>NC_137743.1:14839152-15064152 GCF_963264785.1 Psittacula echo | reverse complement strand
GGTGGGAGGGGGAGCGCCTGCTTACATTGGGCTTGGTGAAATTAGTGATGTATCACGTTAATTACCAGTGTGATCTTAAGATGGTTGCAGGCCCAAGGAAAATTAATGGAAATCCAAATTCTAATTATGTGGCTGGTGTTAAAGAGTTGAACTAAATACCCAGGAAGCGAAATTGGATGATAATGTGGAAATATGCTACATTTTCTGGCTGCTTCTGGTTATTGCATCATGAAGCCTAATAAATGCATTAGCAGAGATACCGCTGGAGGAGGATCTTTGGGGAGACAAAGCGGGGTGGGGGTGCCTGGGATAACTGGATAAGCAGGAAAGAAATCTCGAGATCTCCTAATTTTGCTCCATCCTTGCCCCCATCCCCCCACGAAGGTTTGCCCCTCCCCGGTGCGTGCGGGCCCAGCCCTGTGTGCTAGGGTTGTGCAGGAAGAGAGCCGGGAGGGGCACAGAGGAATAGGCAGCCTGCCCCGACACGGGCGAGCTGCTGCCTCGCTTGCGGGTGGGGAAACTGAGGCACAGGCACACTTCCCTCCAGCATCCCCCTCCACTCGCCCTGCAGCAACCCGACGTGGAGGACTAATTAATTATCACAATTAAGCTTTAGGGACCTGGGACTGAAACCCGGGGCTGGAGGGAGTGTGCAGAGAAAAGCGCGGGGGACACAACACCGAGTGTTATAATGTGTGTCGCGTCCGACTCACGCGTGTCCCCTGGGACGGCGGGGCAAAATCACCTTCCCACAGGCTTAACACTTCCCTCGCCGGCGGTCTCGGGGTTCCGGGTTTCAGCTCTAAGATCTCAGCCTCATCCATCACCGAGTTAAAAAAAGAAATCAAGAGGGAAACCAATCCAGACAAACACATCAAGACTCAAGAGTGGCGACCCTTGGAAAAGGCAGGGTCCAACCAGATATGAATCATTTTTCTTTGCATACTTTAAAGGAATTACTAGTGATATGCACGGCTGTCACTGCAAACTACATTTATGGATTTGCAAGTCATTTCCATAAATCAGCTGCATTGGATCCATCAGAAGAGCAGCGCCCGGCGTCGGTGCGAAGATGATGGAGCTCTCTTTGAACGTATAATGAAGTGTTCCAAGGGCTGCAGTTATTTTTCTGCTTGTTAAGGATTTTTTTTGGAAGGGGGAGGGGAGCCTTTTCGAATTTGATTTTAAATTAAAACGTCGCCAAGAGATGTTTTATTGGTGATCACCCTTATGATAAATTTATGCTTCAATAATTACTTTTCACGGGATATCGATTTCCTCTGGCAAAAGCCTTTCTCCCTCCTTCCCAACCCCTGTCTCCCATTTCCCGAACAAGACAGCTCCCCCCCGCTAACCCTCGCCGCCCCGGGGACGGCTCCGCGGGCAGAAAGACGCGGGGGGGCTGCAGGAACCCAGCGGCCGCGGCGGGGAAGGGAGTGAGGGGCTAGCCCAAGTTCACGCGTGAGCCCCACGGCCGGGGAAGCCCGTGCTGGGCCCCTCTCTGCCTCTCAGCTCCCCCAGACCCTCCCCAGGTTCAGGGGGCTGTAGATGGGGGGGCGGGTGTAGTTTTCCCTGACTTGGTGGGGGTCCCTCAGAGGGATGCAGCAACCTCCGATGCTGCAGCGAATATCCCCTCACCTCTTCGAGGTGTCCTCACTACCGGGTAGATGGGCTGCACTTCCACAGCACCCGCAGCCTCCACCTCCCGCTAAATCCAGAGCAAAAAACCCCGTGAGAAGGTGCAGGCGGTCCCAGCAGCCTGCAGACCAAGGGAGTCCCTGTGGCCGCTCTCCTGGGGGCAGTCAGTGAGTGACTGCCTGTCCCGCTGTGACCCGTGGGAGCCTCCCCGTACCCCTCCCGGTGCCTGGCCTGGGCAGGGGAGCAGGCAGGGCAGCATAGGATAAAGGGGAGGTCTCGCTGCACCGGAGCTGTAACCCCCAGGATTACAGATGCTCTGAACAGCGTCCCAGTCTGCAAATGCACCCGCTGTCAGGGACCCAGTGGCCCCTCCCCACCACCCGCAGCAAGCCCACCCTCCCCAACACCAGTTCCACTTCTTTTCTTACAGACCCACTAGCCCACTGCTGCAAACACGTTCAGGGCACTCAGGAAAATGCAGAGGGCTCATAGCCCAAGGCAATGCCAAGGCCACACAGACCCAGGACCAGATTGTTGCACAAATGCTCCTTAACCTCAAAAACATTATTATTACAACCAGACTGGGTTTTCCAAGATGTCGAATTCGTCCAAATAAATCAATTCTGATCTGTCCTTTCCTGACAAAGCCAATATTCCTCTCGGCTTCTCCACACACACACCCACCCCACCCACCCCCCATTTATTATGGAAATAATTTTCCCCTTAGAGGGGACTCACACCGTGCTCAGAGGACAGAGCAGTGAGAACAGGACAGCATGGGGCAAGGCACAGCAGAAACTTTGAGTCTGTGATAATTCCGTCAGAGGACCCCATCACAGGGTTTTCCTCTACTTACACCACTACTTACACACTACAACACTACTGCTGTTCTTCCTTCCCTCAAAAAAAAAAAAAAAAAAAAAAAAAAAAAAAAAAAAAAAAACCACAAACCCCCCCCCCCCAAAAAAAAAACACAACCAAAAAACCCAAAACCCAACCTGGTCGTTTCCTTGGGAACAGGAACATGATATTTGGTGGAAAAGTGATGTGACTGAACAGGAGGCTCCCTGGCTGTGGAGAGGCCACTTGTTCCTAAATACCAGCCCATGCTCAGGAGTTTGCTGATGCTGGCAGCTCATATCTTAGCTCCCATGCGAAAAATCCCAGGTACTGACACCTGTGTGGATGGATCCTCTTGTCCCGTATTTGGTTTTTCTTTAAAAGCAGGGAATTAAAAGAGGGCATTGCACTGTCCTCATGTCCAAACCCTGAGCACCAAACACAAGTGCTCTGGCTGCCGGTGAGGGCAGGGTGACCATTGCCCATGCACTGAGAGCAAGGGGAGGCCTGCGAGCATGAACAGGCAAGCTGTGGTGGGGATCCAGGACACGAGTGGAGCCCAGGTCACCCCTGCTTTAAGCTGCCACGGAGCACAGGAGAGAATGCCACTTTTTTCTTCTCCAGAGAGTCCCCAGTAGGTACTACCTTTCAATGCTACTGGGGACAGTCGTTCCCCCAGTTTCCGTACACTACCAAAACCAGAGCAGTTACAGTACTAACATGGGCTCCAAATCTACCACGGAGATCGGGCAAAGACTGTGCCCGTGAGCAGCTGGGAAAGAGGAGTGTCCTGTCCTGCTCCCTGTCCCCTCAGCTTCTGTCAAACCTTGCCTTCAGCTCTTGGTGTGATCCAAAGTGACACTGTTGCCCACCAGCTCTTGTTCACCTCCTACTTCGGGGGCCTCCTTGGCAGGGCAGGCCGAACCGCCGAGACCTGCCCCCCTCGTTACTTTGCTGGTTAGCCCAGTTGCTCATTTTCCTGCCTTCCTGCTGTCCCACTTAAGACCATGGCTTCTCCAGCCTCATCTCACCACATCCCTCCGACCAACCCCTGGGCATCCCAGCGCCGCTTTGCTCCGGGCAGTGGAGGAGAGATGGAGGGGGACGGGGGATGCGAGGGGAGGTCCTGCCCCGCCGGTGCCGCCTCCCACAGGTGCTGCCCTCCCGTCAGTGCTTCCCCGACAGCCCCCCGGCCGGTAGTGCCGGCTCGGCTCCGTCGCACTGCCCTGCTCTCAAAGCTTAGGCGAGGGGGACCTCTGCAGGCCGCGCCGCCGCTGCTTCCCCTGTTCCCCGAAACGCGGCTGCTCACCCCACCTTGTGGGACAGAGCAGGGCGTGCTGCCTAACGACGGGCGTTTGTAATAAGGGACAACCCCCTTCTGAAGGTAAAAAGGTAAAAAGCGGAAGGGTTTTGTGAGCGGAACGCCCCGTAGCATCCCTTCTGCCAGGTGAGCAGCCGCTTCGTGTCCCACAGAGGAAGCAAGTCGTGTGAAGAAGCACATTGCCCCCCTGACCCACGTCAGGAGCTGAGGAAGCAGGATGCGACCCTAGAAACACAGGCTGAAGGGTAAAACCCATCCCATGGTTCACAGTGATTTCAGAGAGGCTGCTAAAACCAAACAGATACCAGTGCCACAGATACTAGGGATCAGAGAGAAGGTGAAAGCCAGGCACAGGCTTAAGCATGACCTGGCCACCCTGAGAAACAGCAGGTCAGTGGGGAAGCATCAGGCAGCTCCTCCCTTGTGGGCACACCATGCATACCCCTCAGTCCCTGTCCCCCAAATTTAAATGTCTTGTTGAATTTCAACCAGAATGTGACTAGAGACATGACGGCTACAGGAAATTCAGGTCCTGAGTGGTTTGAATCCTGCTGGCTTGGGAAACTGAACTTCAGAGCGCTTCTTGGTGCATGTACACAGCTCTTTTGCATACAGAGTAACCTCTAGCCTTCCTTTGGTACTGACAGTCTGCACTTCCAAGTGCAGCAGGGGCTTCTTAAGGCATCTGGAGTAGCTTTTGAACATTACTGCGTGAAGGCACTGGCCTGTGCGCTCCCTGCTCTCCCAGCAGTAGCAGGGCATGCTGACTGGGTAGCAGCACTGCTCTCAGTTATCAAAGTCAGTGATGCCATTGCATGACTGTTCCATCCACAGAGCTGGGGCACAAGCACATCCCAGACTTTAACCTGCTTCTCTGTAGTTCTAAACTGAATTGCTGCTGCAGTTCTAAAATGCATTTGACACAGTCTCCCACAGCATCCTCATAGCTACATTGAGGAAGTGTGGCCTGGATGATCAGGTAGTGAGATGGACTGCGAACTGGCTGAAGGACAGAAGCCAGAGAGTTGTAGTCTATGGGGCGGAGTCCAGTTGGAGGCCTGTATCTAGTGGAGTGCCTCAAGGGTCAGTATTGGGACCAGTATTATTTAATATATTCATCAATGATTTAGATGAGGGAATTGAGCGTACTGTCAGCAAGTTTGCTGATGACACTAAGCTGGGAGGAGTGGCTGACACGCCAGAAGGCTGTGCTGCCATCCAGCGGGACCTGGACAGGCTGGAGAGTTGGGCAGGGAGAAACTTGATGAAATATAACAAGGGAAAGTGTAGAGTCCTGCATCTGGGCAGGAACAACCCCAGGTTCCAGTATAGGTTGGGGAACGACCTGTTAGAGAGTAGTGTAGGGGAGAGGGACCTGGGGGTCCTAGTGGACGGCAGGATGACCATGAGCCAACACTGTGCCCTTGTGGCCAGGAAGGCCAATGGCATCCTGGGGTGTATTAGAAGGGGGGTGGTCAGTAGGTCGAGAGAGGTCCTCCTTCCCCTCTACTCTGCCCTGGTGAGACCACATCTGGAATATTGTGTCCAGTTCTGGGCCCCTCAGTTCAAGAAGGACAGGGACCTGCTGGAGAGAGTCCAGCGCAGGGCGACAAAGATGATTAAGGGAGTGGAGCATCTCCCTTATGAGGAAAGGCTGAGGGAGCTGGGTCTCTATAGTTTGGAGAAGAGGAGACTGTGGGGGGACCTTATTAGTGTATATAAATATATAAAGTGGGAGTGTCACGAGGATGGAGCCAGGCTCTTCTCAGTGGCAAACAATGATAAGACAAGGGGTAATGGGTACAAACTGGAACACAAGAGGTTCCACTTAAACTTGAGAAGAAACTTCTTCTCAGTGAGGGTGACAGAACACTGGAACAGGCTGCCCAGGGAGGTTGTGGAGTCTCCTTCTCTGGAGACATTCAAAACCCGCCTGGACACATTCTTGTGTAACCTTATCTAGGTGTTCCTGCTCTGGCAGGGGGATTGGACTAGATGATCTTTTGAGGTCCCTTCCAATCTCTAACATACTGTGATACTGTGTGATACTGTGCAGCAAATCTCCCAAACCATCAGTGTTCAGTATCAAATCTTCCGTGTCCCCCCTTCACTGGTCAGGGGATCACATGCACCCTGCTCTGAGGGTGGCAGAGCTGCAAGCATGAAGTGCTACGCATGTGCTGACCATACAGCTGACGGACAGACACTGTCCTCAGGCTATTTTCTCCTCTTGGTTACATGGGCACTAGCCTCAGGTAATGGTCTGGTCTCTGAATCGCATAAATGATTACAACCACTTTACTTCCAGTGAGGGAGTTCCAGAAAAATAATAATTTGAAGGAAAATATCATTATGTGCAGCATTTTTTATGGAAGTATTGAAGCCTAGAGTGTAGGGGATATCACAAGTCACATTCGTTTATGCTCAAGCTGGCAGCTCCCTCAGGCATCGTGGTGTGCTCACATATCTCTTGCATGGGCACCTACACCCATGCCAGGGATGACTGGTGGGGTGTTAGAGGCAATGGAGCCAGACTGTTCTTGGAGTACAGGGAAAGGCTAGGGGGCAATGGACACCAGGAGCAATGGACACAGTTGCATCAAGGAAAATACTGATTAGATATTAGGGAAAGAGACTTTCCACATGAACTGTAGTTACATACTGAACAGGGTTCAGTCTTCGGAGTCACCACCCTTGGAGACATTCAGAACTGGGCATCCTGACCTAGCATGGAGACCTCAGACTGAGGTCTGGATCACAAACTCCCTGAGGTCACTTCCAGCATGAATTATGCTATGATTCAATGATGATCCAAACAAACCCCTGGCTGCTGTTCCAGTATCCTCCTCATCCATCAGCACTTTCCAGCACAGCAAAATAAACTGGAGCAGCCAAGCAACTTCCAAGCTCATCATCACAAGCAGCAATATAAAGCCAGTGTCATACAGCCTGTAATAAGCTGCTATATCTCATTTCTTAATATCACATTATTTTATGATCCACTAATGCTTTTCCCAAATAGTCCCATTTGTTCTTCACCTAATTCAACCATAGCCCTTAATTATTTGATACTAATAGCTTTCATTTCTCTCACTTCCTTCTCTGTTTCTTTGCCCTGCAGGGGGAATCAGCCGTGACATCTAGGAGCAAGGTTGTGAAACAGCTCGTTGCCTTCATTCCTTGTGCCCTGCCCATTTCAGGGTGCAGAAACCGTGGCCAAGGGGGAGGAAATTTGCTCTATTTGATCCATGACAATATCAGGGGAAAGCAAAAGGATAGCTAGCACTGCTGGATGTAAGTCACCCCAAAGTGAGAAAAAATAACAACTGATAACTTGGGGCTGCCATCAGGACCACCCGCTCCAGTAACCAATGGCTAGAGTGAGATGGCCAGGGCTTGGCGCTGAAGCACCTCACTTTGGAGTGGTGACAAGCTTCTCCACTAAAACCCTTTTGCAGTGGCTTTGATGGTAAGAAAGTCGAAGGATTGGTGAAGAAGGGCTCCCTAGGGAAAGCTTCCCAGACCCTCCTGCCTTGCATTCTGCTGTGTCACAGCCCTTGATTTCAGTGCCTTTCTAGCTTCATCTTTACAGTATAGAATCATAGAATCATAGAATAGTTAGGGTTGGAAAGGACCTTAAGATCATCTAGTTCCAACCCCCCTGCCATGGACAGGGACACCCCACAGGGAGGTTGAGGATTATTTTCCAGAGAAGAAAAGCATTGGACAGGAAACCTCTGGGTGAAGTAAATCGGGTAGATATGCTACCTGCAAACATGTCAGGAGACTGTGCACAGCTTGGGCTATGGCTTGCTCCTCTCTCAGCAGACACCTTCAAGGCAAGGCACAAGAGCTCAGCAATGCTCCCCGAAAGGCACTCGATGTCCGTCAGAGGCTGTTTGCAAGGTCCTCTCGATGGCCTTTGCTGGTTTGAGAGCTCCCAGGACTCAGTCAGAGGGAGCCTTGCTGCTGCACAGCACTCAGGGTAAGCTTAATGTTGCCTCACAGCACCTCAGATGCTCACCTCACCAGGACTGGACTGTTTTCTACTGTTTCCTGCTGAGTGTGGGTCTAGCACATGCTGGGTGTGGAAGTCCATCCACAAGCTTTAACAAATGATTACCTAGGACTCTCACCCAAGGCAGGGATCTCCCTTCAAAGCAATAACGCTTAAGAAAGCCCATTTCTTAGGTGAATAGCTCATGGCAGCCCAGAGGTGGTGGACTTCACTCCGTACAGCTCATATTCTTCTCCATCTGCAATGAATTAAAAAACCCAACAACAAACCCTCTGATGGACAGATTTCGATGGAGTACTCCAAAGGTCTGCTAATTGTTTTCCCATTAATCCTTGCTTTTGAAAGTAGAGCTGGGTTTTATTTGGAATAGTTCTGAAAGTCTCTCAGAGTCAAGAGGTGCAGCTTGCCAGCAGCAGAAAGGTGCAAAGCAATAGCTAGATGTGCTAATTCTTCACATTATGGGAAAATGTCCCAGTCAAGTTATTTCTCACCTGCCTCCTGTCCCTGCTGCAGACACAGGCTCTAAATATTGCTTCTCCTTGCCTGGCAGCAAGAAAGAGAAGCAGCAGCACTTATTAGTAGCAGAGAGGCTGCAACTAGGAAGGATGGATGCTTGCTGTCCCAGGAACTTTCTCATTGGGTTTTGATAGAATAACCCTATAATTAAGCAGTTCTAATTGATGGGAAGAGCAGAGAGTTTTGGAAAGCTGTGTCTTAGTAAGAATGTTTCTTCTCCTTTTTCTTAAAGCTAAGAAGCTGCTGCCCTAACTTGGGCAGGTGGAGAAAGGTTTCTATGATCAAGAGAAACAGAAAGGTCTGTCAGGAGAGGATTAGCCGGAGCAGAGCCTGTCTCCAAACAAGACAGAGGGCGAGGCAACCTTGCAAAGCCCGTCTGGGTTATTTTCTAGAGCTCTGGGAGGAAGACTGCAGAGCCAGGAGCGACAGAGGAGAGCTGCATTAAAAGAGGAAATTAATTTTGCTCTAATGCCTGCTATTGCTGTTTCTTACACAGAGATGAACAGCGGCTGCCTCTAGCCCTCAAATCCTGAAATCCCTCAGCTGTCCCCATCGCCATCGAGCAAGTCAAATGGAGGCTTTTAATACCAGGAGGGCCCTTACTCTGTGGCCTACTGGGAAGTGTAGTTCAGTGCCTGCATGGCTGTTTCAGAGCAGCCTTTGCTCCTTCTGGTTTGCAGAGCCTGAGGCTCAGAGCAGGAAAGTTGTGGGACAGGGTTGGGATGGCTCCTTGGGTCCCTCTGCTACTTGCATTGGTTGACCATTCCTCTTTGGAGCGTGGGACCATGAGGTATTCCCTCTTTGCTGGAGGGTCTGAGGGGAAGAGTTGCGGGATGCCCTTTCTGACACACTGATCTGCAGCCTCAACAGACAAAGAAAACCTTGGTGGCCAGGTGCTTGCTGAATTCCGCTCCCAGCAGAAATGAGGGTGGGTGCAAGCAAACAGGAGGCATGGCTGGAAATCAGGCATGTGATCGGAGGCTGATAGGGAGGAGTGTCCCAGGCTGCCATAATACAGGGCCACCCTGAACTTGCATTTGCATGTCCCACTGAGTCAGGGCTGGCAGTAGGGGTTTAGCTCAGCTTTCCTGAGGGAAGGGCTCACAATGACACATCATCCATGGAAACAAAAGGGAGTTTTTGAAGGAGAGTGCTTCAAACCCCGCACACTGGGCTGATGAGGGGGAAAGCAAGCATCTGGGGTTCAAATGCCTCAGAGATGCACAAAGAGCTGTAGGAGAAGCGGATAGGAAGGGCTTGGCCTGCCAGCCACAGATGCGGGATGTGACCAAGTGTCTAACCCTGACAAGCCCAGCAAGTGCCCAGCACTTAGCAAAAAAGAGATGGTTTTGCACACTGGAGTCTGGGGCACATCTTGAAGAACATCAGACTGTCTGAGTTTGAGGGTGTTTCATCCCACGTGGAAAATCTGAACTGTCTGCATTTATTCCCATGGCTTCTTTTATTTCCACCAAAGTTTCTTTCAGTAAGGAGATGTGAGTTGCATCCAGCCTGCACCTCCCCATTTTCCTCCTCAAAATAAGACTAGATTCATTTGCTAAGGGCACTATTAGGGTATTAAGTGAAAATGAATTAAGTTTAATTCAATTGTTATTTTAGGAGCTTTGCCTCGTCAGGGTTTTGCAGAGCTTCATTCTTCCACTCACTGGAGACCGGCTTTAACACGCCCCTGCTGAGATGTTGCTGCAAGCCACAAACCCATCACGCTGGGAGTTTTACTTAATGCTAAGGGTTGGATTTTATTTTGCTTAATGTCAGAGTCTGCCTGCCACGCTGCTGGGGGAGAAGGGAGAGCCAAAGACTGGTTAGCTCAAGTCCATCATACTCGGCTCAGAAATACAAGTGATTTCTCACGCAGAAAAGAACCATGTCACTGCGCCCCTGCTTCAGAGAGGCTTCACATGCTCATTGCATCAGGTCTAATCTGGATCTTCTACATCTGCTGCAGACCAGCAGCACGTGAGGGTAGGGGCTACAAGGGCTAGAAACAGCATCAGGGTCTGCTCCTGTCTGCCCTGTTCCCCACCCCCAGGGAATCACCAGCTCCAGCCAAGTCAAGGAGAAACGCTGAAAAAGGGGAAATGAGAAGAGCTGAGAAAGAGATGACAGAGTGACCTGTCTTGGGACTGATGCCCATGTCTTTGTTATGTGCCTTTAGGCAGGCTGCTGGGTGCCTTTAGTCACATGGGGTTTGATGCGGGATTTGGAGAAAATTCATGTCCTGGCACAGGGGAAGGAATAAGGGAGAATGTGACCCAGAGGGGTGAGAAGAAGAGGGGCTCAGACTCCCCCAAAGCCCAGTGAGAGGACATTTCAGACAAGCTATCAGCTCTCATAGCTTGTACAGTTGTGCTGTGGGAACCATCACATCCCTCCTCCCTTTCCTCTCTGGTTCCTATAGCAGAGAGGGGGAAGGGAGGACAAGACCCCAGGATAAACGCCCACATATGGTGCCAGCACACCTCAGTGTCAGGAGCAGCAAGCAGAAGGAAGGAGCACTCAGAGCAGGGCTCCCTCAGCCCCTAACCTTGCTGAGAACCAGTGCCCAGGATTTATGGAAGAAAAGCTTGGCAGTGACCTCCGATCCACTCCAGCACCGAGCACAGACTCGGATGGCATTACAGTGTGATGTACGGCCAGCGGGTCTGCCGGGCAGTCTCTTGTGAGCAATGGCTTGCGATATTTCTGGAGTTTATACCTAGCTCTCCAGCTCGACGGGCGTTCGGGATATGATTTGTGCCCTATGTAGTTCTATAAATATTGAGCTCAGAGCATTATATATGGCGACAGCCCTACAGCACTCCTGGTGATATATCCCTGCATTTGCGGTTGTAGGCGAATAATTTTAGTTTGAGTGGTGTGGCAATGAGAACAAGGAGGAAGTAAAATAAAAGGGTGATTCAAGCCCAAGTGAATGGCAGGGAGCATGCGTGAGGCTTGGCTGATCGTTCAAACCTCTCCCACCAAATCACTCAAGGAACTGATGGCTGGAGTAATTTCTGGAATTAGCTACCTTATCCCTGTGTGCTGCTGCCTGTAGAGTAAAAGGATGTCACCAAGCCCCTCCTGCCTGGGGTTCTGCTGGGAGGAAGTGCTGCACCAGGGCTGGGAAGGAGCAGGGGACAAGGCTGGCACTCTGAATGCCAGGGCATTCCTCAGGCTGGAGCATGGGGAGAACCTAGGCTGTTACCACCAGCCTCTTACCACCCAGTTCCATGGAAGCTGCATTGCCATGGGAAACCATCATGACAAGCAGCTTGCAGGCCACCATGTAAGTGTGGGGACAAGGGTTTTTTCTGCTATAAATGTGGGGAGTGCTGCAGTACAAGTATGGCTTCCCCACCTGTAAATCCCACAGTATTCCCTTCCTCCACCCAGGAGATTGGCAAAGGGGGATCAGATCCATGCAGCAGCTTATTCCGTTCATGCAGATGTCATCAGGGCCTCAGACAAACTCCTGAGAGGGATGCTGGAATGACCAAATGTCCATCTCAAGGGGAAAACTGAGGCCAGATTTCATGCCATGTCTGATTCACTGTGATGCTTCAGGATGTTCAAGTGCTTGTGTCCATACAGGGCTGGCCCAGGCTGAAAGGTTCAGAAAATGTACCCTGGACCATTAAAATGAATCATTTCCACCCTGGCACCAGAGCTCAGCACTTCCACTGAAAGGGCCCATCCTTTAGCCCTGCATCCTACCACTGTGGGTGACATGGGGATGCCTGGGTGGCTCAGTACCATGTCCCTTGGTGAGAAGTCTGAGGCAGAGCCTGTAATTAATTTTTAATTGTGACATAGGTGAGTGAACAACCTCCTGAGGAATGGGATTACAAGGGAGGGAAGAGGATTGGATGGACCCAGGCTGCTAACACACTTTCCAACAGCAACCAGTCTGCAGCGGTGTGTTTCAGGGTACCTCACTCCAGTACAAATGCCATAATGGGCCCATTACATTTCCATTACTGCACAGCCACACCTGAAACCACGGTTGCCAAAAAACCTCCGCATTGTCCTCAATTTCAGCACTGGTGTAGTGGCATTAGATCATCTAGGAGGAATTCAACTCAGTTTGTTAGTCTGCTGTCAGTGAATAACCTCAATAATAGACTACAGCAAAGGAGCTGAGGCTCTTTCCTCCTGGGAAACCCACACTTTCCAGCTCCCTCACAACACTCAAGGGCAAGGTCCTGTCAGAGCATTGGATGATGCAGGTGATAAAGGCCAAGAGCAGGAGAGACCATTTACAGAGAGCTGGAGTGGTTTGCTCTGATTTTGTAAAGAGATGGAAGGTCAATGGAGAGCAGTAGCACTTCTCAATGGCTTTATGTCAGAACAGGGACTGCAGCTGTTGGCAGTCACAGCTGTTGCAGATACAAAGGATGTGAGAATTGATCTGATTTCTTCTACATTAAAAGATTTAAGCTACATGGGGACAAAACCTACTTCCACTGGAATCTACTGCTTTAATCTTGAAGAGACACAAAAGACTTGATGAGTTCAGGATGTGACACAAAGCAATTTGGGGTTAAAGTTGCAGCTTTTAACATGCTAGAAGCCTTGTAGAGCTGGGATAGATGGGTAGGTTCTCCATCAAACGGCCCCTTGAGTCAAATGCTGAAATCCCTCTCAGAGATTTGCTACAAGTGAAGAGGAAGCAGCAGTCTGAAGCACAAACTAAGGGGCAAAGATGTTGTATCTGAGAGATCCAGTAGGTCAGATGAATTGTAAGAAGGATCTCTTGCGGTCACAAAACACAATAATCTTTCACCCAAATGAGTCACTGAAACATTTCGTATTCCTCCCCCATTTCTGGATTACTTTACCCTCCTGGAAAGACCCACCAATGCCAGGCTCCAAGCCATTTGGTTCTGGGAGAGGAGACCTGTAAACCAAAGCCAGGGCTCTGGCCTAGCTAAATAGCCCAGACTTTCTTCACTGCAGCCCAGAATGTTTCTTTGCAACGTTGGTGCTCACTTTGGTGGAATGACTTGATCCTGCTGCTGGGGTAGCGTCCTCTTGGCTCCTTTTGCAGGCACATGGAATTGCAGTGGTCACCAGAGCACCAGAGAGCCAGTGGCCTTTGCAGCAGCATCCCATAGAGCAGGTTGTCCTGCCACTTCTGCTGGAGCCAGCTCAGCTCCACAACTCCATGGCCAGATGAGGGCTGTGGCTAGACAAAGGCACTCTGCAGACAGCACCGTCAGTCGTCCTCCTGGTTCCTCACTTGGGGGTACCCATCTCTTCCCTTGTACTGGTGGCTGAGATTGGAGACATCCTACTGAGACCATCTCTTTACCCTGTTAACACAAGATTTATGCCATGAACAGCCTGATTCTTTAACTGTGAGCCCGCTATCTTGCACCTCTCCATGTCAGGTGCTGGTGATATTTCTCTCCAAGAAACACAGATTGGTTGTGGCTGAGCTGTCACAGCCCCCCTTGGTCCCCAGACTGCTTTGATTACTTGCATGTGAGACTTCCCTTTACCCTTCCCTGAAGCAGCCAAATACCTGTAAGGAGAAATTAGCTGCTTCAGTGACAGAGCTCAGTTTCTTGGGAGAATTGTGTGCCTCCAGCACAACTGGTAAATGAAGCAGCTCACTCAGGGAGCATCTTCCTAGAGGAGCATGGCTTAGGGCAGACATGCCCATAGCTCAGTGTTTGGCCTCCCCAGCCATCCGACCACAACGGAGGACTGCACCAAGCAGGACTCACCTGGGCTTTATTCTACAGTGCTAATGCTTTCTCCTCACTGCAGGAAATTATGTACTGCAGCAGATTTGTTGTGCATTCCCATTGGCCTCCTTCCCACTAAACCCAAACAATTTGACTCTTCACAGCTTTCTTCCCATTCTGTACATTAGGAAGTGGTCTCAGCATCACCATGAGTGTCTGGGGACGCCACTCCTTGGCTAGCCCAGCTATGGCTGGGGAGGGTGGAAATGCAGCCTGGCTCCTGCATGCTCACCCAGCCCCCAGAACATCCCTTTTCTCCCCAGCACTGACAGGTCTTTGTGGGACAAGGACAGCAGGGTCACCTGTGAGGTGATGCCACCAAGGGCATCTGTCACTCATGTGGTGGCAGGATTGAAATCCACCTTCTGGTCCCCATCACAGGCTGGCAGGTACTGTTGCCAGCTCTCCTCTGCTCCAGGGAAGTCCTATTTTGAGCAGGGCACTGAGGAGGACACAGACAGGGAGGGCAGAGCTCAGCGTAAACTTGAGGAGGGCCAAGGGATCAGACAAAATCTGGCCAAAATTGGGCCAGAGAAGAAAAAAATTATTGGACAGAGGTGAGACACACCACAGCCCCTCCTCCCCCCCGACTCATCTGAGTGCACCCACATATGCAAGCGCACTCCAAACTCCTGCTTTTCTTTGGAAACCAGGCTAAAAAGAGGAAACAAAGAAGAGAAAGTTCACAGCTGGCAGACCACCCAGAGGAGGTTTATCCTGAATTTCAGCATATCATTTCAGATCGCATCGTGGCCTCTGCCCTCTGGGCACCTTTTCACTACTAAATGCACCGTGGAATAAATGCCAAGTGATGGTGGAACACAAATAATCCCTTCTCAGACAGAATTACTTTCCTGGTGAATATGGGGAATAAATGCAGCTTTAAAAAGCAATAACTTGTTAAACAGATGCACACAGACACACACACACACAGACCCCATTAAAGCCATTTGATATGAGCCAGGGAAAAGTGTCTCTAAATCACATAATTATTTTAAGAGATGAAGACACATTTGCTTAAACTGGTTCAAATCACCTTTGGGGAAGGAGGAGAGAGGGTTTGTGTCTGCACCATTAAGTGCTTTGATTTCCTGCAGCTCACCCCAGACTCTTGTTTTAATAGTATTAAACATATGAATATGTGATAATAAAATATAGGTGGTTTCCTTGAGCTTTATTGACTTCCTATGCCACAAAGAGGAAAACATTGATTCATTGTTTATATCTCATTTAGCATTTCTTGGGTTTATTTTTTTCTCTTTTGATTAATGCAAGGAGCTTTTTGGCTGCCCTAAAGAGCGGCGGCAGCCACCTGCTTTGAGCAAAGATCATCCCTCTGTGCCTAAAAGATCCCAGCTGCTTGACTCCAATGCTTATTGCACCCCATGAGCCAGCAGAAGAGGGATGGAGCTAGACCCCTTTCTCTGTGCCTTGCTGTAGCTCAGGGAGTCGGGGGCTCACGAGGATCTCAGCTTTGTGTCCTCATTGTGGCTACAATTCCCGAGCAATGGTTCTGCACACAGTCACAGACGCCATCCTGACACTGCCCAGCCCACCCAAACATAGAATCACAGAATCAACTAGGCTGGAAAAGATCTGTAAGATCAAGTCCCACCATTATCCCAGCACTGCCAAGATCACCACTAAACCATGTCACTGAGGGCCTCATCCACAGGGGTTTTGCATGCTTCCAGGGATGGTGATCCCACCACTGCCCTGGGCAGCCTGTTCCAGTGCCTGACCACCTTTTTGGTGAAGAAATTTTTCTTAATGTCCAATCTCAACCTCCCCTGGTGCAGCTTGAGGCCATTACCTCTTGTCCTATCACTGGTTACCTGGGAGAAGAGACCTACCCCCACCTCACTACAACCTCCTTTCAGGACATGCTCTAGCACCTCAATGTCTCTCTCGCAGTGAGTGGCCCAGAACTGAACACAGTATTCAAGGTGTGGCTTCACCAGTGCTGAGTACAGGGGACGATCACTTCCCTGCCTCTGCTGGTTGCACTATTTCTGCTACAAGCTAGGATGCTGTTGGCCATCTTGGCTGCCTGGGCACAAGCTGGCTCATGTTCAGTGGCCATCAGTCAGCACCCCCATGTCCCTTCCAGCCACATTTCCTTTCAGCTCTACCCATCACATGAAGAGAGGACATCCATGGAAAGTCTCACTTCTAAATCCTGCTGGGGAGTCCTGAATTGGGGCGAATCCATCCCCTGAATCTCTCAGGCCTGGGTTTGCCTGTCCTTGCCTCCTGGGTAACCTGGGGCTGGGCTGCCTGGGAGCATCCCACACCCCGCACAGACGGGGAGGCGGCGGCGCGGTGAAGGGAGGGTCTGGGGGCCGCGGCAGGCGCACTCCGGCCCCTAGATGGAGCTCGGTACCCGCCGTTCGTTCCTGCGCGACCCCAGGGCTGGCAGCCGGATGCTCGACGGCAGCTTCCCCCCGCCCACCAGCACAGGAGCGAGGAGAGGGGGTGGCTCTTCCTGCCCCCCAGTCCTGCTTGTCTAACTCACCCATGGGTGCCCACATCTGGCCGGAGAGGTGGCCACCGTCCTGCAGCTCAGGCCAGGGTCACCTTGCATCAGGTTCATCTGTTGAAGGCGTGGTGCCATGGGGGGAACACCAAAAGCTTTCACTCCTGTTTGTCTCAAGGCACTTGTGTAAGGGGTTGTCTTGCCCTAGACACCATCTTTTGGAGGGCAGTGGGGCAGGCAAGCGCCCCTTTCTCCATCCGCTGCAGAGATACCTGAGGTCCCGTGGCTCCCATGCAGAAAATACCCATTGACCCTTAAAATAAAGGTAAACAAGAGGAAAGGGGGAGGGTGGGTGTTCTGAAAGTGAAAGGAGGGGGGGCACAAGGAAGGAAAAAAGAACTTTGGGGTGAGAGTTACACAAGGCAGCACCTGTAGCACTGCCAGGCAACAGACACCCAGTCCCACCACCCCATCTCTTGTATGAGGGTTCTCCATTCCCCTCATCCCACAAGGGTCAGTTTGGGCTAAGTTATCAGCCACAGCCAGGATTTCCTCCAGGAAAGGGACTAGGGAGTCAGGACCTACCTCCTGCAATCCCACTTGCCGCAGGGAAGAGAAAGAAACTGTCTCCTGAGATGCAGATGTTCAGCAACAGGACACCATCCTCACTCCTCGGCACTTTGGCAGTGTCTGCAGCCACAAGCAGTCTCAGAAAAGCCTTTCCACTGGATAATGTTACAGGTGTGCCTCTGCCTGTCCCTGGGCTTTCTCTGTCATGGCTGTGGTGTGTTTCCCCAGGGCTGGCACACACAGTGCACCCATGGTCCCAGCATGGGCTATGGCCTCCCTTTCCTGACTGCTGTGAGTCTTGCTTCTGCCCATTGCTGTGTAGCACAGCGCTGCTCAAGTGTACATATACCACCAGATTGTCAAAGGATCATGCCTGGAGAGAGACTGCATGGGAACTGTTGTGGGTCCACCAACAGATCCCTCTAGTCTTCCCTCAGGGGAGCACACTCCACTCTGCCTCCCACCTCCTGCCCTTGGACTTGGTGTTATGAGCCATGACCAAAGCAGGTTTCAGACCTGTCATAACAACCTATAAGGTTTCAACATTTGTTTTCACTCCATCCCAAAATGAAAGTCAGACCTGTTCAAGCACTTCCACAAGGATGGGGGTGGTGGGGAATGCACCCATAACAGATCCCTCACTTGCCTCTGCATACGGCTGTGGCTGACAGGCAAGACATGTCCCTCTGCAGTCACAGGGGTCTCTCGAATGGCAGGACAGCACAGGCTGGCAGTGGCAGAAACCCAACAGTGCTGTAGATGTGTATAAAACTTCCTGGAGCTTAATCCTGGAAGGAAGACAGAGCCCTGGGTATGGCCCAGCAGCTACTGCTGTACTCCGCCCCTGTCACCAGGGGATGTCATAGCCAGGACCTCAATTTCAGCAGCAGCTTCATGATGTGACATCTCTCGACCCTGAGAGCCCCTCCAGCACATCACCTGTGGCAGGAAGAGATGGATGGGTATAGTCCTTATGAGGGGACAGACCTCCTCTGCCCAACCCATGCTGGACCAGGATCCCAAGTCCCAGGTGCCTCCCCCCACCTCTCCCCATATCCCATGAGGCTGCAGGCACTTGGGTTTTCTTTTTTCTGTGGCTTTCAAACAAGCATCTTCCTGGTACGTCATGGCTGGTGTTTGCCCTCTTCTCCCCCAGCCTGGCTGCAGTGGACTCCCTCTTCTCCCCCAGGCTCTTGGGATTCTCCTCTGAAAACAGCCCAATTAGCTGGGAAAGCTCTTACCCCTGTAGAGGGAGAGCTGTGCAGAGGCCTGGCCACAACTCAGTGCACTTGTGCTCTCTTCCTCATGACAATCTTGAGCAAGCTTTTTCCCTGCCTATACCTTCCCTTTTCCCTCTGCCACTTTACATGGGGAGATCTTGGTGTCAAGCCCTGCCCCTCAGCACATTTATGTCCATCATACCTGATAGCCCAGGCTCTGTCTCGCTCCCACTGAGCACCAGCATCACAAACCAAATGCCAGCTCTGACACTTGCCCAAAAGCCAAGCATTTGGCAACAGTAGGTACCAATCGTGAAACGACGTGACTTCCCAAATTATTCCTCTTGCTGAGACAGGAGAGCCCTTGGGAAACAGAGCTTTTCTCTATGTTTTCATCTATCCCCATCTTTGTACGGCTTCTCAACCATAGTTAAAAGAAGTATGCATTGATTGATATTTTTTAATCACTGCTTTGTTATTTTTAGGCGGCTGGAGTCTGAGAGAGACAGACAGTTAACCGCAGCGCTCAGACCAGCGGGTTTGCATTCTTTGCAGGCAACGAGCAAACAAGTTTTCTCAAGCCTTGCTCCTTCCTGCTCAAAAATCAGAGCAGGGGCTCCCCGTCTATTTCTGCTCATTTTATTTTCACTCCAGAAGCAGAGAGGCAAAGGGCGGCTGATCTGAAGGTAAGCACTGAATTTCCAGCCCCAAGGAAGCGCAGGGCTGGGGCGGGGGGGGGCAGCTCTCTTTAGCAGGGGATTCACACGCCTTTAGCTCATGGAGTTTCAGCTGGAAGTTGAGGGTGCGATTAGGAGTTCCACAGGTAAAAGCTGCCAGAGCCAGCCCCATGCTTCCCACAGCCAGCTGCAAAAGCAAGAAAAAAGAAGGAAGCCAAAAATTAATTTCTAGACTTGGAAAATCAGGGGGATTTTGGTGCCTTTGGGGGGAAAAATAAAATCTCTTTGAATGCAATTTTGACTTGAGTAAATGCATAGAATCCATTTAAACCTACCAAAACAACCAGGAGTTTCCAGTCAGTGGAAAGGAATAGGGGTAAAGAATCTCTGTCCTAATCTTGGACAAGCACGGACACATCAACCAGAAATCTCCTACTGTAACAAAGGCAAAAAATTAATAATAATAACAATAATTAAAACAAATCCTGGTCACAGCTAGGCTGACAAACAAAAGATCTGCAAAACCAGACAGCCTGGTCTGACTTCAGCAGAAGCTTCCTGCAATAATCTATAAGCTTTGTGTGCTTTTCTTCTTCCTCTAGTATTCGGAAGTGGATGATCTTTAAGGTCCCTTCCAACCCAAACCATTTTGTGTTTCTGTGAAATCTGATTTTTCTTCACAAATTAAGACTTTTCCACTTATAAAAATTTCAATCCGGGATATTTGGGTCATTCAATGTTGTATTTCACAAACGTTTTTCAGCCAAGCGGCTGCCAACGCGCAGAGTTGCACAAAGAAATCAGTGTCACTCAGCCAGTCTGCTTCTGGCAGGGGGAGAAAAAAGGTTAATTCAAAAAGTTCCAGCTGTCCCAGGACCTCAGACAGGGCTGGCTTTTTGCTGTAACCCAAACAGTTTTCAGCAAAGCCATTTTCAGTTTGGTCGGTAAATCCACTTGTGTTTTCTACTCCATCTAGACCAGGACTGCATGTAAACTGTCCTCAGCAGCAAGGAGGGGGCTGCGGCTCTGCGTGCTGTTTTTAGGGTGGGTTGGTTAATTAGGAGCACACTTAAAAATGGTGATCTAAAGTAGTGGTTAGGTAATGAAAATGGTCCTCCATATGGGTGTTGGTGGGGTCAGAGCCTCCTTTTATTATCAGTTATACACAGTATATAGGGAACAGGTACACTTGCCCGGTCTTCCTCCAGCAAATGACAGGTGACTCTCACAGATGTTGCTGCAAGAAAAGTAGCACTAAATATACAACAAGTGCCCCATAGGTGGGATAATGTAGTCCAAGAAAAGCTGCATGTGGTCTTTACAAGTTACTCGCACAGAAATTGGGGCATGCAAATACTGCAAGGGGCCACATGTGCTGGCCCATGCCCAGGAAAAAGCACAATTGCAGGCTCCATTCAAGGCAGGAGGCTCCAGCAAAGACCCTTCAGCCTTTCCCTGGGCCCATCACTCCACAGAGATAGATCAACTGATCCTGGATGACTCATGTGCTTAACTAATTGGCTAAATGGGGGCCAGACCTCTGGTCCCACTTGCCCACATAGTTTGCTGAGCTGGGACCAAACCCAGACAACCACAGCCCATCCAGCTGGGCTTTGTCTCTTCCAGCTCCACACAGATGTTTAATACTCCGCTTGCTTTTTCTCCCCCAACCCCACACATTTTGCCTAGAAAAGCTAAGCACATCCACAGCCATCCCAACATGATTGATAGCTCTTGATCCCTGGCAGTCCTGTGGATGACAGAGGTGTGCATGACCACTCTCTTGCATTGCCTATGTGCCCTCAGCTGCCGATACCACACAGGCTTTCCTCCTCCAGCCCAATTCATTCTGCCTTGGTCTGTATTTCCTAGATACAGGCAAACAGTGTAGAAAAACGTTTCTTCCTAACTCCTATTCCACATTTGGAATTTGCTATATTTCGAGAGAGCAGGAAGGGGGAAATGACTTTCAAGGCATCTTAATGCAATTTTATTCCTGTTCCCAAATAGGTATAATACAAAAAATTAAATCAGCCTTCAACATGGTATAGATGGCCCCACCATATGGCTGAGGTGATGTCAGTCTACAAAACATATCATTACGTGTCACTGTTTCATGTCATTACTTATTGATTTAATTCCATCATATTTCAGGCAACTTTTATTGTCTATGTACAGATCATCCTATTAATAACTGGAAGCACATATGCAGATATCAAAACCACCTCCTGCCACTAAACCCATTTTAAAAATGAATCCAGGAGAAATACTTTAAGAGAAACCCCTTCCAGAAGCAATTGTTCCAGGACAAGGAAGACCAGATGACGGCTGTTTTTCTGGTTCCAATGTTCCATATATTGTCATCTCACATTGAGATTTCTTTCTTTTCTTTTTGTCTTTTTTTTTTATCAGGAAAGATTGATAAGAAAAGGAGGAAGTCAACAATTTTGAGAACAAGATGTAGCTAAATATTGCATGTAAACACATGCCCTTGGATGTGCATTATCATATACTCGACTTTGCTGAGGAACATTTTGGAATATGAACTGAATAATGTGGATATTATAAAATGGCTGTCTTGGAATTAAATTTTATGATATTGATGTGTCATAATAATAAAATAGAAAACACTTTTAATATCAACAGTGAGCTCTATCATCCTTTTTTATTATTATTATTATCTTGTGGTTGCTGCTTTTTCCTACACAGAAACCTTGAAAACAAAAACGTACACTGCAACAAACTGTAAACCATTAAAGATCTGCACACAACGATGCCTCCTGAAGGAGTAAACCCTAACCCCAGCACTATCTTTGCAGCATAAATTGGGCATGTATTAAATAATTACCATAATCAGCACCTAAAAATCTGTCTGTGGTACAAAACAGAATCCAAACAAAAGACTTCTATGAAATTTATCTTGGGAAAAAGAATAGAAGGTATTTTACTTCAGTAGGTTTTGGGAGGAAATCAAGTATATTTTAAATACATCTCAAAAAATACGTGTGTTGTCTGTATTTCCTTGTTTTCCTGTGTTTTTTCTGTAATTTTTCTTTCTTTTTTGGCTTCTTGTCTCTGCATCACTGGAGATGTTTCTCTGTGTTCACTCACACACTGGATGAGTAAATGAGCCATAAATATTCAGCCCAATCCTGCAGTAACAGATTTTGGGTATTCATACACTCCCGGAACAAGCTCCTCAGCAATGCTGCACCCAAAGAACCCAGCTTCCAGGAGCACTAACAACCGGGTGTCAAAGACTCTGCAGATTTTGTCACACATATCCCACAGGCAGCCTGGATTCAGGGCTTGTGGCTCACCACCCTTTTCGGTCCTCTCCTCCAACATCCTTTACACAGTAATTCCCATGCTGGAAGAAATGCAAGGCTGAAGTCAATGCAGCTTCCCTGACCGTAAGGCTGGGAGACTCCCCAAGGAAATGAACAGTTTTCCCACCAGTTTGATTTTCCACTGAGTAAGGCTTGCTCAGATGGGAACGATGTAAGGCTGAGTGTGAACAGAAAACAGGGTCCCTCGAATAATTCCCTGCAAGTTTGTCTCTAAAATGTACTCTTGCACATTTCTTTATATTCAAATTCCACTTTCCATATAAAGTTTTAGACACAAATATCTTCAGACCCACCCCAGCCCAGGCGAGACCTCACTCCAAGGTCTTCCTCAAGAAATTATTCAACATGAGTTTAAGGCCAATTCCTGCACAATTCCTGCCACCCCAGCAAGACCCCCAGAAGAGCTTTGATTAAAGCACTGCTGGGTAGAAGCCTGAAAATGTTTAGAGGATCAGGGGTTAAAATACAACAAATTACCTCTGGAGCTGCCAAAGCCAAGTGGACCTGAGCGAAGTCTAACGCTAACTCTATTTTCATTTAAAAGAAAATAGCAGGGGCTTCAGCAGTAGTTGTGATACGCTGTCTCCTCGCAAGGAACTAATAGACAGGGAAGAGCAAGGCTTTAAATGATTTATTCAGTACCCTGGAGATTTTTTCTTTTTATTTTTTTTTTTGTTTCCACATAAATTACACAAGCACTTTATAAAATGGGTACACAGAAAACACCTTATAAGTGCATAACTTAAAAAATCAAACCCAAACAACTGAATGCCTTAAAAAATCTCACTGAAAATAGGTTTTCTGATTGCTTGTTTGTACTAGCTGCTTAAATTGGCAGTGCTGTGTTAGATTATAAGTAACTGAAAAATATATACTGTATATATATATCTATATATATTCCTGGTATTCGCTATAAGAAGTGCTCTGCTTAATTGTGTCTCATTCCCTCGGTACAATTAAAGAAACAACTAAGTTAAACGGTTGAGAGTGAAATCAATTTTTGCCATCAGAAACTGCCTTCTAAAGGGAAACAGGTAAAATAAAACATTGGACAACATTTTGCAATGATATGGAAATACTCCATGGAAAGAAACTGCATTACCCCCATAAGACAGCCACCCAGGTCTTCTCGTTATTAAAATACACGCTGATGGGCACGGAGTCCGTGGCAGCTGGGGACAGTTTGGGCTCTTCAAACAATTGAGATATCATATTTACCGTCCTCAGGAGTCTATCAGTTCCTTCTCTTATTCCCCCCTCACAAGAAAAAATTAATGAAAAAGGGGAGGAGAGACAGTGAGGTGAGATCCAAAGGGTTCCCATCTGGAGCAAGCAGAAATTGCTGCTGTTTCCTCCATTTGTTGCATCCCCGAATGTCTCCGGTGTGGACAACCCGAGGAGGCTCACGGCAAAGGCGCTTTCCAGGGAGCCTCCTCCTTTTGTTTCAAGCCAGCAGTCCAAAGTATACATATATATATATATATATATATACACACTTTATGTATATATATACGGATATATAAGGGTGACCCCAGGCTTTGCACTGCCGCCAGCAGAATCCAAAGGAAGTTTTCTTTCCCAGCTAGGTGAATGCCGGCTGCCTTGTGTCAGAGCTGGGTTTTGGTCTGGCAGCAGTCAGCAAGTTCACAGTTGGCACTGGAGACTTTCAAGAGAACAAAAGGGTTGGGAAGAGGCGAGGCACCACTGCTGCTCCAGCAACCCCACGAGCAAGGAGAGTTTTCAGGGTGTTTTGCCTTCCTTTCGGTCCTTATGGAGGCTTTCCCCAGCTGGACACATGGGATGCACATGAGGCCTGATGACCGTGGGGCGACAGCCTTCCCCAGGGAGAAACAGGGTTGCCATGTGTCCCACCAGTGATGCCGTGGGTCTCCTGGGGACAACCCCACCAGAAGGTGTACATGTCACCAGTGGGTGCTAGCCTTATTCACAAGCAGAAGCGACAGTGGTGACACTGGTGATCTTGGTGGAGTCGTCAGACCAAGGCTGGAGGTTCTGGAGGGCAAAGAGAGAGGAGTTGTGGACACAGATGGGGTCGGCTTGGATGGGCTGGTTGATGGTTTTTTGGAAGGCCTCCTGCTGCAGCTGCATGAGGATGCGGTTTGCTTGCTGCCGCTCAGCCTCCCGCTCCTCTGCTGTCTGCCTCCTAGGAGAGAGGGAGCAGTTAGATGCATCTCGGGGAGCAAAGGAGGGATATCTCCAGAGAGAATAGGTTGTGCTGGATGCTTAGAGCTGGGGGAGGGGTAGCAAAAGAGAATGACTAGCCATGGCATAGGCCCACATCCCCACCCCAAACTGCCAGTAAATCCCTTAAACTGGGGACTTGGGCTGTATCTTACTAGCCCCAGCAAAAATTGTTCTGACCACAGAAAGCCAGGAGCAGCCCACAGCTTTGGTTTGTTTTCCATCCATGGGAAAAACCCAAGCAGAGCCGAAACACCCACAGGAGCATGACGGGGTTGCAAAAGGAGGGATTCCCTGCAAACATGCCCTGTGCCCAGCAGTGAGAGCCAAGCGGACAAGGTCCTAATGAGGAGCATGGGGCAGGAGCCAGGTGAGACATCACTGACTGGCAGTGCCACGTGGCTAGGAGACAGGCAACATCACTCTGGGTATCCCCTTCCCATCTCCTTTGCTGGGCTGTGGATACCAGCTGTCAGGAATCTGGATGAAGACAACAGCACACTCAAGGCAGGCAGGACAAAAATCAGCAAAATGTTGGCTAAAGACTAGAAACGTATTTCTAGCAGTGAGAAGATTCAAAGCCCAGAATAAACTCTGAGCAGGGTGAAGGAGCTATATTTAAGAATAGGTTGGATATGCATGTATCTGGGATGAACCAGCAGAGCTGATCCTGCTGAGGAGGGAATTAAGGGGCCTGTTTGGGTCCTTTCCAGTGCTGGTAGGGTTCCAGCTCTGGGATCTCTTGGAGGAGGGGATGAGATAGGAAGAAAAGACCTGACACACTTAGATCCACAATGAAAATCCCACCCCTCCCTTACTTGGATGGCAGCAAGGTCAGTCTGGAGGCTGCACCCTGTGGTTACCTCTGCTTTTAGTGGTGAACATCTCCCGGCACCCCCAGTGATGCCGCTGGGCAAACCCAAGGGCAGCTCACAGTGCCAGTCCCAGGATGATCCCCAAAGCACCCCCTCTCTCTTTCACACACCCCCGGGCTCAGCTGATGCTCTCCCAGCAGCTTCTGTGGATCAGTGACAGGGGAAACGCCAGTGTTTCAATTTAGCAACTCAGGGGGATGCAAGATGTCTCATCCTCTTTGGCTGTGGGGATTTGAAGTGGCAGCCCTGAGCTCCACAGTGATATCTCGGAGAGCAGGGCAGGAGATCCCTGGCTCCATGGCAGGCAAGTGGGTGAAAGCTGGATGCAGATGATGGGACACAAGCCTGCAGGCGTGCAGCCAAGGCTCCCACCCTGGAGCATGTAGCTCAAGGCTCAGTCCCTGCTCTAATCACTGTGTCAACATCTCACATCAGACATCCTGGGGAGAGGGGACTCAGAACAGCACTGGCCCTCCCTGCACAGCATCTCTGCCTTGATGAATATTTAATGACTCCCTACACAATGAAGAGATGTTCCAGGAGGAGAGCGGGAGCCCCACATCCAGAGCAGTCAGGAACAGAATGGCTGTGAGCACCCAGGCTCCCAAATATCTCCCTGCTCTAAGCAACTGGTAAATCCATGCATTATGTCAGGTTGTGATCTACAAGTTCAGATCTGCCTGGAAGGAGCTAAACCTTGATGCCCGTGTCTCAGTCAAGAGACCAAATCTAAGGAGGGGATCACACAGCCCACTTATTCCAGCAGAGACACCTGGGCAAGGGGCAGAGGCCAGACTCTTCCTCTCAGCCTGCATTTACTTAAACAGTTAAATCCCTCAGAGGCCTTACAGCAACTCTTTTCTCAGATATTCCCTCCTGCATAGCTCAGACTGCGCCTGCAAGCAGCCCCTGCCAGAACCCAGCACTCCAGGCACTGCTCAGAGCTCACTGCCCTGTGCAGGGGCCCAGAGCAGTGAGCTGGGTGTCCTATCAGCCAGGGGCACCCACATGTCCATCACAACACCCAAGGTACATTGGTGCAAACAAGCAGAGCTTACAGGTTTGCGCCCCTCAGGCTCAGGCCAGTGAGGATTCTCCCATGTCTAAGACTTTGGCTGAGGTCAGGCTGCAGCCTTTCCCTTCGGCAGAACCAGGAGTTTGTTTCTCTTTCCCCAGCTATTTTTTGTGAAATAGATGAATAGCTTTGTATCCTTTTCTTCTCTGCCAAAGGGGGCCGAACTTAGCCAACAAATGCAAGGAGTATTGACAGATGGATTTGCCTCACTTCCTTAGGAAACCAGGTTAGAAGACATAGCTGACCCTGCTTTGCAGGCCATGGCAGTTCCTCCTCCAGGACTCTGCTCCTAGCCAACAGAGATCACTCCAGCTAGAGACTTCCTGGCACCTGGGGAGTTGCTCTTCCATGCTGTTTAGGGAAGGAATCACTGAGGGGAGAGGTTCACCCACACTCTTGGTTTTAAGTTCTTGGAACCTCATTTCTTATCCAACCTCAGCATCCTCGGGCACTCCCTGTCCCATTCACTCTCGAGAAGGCCCTGGGGAAGTCCTTTTCCCTGCCTTGAAGAAGCTACTGCCTGCCTATACCCAGCACCCATCAACACTCCTCTTCCCTGAGCTGCGCGGACCTGCCTCTTGCCCAGCCCCCCCGCAGGGTGTCTGTCCCCAGCCCGGAGCAGGGTATATTCCCGGGATAAACGGTGCTTCCCCTGGGGACACACACACACCCCGGGAAGCTGCAGCCTGGGAGGGTCAGGGTCACGGCGGTGGAGCCCGGCCTCCTTTTCCTCTCTCACCCGGCTTTACCGACACGCCCGGCAGGGGAACAAAAAGAAAACGTTTTGGCAAGGAGGTGCCCTAAAGCCCGCGGGGGTGAAAAACCTTCGCGTGGTGCACAGCCCGGTATCCCGGCAGCCTCGGGTGCAGGATGCGGCCCACGCCGGGTGCGGCCCTGCCCCGGCGCCGGGGGTCCTGCTGACGCCGCTCCGACGGGTCCCGGTCCCACCCGTCCCCGGGACGGCGCGGCTCGGCCGCCGATCCCCGCTCCGTCCACCGCTGGGCCGGGGCCGGGGCTCCTACACGCTACCGCCGGGGAAAGAGGCACCGGGTGCCCTCCAGTACCACTGACCGTACCCCCTGCACAGCACCCTCACACATAAATCCTGCGTACGTGTGTATGCACACATACATTCAGCCTCGTTGCATACATGCACACCTGCTTGCGCGTAGACGCCGTGTGCTCACAGATAGTACACACGGAATGCACACAGCCTGCACGCACATTGCACATGCATCCCCATGCAGGTGTCCGGTTTGCATGCACACCTCCAGCACCCACACCCACACACATGTGGGCACATGGCCTTCACACAAAAGCATCCCCACGCGAGCTGTGCCGTAACACATGGCATGCCTTGCTTGGACACAACCCCTTAGGAGTGCACATGCTCACACATGCTACATGCACTCATGCACAGGCATGTACACACATGGCATATGCACACCTACATATTCATGCCCACAGGCACACACGTTGCTGTGCATGTACACATGCGTTTGCATATGTGTGTACGCTCAAATTCACATTCACACACGTGTGACACCCACCCTATGCACTCACATGGCTCATACCCCCATGTGCAGCCACCAAGGCAGCTGGCAGCAGGCCTGCTCCCCCAAAGCTGCCCCCTCAGCTCCTCACCTCCACTTGGTGCGTCGGTTCTGGAACCAGGTCTTCACCTGGGCATCAGTCATCTTGAGGGCCTTGGCCAGGGCAGCGCGTTCAGCCGAGGCCAGGTACTTCTGCCTGTGGAAGCGCTTCTCCAGCTCGCAGATCTGCAGGCGCGTGAAGGAGGTGCGCGGCTTCTTCTTCTTGGGAGGCGTGCGGTTCTGGTAGGGGTGACCTATACGGCGTGTTACAGTGAAGGGTGAGAGGGCCACTGGGGGGGACACGGGAGGAGGGGGGATGAGAGGCAAAGAAGCAAGCAGCGACATATCAGCAGAGGGGCTCCGGCTCCTGGGCGCTGGGCTGGGCACCCCCCCGCTGCGAAGCCGCCGCTTCCCCGCCAACACCGCGCACGGGGTCTAAAACGGCGGCGATCCCGGCTCCTTCCCCAGCTGCTGCGGGCACCCGCCGGACACCGCTCGAGTATGGTGGAGGGGAAGGCGGCCGCTTGCCCGGTGAAGTGCCCGACGGGGGGTGGTAGAAGCGGCAGCCGGTGCCAGCGCCGCGCCGGGGCTCTGCTTTTCGTGCGAACGGGGCTTGGTTTAATTTCGTTTGGGCAACTTCACCGTGCTCGGCCCAGCTTTTCGTGCGCGGGAAATAACTTCCCGGACTAGAAATGGGAGTTGCTATCACTGTTTTGGTTAGGTTTTTAATGTAGTTTTTATCTCTTTTTTTTTGCCTTTTGTTTCTTTTTTTTTTTTGTTTTTCCCCACGAGAAAAATAATTGGCAGAAAAACTCTCGGCCGGGCCGGACAGAAAGTCCGAGAAGTCCAGCCCGGTGCCTGCCAGGAGAATGGCCCGTCGGTTCGCCTGCGGCCGTGCCAGAGCCAAACACCTTCGGTTCGAAATTAAGCGTGAACTTCCAAAAATCGGGCCTCGCTTTCCGCCCCGGGAAGAGGGGCCAGTGAGGACCCTGCAGGAGCGGAGGGCGATTCTTGTCCCCATTGCAATTTCGCTGCTTTTTTTGTTTCTTTTCTTATTTTCGTTGTTTCGAGTTTTTGCTTTATTAGCGCCGAAGGACGAGCCTAGGTACACCTGGAAAAGCCGCCGGCTCTGGAAAGCGGCTCCAGCCCGAGCCCCGCTCTGCTCGGGGCTGAAAAATGTCCCTTTTGGCCGGGGAAAAGCTGACCCGAAACCCGCAGCCGAGATTAACCAGCCGGGTTACAGTACGCAAGGGAAAAACAGCTCTGTGGGCGATCGGCAACGGGCCGGCCTTCCCCTGCGGGAGAGGGTCTCCCTTCCCGCCGGGCCGGGTTCTGCCTCCGAAATAACCCGCTGTTTGAAAAGAAACTTTCCCCGGGCTTTGGGTCGGGCGGCGGGAGCGGGCAGCCGTGCCCGGAGCTGTGGGAGGCGTACGAAATTTGCCATCCCGTTTCCTCCCTGCTCGCCTTTACCGAGCAGCATCCCGAGGAAAAACAAGAAAACAAAACCAAACCAAACCCACCACTAAAGGACGAACAACAAAAATCAGATCAAAACAAAAAAAAAAAAAATAGAAAAATGTAAAATAATTTTTAAATTATAATAAAACTAAAACGCACTTAGGAGGGACTGAATGCGCCCGCTTTTCCACCTCTTCTTGTTCCTGGTCTCCTCCGGGATCGACTTCCCAGGGCAAGCCAGGCCTCTCTCTCCACCCGGAGCCGGATCCTGTCTCTCCGGTGGGTACTGGCTGCCGCGCCGAGGCGGGGGGGCAAAAAAGAGAGCGGGGCGGCGGGAGCAGGAAGGGAAGGGGGGTCCCGGTGTCCCGACTCACCTGTGAATCTGTCTTTTGTGTACCGCCTGTTGCTCTCCATCCAAGGGAAGGTGAGCCCCGTGATACTGTTCATGCCGTTCACCGCCGGTACAGCGGCAGAGAGGGGCTGGTGCACGCCGCCGGCCACAGGGCGATGGGCCGGGACGCGGATCACCCCTCCGGCAGAGCTCAAGGTGTTGCCGTTCATGCTCACCGCCATGTTCACGTTGTAGGAGCCGGGCAGGCCGCCCATGCTGCAGGAGGTACCGGTGTAGGCGCCGGCCGCACCGCCGCTCGCCCCGTAGCCACCCGTGACCGTGTTGTAGGCGCTGCCCACGATGCAGCCCAACCCGTAGTCCGCCGAGTCCTGCAGCCGCGGGTGCGATACCATGCAGCTGCCCGGCTCCGACGTGTTGAGGATCTGGTCGATGCCGAAGCTGATGGGCTCGGCTTGGCCTTGGTGCAGGTGGTGAGCCCCGAGGTGCTCCATGCCGCCAGACGGGAGCCGCCGCCCGGCCCCGGCAGCGGAGCCACTTGCAACGCCCCGGGGCACCGGGCCGGACCTCCGCCCCGGGCCGGGCAGCACAGCTCCGCACCGCCTCTAAACACGGCAACGGAACCGCGTACAACCCGGACACACCGGCTACACTCTCAGTCCCATAGCACAGCGGTCGCGCACCCTAAGACCCAGCAGCAAAGCCACACACTGCAGGGACACGGCAGCCACACGCTCAGCCCACAGAACAAGCAGCAGAGCCATGCGCAACCGGGGCACGGGAGCCGCACAACCCCGCAGCCCAGGACACGACAGTCGTGCCCCTCAGGAGAGCGGGAGCTGCACACTCGAGACACAACCGCGACGTCCCTCACGTCCCCACGGAACCAAAAGCCTCCGGATGCAGGGACGCAACACCCCACCCTCTCCAATGAGTCCCAGCACCCCACCGCCACCAAGACACCACCACTCCAAGCCAAGAGTCGCTCACCCAAGCCACACACACAGACCCACACCCCCACGAAGGTGCTCCGGAGAGCCCTCGCCGCCGCGGGCGGTGGGGAGCCGGGAGCCCCGCGGAGAGGCTCAGAGCGAAGCACGGCCGCTGCGAAGTGCGAGTGTGAGCGCCCCGCTTGCCCATCAATCACGCTACCCAAGGCCTACTGCTCCCGGGCCCTCACTCTCCATTGGCTGGATGCTGAAAGGAGCCGAGTGAATGACAGCAGAGAAGAGCACACGAGAAAAGGAGTTTCTTCTTCCCCAGCTTCTCCCCCCCACCTCGAAAAAAAAAGATCACCACCCGTCTCGGCCTTATAAAGCCAGTGCAGGGCACTGGGGTGGGTAAAGAAGTAGCAGGTACTCGGTGGCAGAAGAGGGGAACCTTTTGTCCCAGAGTTTGTGGTTGTGGGTTGCTGGGCAAGGGAATACAGGCTGTCAGCCCCCGTGGAGTGGGTTGATGCCCTGGGTCGCGATCCCCATGAGCTGCCAGCTGATCCCGTGTGAGGGGCTGAAGTCAGGGGATCCCTTCCTAGAGGGGCTCCAGACCCAACTGGCTCCTTTTCTCCGGAGGGGAGGGGTGGGGGTCTCCCCCATCTCCAGTAGCCAGAACGGGGACACGGGAGCTGGCAGGAAAGCCCCCACGAGTGCCAGGCCCGTGGAGGGGGTACCATGGAAAGAGGCGATGGGACCTGGGTCACACCTCCCACCGGAGAACTGGGGGAGCTCATTCCCACGGGCCGAGCGCCTGCCGCAGCTGCTCCCTCCGGGGCAGCGGCGGGGAGAGGGCTGAGCGGGACACCCGCTGCTGCCGGGACAGCCGCCGGGACAGCCGGGACCGCCGCCGAGCCTGCCCGCTGGCGATGAGTATTTTCGTTAAAACATAAAAGTCTAAACAAATGAATAAATAAATACATGAAAAAAATCGAAAGCCTCGGCTGTGATTTGCTGCAAAATTTATTTAGGCCTGCCCGTCTGTGATCCCGCTCCGCGCAGCCGGGGATAGGGAGGCTGGGGCAGAGCCGCTGGTGAGGCGGGTACACTGCCGATTCCTCCCCCATGCTGCTGCCTCCCGACTCTGCCCAGTGCGGCCCGGCGGTCCCAGTCGAGAGTCTCCCCGCTGGTTTGTGCTCTGCCCGCAACGGGCAGCCTGCTCTGTCCCCCCTGCTCCTCCGGCCGGCCCCATCCTCCCAGCCAGGACAACTGCTGCCCTCTGTGCCTTCAGCGTGCTGGTTGGTCAGTGGCCGAGGGGGGGCCGCGGAGCTCCTCACGCAATACAAGTGCACTGGCATAGAAAGCCATGCCATGCACTCTCTTACACCTCCTCACTCACCGACATATGCATACTATCCCTTGCACATCCTCACGCACATACCCACTCACACGGCATTGCAAACACCCTCCCTAAGATGCACAAAAACACCCCCATGAGCTCAAAGCCTGCCATGCAGTCACACACATTCACTTGCACACACCTACATTTGTGCACACTTATTCCGTGTCTCCCATTCTCACAGACACTTACAATCCTTCCTACACTCACACGAATTCACACACACACGCATTCTCGCTCACACCTTCACAACCGTATGCATTCACACACACACATTCGCTCCCACAATATGCATTAATGACCACTATACCTGTGCAGTCAGATACACACAGACACACCAGGGCTTGTGGTGCCACCCTCACTCCACCATTATCAGCGCACCCACGACCATGGCCCCGCACCGGGGAGGCTGTAGAGACGCAGTGGGCAGCAGCCCCTCACGGCTGCCCCTCAGCCCCATGCCCAGCCGATGCCCGGTGCTCCGCCGGCCCTCTCCCCACCACAGCCCAGCCCTGCCTGCCCGCCGGGGTCGGGTTTCCCCCCCTCCCCGTACCTGCCTCAGTTCTTGACTTCTGAACTCTTCAGGGAACTCGCTGGCGCCAGCTCCATCAACCAAAGTCCTTGTGGTTAGGAGGAGCTGGGAGGGGAGGGAGGGAGCAAGGGCTGGGGCTAGCAGGGCCGGGAGGCTGCCCTCGGGCAGGGGCCTTCTCAGGCCCCAGGGCAGCAGCTGCCTTTGCACTTCTCCAGGACCAGCCTGGGGTTCTCCAGCCCCTTCCCATACGGGGAGTGTGGGGCAGAGCCTGCTCACCAGCCCTGAGCGTGTCAGCTTGTCTCCACAGAGAAGTGGCAAAGCACACCATGCCATCCCTGTGCCGTGCCAGAGCCCCCTACCAGTGAGCTCTGAAATCCAGAGGGACAGAGCTCTGCTGCCGAGACTCGGGAGGTGTCCTCTCTTCAGTAAGTAGCACAGCTGTCTGATGCTCCTTGCACATCCCAAAGGCCCCAGTCGATGCTGGGCAAAAACTTCGGCCTTCCCTGTGCTAGAGATCCCCCAAACTGAGCAGATGCTGAGGGACCCAAAGGGACTGGCCCCAAGATATCACAAGGTCACCACCACTGAGCCAGACTGGCTAATGAGGGTCACAGCCCCCAGCTGCTAAGTCCAAAGTAGGGGCTTTCTGGCATTAAAACCTGCCAGGAGACAGACTACAGGTAAGTTGGATCTTTCCCTGCCCAGCACCCAGCAAGGACAAAGGAAAAGGGCAGGGAGGGCCCAACAGGGATTCAAGACTTCTAGAAGTCAATGGGAATTATGGATGGTTTTTTTGGGATGATGCACAGCCCCAGGATTTAATCCCTGCACAAGCCACAAACCTCACATGCGGCCTTGGGAAAGCCACATAGCTCCTGCCATTTGAAGTTTGGACACTGCACATCTAAGCTCCAGGACAACACCTGATTCAGATACTCCAGTTCAAATTGCTCCTGGTTTCAGTTTCTTCTTGGGCTCACCAGGGCTGGTGCTTGAGCAGTGCTTTCTTAAGAGAACTGGCAATTAATTTATATCCTATACATACAGCTCCCCAATTCTGGGGCTAAAGAGGACTTTAGTCCTCTAAGAGGACGTGCAGTGCTGCACCAGGACATATGAGGGGCAGTCTTGGTGCTTTCAGGTTCCCATCCCAATGGGAAAGTTTATAAGGGTCAGCACCCACTTCGAAGTGCATCCAAAGATCCTATAAATGAATCCCTCGGCTGGGAGGAAGAGGCACCCCAGTCCAGCCCACTGTAGCTGGCTGCTGCTTGGAGGAAGATCCCCAGACAGCATCCTCCCACCTGCCAGGGGCTGGGATTTGTTAATCTTTGCTAGGACTCCAATATCAGGCCCTGCAGAAAAATAATTCAGGGATCATACTCTACACAGAGCTCAGGGAGACAAGCATGCTCAGATGTTTGCAATTTGGGGTACTGGGGTTTCTTTTCTAGCCAGAGGGAGAGAAATCCCTTTTTACAGGAAACATCAGGAAGCTAGATCAGCCCTCTTTGGAGGTGGAAGGAAGCCTCCAATGCAGGAGCTGACACAGGCACTAAGTTGCTGCAAAATCAGTACATTGAGAAGCCCAGTACCATTGGTCTCTATTTCTCCAAGAGCATCTCACCCCCTTTAAGCACCTATGGCCGCTGACATATTTCTGCCACTGCCACATTGCTTCCATTCACCTGCCCCGAGCAAGTGCTGGGACAGGCTCATCTCCAAAACGATGGCTCAGTCTTGCCCCAACTGAGGGTTGTGGGCTTGGTATATCCATGCTAGGAGATGGAAACAGAGACGAGGGTCCTCCCCGTGCTGCAGAAGTCTCCCCTCTCTCTCCTGATGAGGGCCTGGGCATCCTTTCTCAGGTTCTCTCATTGATCGGGTGCATCTGCCTCCTGCCAGCGGAGAGCGGCAGCCCAACCAGGGCCTGACCTCCACCCTCCACTCTCCTTTTCTTCTGCTCTTCTGTTTTCTCAGGGCTTCCCTTAGCCTTAGTGCCGAGCTGAGCTCCGCTGCAGTTGGGGGCTCCTGTGAGCTCGGCATCGCAAGCTGCCTCCCTGCCTAGCAGCTGCCGGCCGGGAGCCTGCTGCGAAATACAAACCTTCCTGCAGGGACCGAGAACAAAAGTGACGTGTCTGGGACCTTGGCAAGGTCCCAGGGAAACGAACTGGGCTCGCTTCAAAACCTGTGCTTCGAGCAGTGCTTTCTGGAACCTGCAAAATCCTCTCGTTTTCCTAAAAGGAGAGTGAGCGGCTCCGCCGGAGGCAGGTACATGGTGACAAACCCACCCCTACAGCACCAGCAGAAGGGTGCACCCCGGCTCCTTCCCTTCTTGGCTTCTTAATTTGTTTAATTCGTTGGGCTGGGGAAACCCTTCCGCACGTCCATCACCTCCCGCAGCTCTTTCTCTCCCGTCCAACCCGTGTGAAACCAATCACGGCGGAGGAGCTGGTGCCTGTGCGGGGCCCGTCCCCGCTGCCGTCGGGGCTCTACCACTCAGCTCTGGCTCCCTCGCTGAGTTATGTGGCAAATACCGCGACAGACGATGACAGTCAAGCAGCGCGACCACCGCATCAAGCCGCCGGCCTCCCGCGGCAGTGCGGGCTTCCCAACGTGAAATCTCGTTTTCCGCCGGTCCCATCGAGAGACATCCGTTAGGGACGGTCCCCAAAACCCCCGTCCCATCGGCGGAGGCTTTTCCCCGGCTCCGTGTCCTAGCGAAGGGCGCCCTGCGTTTCTTGCGCCTTAAAAGCGATTAACACCATTTGGGGAATTTTTAATTGCTCTATAAAGCACGCCGTAAATAATTACTCCCAGCTCTGTTGATCCCTCCAATACGCACTGACAGTTGTAATTTATGGCTTTGGAAACGTGGCCCCCTGTATTCAGCATAACTCCTTATTACGGTAATGACTTAGCGCCGCTGCACTTAATGAGTATAAAGTGCCTGGCGCAGCGGGAGCCGCAGCATCGCACGAACTTCGCCCGTAACAATATTTCTCCCCTTTATGGTTACAAACGACTGAGGGGCTACGAGTTAATACAGCGAGGAAGGAGTGGCGGGGCCCGGGGAACGGAGCAGGGCCCGGACGAGACGCGCAGCCGCCTCCGCGTTCGGTCAACGACATCTCCGGGGGGTAGTTGTTATCCACCCAAAATAAGTATTTAGAGCGGTCCGCAAACTCCCTCCTCGCCTCCCTGTAGCCGCTGACTGCCTGGAGAAAATGGGTTCAGGAAATGGAAGAGAACGGTCACAACTCATCGCACCTAAGGGCTCACGTGAAGCGGATGCCGCGGAGCCCCGAAAGGCAGGTCGATCTGCTCCCCCTAGTCTCCCGGTTTTCTCCCTACTTCCCGCTGTCCAGGGACCGATCGGTTCCGTGCAACAGGCCTGGGAGTTCTCCCTCCTCCCGGGCCCCTGGCCAGGGCTACCGGAGGGAGCAGGGTGGTGGCCGATGGGGGCTGAAGTACCCGGCGGCACTCCATGAATATTCAATGATGTCGGTTGCCGGAGGAGCATCTGCCGATAAATTATTGGTCCTGCGGCACCGGCCCCTCTCTCCACCGTGCAGAAATGCGTGTAATCCCATTAGCCCCGGCCCCTTGGCCACCCGCCCTCACCAGCCCCGCTAATGAACGGCGTCTGGCCGCCACCCCCGGGGGCACCAGCGGCAGCGGGGGACACCGCGGGCTTTGCCCCGTTATTAACTCCCAGCTTAATTACACTCCCCGTGCCAGGTAATGCCGCTGTGCGTGCGGGACCAGAAGCGGGACGTACACCTGGCCACCTCCGCCGCCTCTCCCGGGTCTCCCCCACTCCGAGAAGCGCTGATCCCTGCGACAGCCAGGCCTATCCCAGTACAGAGAGTGGCAATCTTGACATGGGATCCCCCGCGCCCATGGGGGCTGCTCCCCGACTCCGGCTGCCGGCAGCTGCCTTGTTTGTTCGCTCTCCGGTGAGCGGCGGCCGCTTTTGTCTCCTGCCCGCCCCGAGCCCCAGGCCTTTTCCCAGGCAGACAAAGTCCTGTTTTGCCAACAGATCTGTGTCTCCCTCAGCCCCGTCTCCCCCCAACTTAAAAGCAGCCCTCGGGGGCAGGGGCACAGGCAGCTCCGCAGAGGCCGAGCAGGCAGGAAGCTGTCTCGCTCCGCCGGCTCACTAACAAAGTGGCTTTCACTAATGAACAAGAAGATCCAATAATAATGGTCTTAATTATTACAAACATTGTTACGGGCTTAGCTATAAAAACCTCAAACCCCTCCTCGGTAAATCCTCGCGTTGATTTATTTATTTTATTTCCCCCTTCCCCTCCCCGAGGTTAATTAGCACGCAAAAAGCAAATACAAACTGTGGCAGAACCAATGGGTAAACTTAAATCTAATTTGCTGCTGTTTGTATTAGCCTTTGGAGAGGAGGGTGGGCAGCCCCTTCCGTACCACCGGCAGCTGCCGTACAGGTGGGCAGCTGAGGGAAGAGTCCTTGCCCTGCCCGGGGGGCCTTTGGTGACCCTCCAAAACGACGGGACTCAGCCGGGTTCAGGCGCTTTCCTTCACCGCTAAAAATACATCCGAGTTCTGGCAGGGCGCCTACAAAACTCGCGGCACATCGTTTGCGGCGCAGAAGGTGCGGAGGAGCGGAGCGTGTTTGGGATGAACTGTGACAAAACAAATAAAATTGGGGAAATGAAACAGAAATTAATCGGCGTTTCCAACTCGAATCCTCCCCGACAGCCCCACCGCACCCCGCTCCGTACAACACCGAGGCTCGGGACCGATGCCCCGGGGATGGGGAGCGCAAGGGATTTTTTGGGTTTAAACAGGAGCGGCCATTTATACAAATAAAATTCTCCACACTTGTAAGTTTAATCAATTAATTGCATTTTTCACTATTGTATTAACTGTATTTTCCACCTGCAATTAGTTGACGTTTCCAGTGCTGCAGCACTGGGGTAAGGCAGAGCCACCTCCATCCCAGAGGTTTTGCGGATGTTGTTCCTAACCTCCCAGGGAGGATCCCCAAAACCAGCTTAGAGAGAGCACGACAGAAAACAAACAAATTAACCAGGGTGTGTAAGCTGAAGTCGGGGACAAGAGTGGGTGACACCGTCCCCTGTGCATCACCGGCCGCTTTCAATTGTGAGCCCCGGTACCGAGAGGGTTGGGGGTTTATGAGAAGTCCCTGTCTCATGTCACTGCGTCCTCCACGACTTTCCGAAGCTGGACGTTGTGGGGTCCCAGCAAAACCCGCAGAGGCCAGTCAGGGTCACCCGTGGGCACCGCTGGCGCAAAGGGATCTGGGTGGTGACAGGTAGTGAAATGAGTTTTAGTTTCTGGGGACAAATACTTGAAATCTTTGAAAGAATGAAACTGTCCGAGGCATTAAATAATCTGCCAAGATGATTCCATGATTCCAAGATGGCTCTCTCTGTCCCGCTGCTATAGCTGAGCTCAGAAGAGCATGCCCTGAGAAACAGTAACAACTTCCAGCAGCTCATACCCTACTGCAAAATTCCCCAACTGGAATTGGCAGGAGCCGGGGTTTCAGAGGTGGGGGGGGGTGGAAAGCGCAGACCCAGGTCTGAGCTCCCAGGGTCGGAGATGCTGTACCCGGGATAAAACTCTGCTCTTCAGACACCGGTATCGGTCTGTGAGGTGCTACCCAGAAGTGTGGGGCTGTTTCTGCAGATTTCAGTCCTAGGAGAAATCCTCATCAATCACTATCCTTAGTGGGCAGCATCAGCCGAGCTGAGCCCAGAGTGCAGCCTCACCGGAAAGCCTCGCAGGTGCTATTAAGAGTAAGAGCTAAAGAAAGGCAGCGAGTGAGCTCACAGCAGTATCTGCAGAGAGATGCCAGGAGAGCGCTGGGGTCCTGCTAGGGCAGGAAGAAGAGCCCTTGCAAACCTCACTCAGTTCTAGGAGCAGCCAGTGGCAAAGATCAAGCTTAGAGTCCCGTCAAACACTGCTCTCTCTTCGAGGGAAGCAGCAGGTCTGACATTCCCTGCTCAGGCTCCCACAATCCCCCCAGCATTTTTTTTTTCCCAGGACTTTTACTGCTTAGAGGAGATGAGTCAAGACATTTCCTTCTCCCCTTTCATAAATATTGCATCACCCAAATGTAATTACCAAGGGCGAAGTGACACAAGTGTTTGCTAAATAAGATTATGTGATAATGTATTTTATGCCTGTTCTGTGACACCAGACAATCCCCCCTATTAATAACAGCTCAATGAGATGTGGAAGTTCTTAACAGGGTGCTTTGGGGGATTGGGGATTTTTTTGCACCAGGGAAAGGTTAGCACAGTACCATGGCATGGGTTGCAGCGGATGAAGAGCCATTCCCAGGGATCAACTGAAATGGCAAGTGGAGCCATGAGTAGCCCAGGGGGTCCAGTTGTGCTGTAGGTAACACACAGATATGTACAGCGTGTAAATCACTCGCAGCGCTTCATAATGCAACAGGCCTAGGGAGGTTTGTGCACATTATCATGATCCTGTGACTGAATGGCTATCATTCTACATGTCTATCTGTAATGTCTTGCCATCAGACATGCATTACCCAGCCTTTGGGGGCCCTGTGGGCTCATCAGAATTGCTCTCAGGTAGTGCACACATACCCAGCTATTAAAAACGGGCAGAGCCTCACCTCTCTCCCTAGCCAATGCAAGACCGAGAAAAGCAACAAAAAGCATCCCTTGATCCAACTTCCCTCGATCAGAACAAAATACTCCCATCAAATCTTAACTCTCCTCTGCTGATCTCCAGCTCTCACCTCTATCTGTTTGTCTTTCTCTCACTCCAGTGGCTGTGTCCATCTGCCACCTCCTATTGACCCATCCATCCCTCGTGGTCTTCTGCCTCTATCATATGACTGTCAGACAAGTGCCCATCTGTGCATTGTCAGAATTAACTGGGGAGGTTGGCAGTCCAGCCTGAGACATTTAGATGTGGCCCCTTTTTAGAGTCCTTTGAAAACTCTGCATTGCACAGTTCAAGTTGTTCCAGTGGTCCTTGCTCCAAGTGCCCACAGGTTAACATAAAAGCACCAGCTCCTAGGTCCATCCCTCCACAGGGCATGCAGCAGCCCCACAATGACTTTGCAGGGCACTGAGGGAGACACAGCAACTTGCTTTTGCCAAGCTGCCCGCAGGGCACCACGCTGAAAGCATGAGTGAGCAGCCCCAGCCTCCAAGTCAAGGATTTCCCTGCAGTCCTTTCTTGCTTCAGCCCTTGAGCCAACACAACGTCCCTTGCAGAGCCACTGGCCAGAGCTTGGTCGTCTCTGTGGCAGGGCCATCATCCCCATGTTGATGCAAACAGGGGGATACACAAGTTCTTTGCCTTCTTTGATGCTTCCAGGGCAAATTCCTCCAGAGCCTGCAAAGTTTGGCTCTCTATTTCACATTAGCACTAGTTTGTAGCTGCCCTCTGGCCCCCGGGGTGGAAGGTCAATCCTTTATTTACTTAGTCCCTCACTTAGTTCATCTGCAGCCCTTTCAGTGCTTTGGATAACAGACACAAAGTGGGCTGCTAACCTGCTCCCTGGCCAGGAGCCTGTGGTCCCCCACTCCTGTAGCAGAGACAAGAGCACTGTCTTCTCTGGGAGATACTAGTACAGCACAGTGAAGCAGGCTGGGTGGGCAGTAGCTCTTTCCTACCCAGGGGCATGATCTGATTCAGCATTGAATGAGATTATGCTTCCAAGCACTGACATGCTCAGGTTAAAATCCTGAATGGCACGGGAGGATTTTATCCCTGACATTACCTCTTGCCTGGTAGATCCTAATTACTGGTGCCTCTGGAGCTGGTTACACCAAGTCCTTCACTGCCCTGTGGAAGAGCAGCATCCCTGGGCATTGCAACCTCCTTGTGCCACTGCCCTCCTGGAGTGACCCAGGGCCTGTCCTGGGCCCATCAGGTACTGCTGCACCTGTGAGAGCCTCAGCAGGCAAAGGCAGAGCCCTGAGCTAAGCTGTGAACGTGCCAGCTCCAGGCCCTGTGCCCACTGCAAGCAGCCAGCTCACCCCTGCCTAGTGCCCTCTCTACTGTTAGAGCATTCCAGGATGTGAGAGCCCAGGGGTCCCAGCCGAGCCTTGGACTCCCTGGGGTGGCCGATGGGCTGCTCAGAGACAGAAAGCACACAAAAGCAGAGAGGTGCAGCTCAGTAGGGCAGCCACAGCTCCCCAGCTGAGGCTGACTACAAAACCAGCAGGTTTCAAACTTCATCCAGGGAGTGGTATTTTCCCAGTCCTATCCTACCTTTGGACTGCCATTGCTGAGCATCTCTCCCCAGTTTGGGATGCTTCAGCTTGCTGTGGGGTGGCTGAGACTTCTCTCTAAGTAACATCAAAGCAATCAGTAGTAGCAAACAAACTATTAATAACTAAATAGTATAAAATCATTACTGTTGAATAATATATTGAAAGGGTAAATTTAGGTACTTCTCAAGCACACCCACACTTGTGTAGGGTTTAGGCTTTGAGAAAACAGATGAGGGATATTGACTGTCTCAGAGGAGACCATGCACCAGGTGTCTGTGCAGCAGCTGGAGGACAGTCCCATCCCATCCGCTGGCTGCGAGGAACAGAGGTGGTTTCTGAGCGTCAGCTGAAGGCAGACACAAACGGAGTTTCTTTGAAGGCTCCAGGCACTGGAAGGGAAATGTGCTCTTTGCCTGGGTGCCCCGAGACGGGTGTTTATTCAGGTCCTGCAGAACAATGCTGCAGCCGGAAAAACTGCCCCCCTGCTCTCCACAGGGCTGTGTGTGTGTGTCTCAAGCTTGTCCCCAGGGTGGGTGAGCAGTGCCTTGGCTCACAGCCATGCTGCTCGTGTTTGTCACCACAGGGGCTTTTGTTTTGTTTCTTTTTCCTTTTAAAACCTTTTTGTTTCCGTGCTCTCCCATTCCTTCAGAGGGCAGGAAGCAGCAGCTTCTTCTTCTTGGAGAGGAGGCTGGGCATTTGGAGAGTTTTGGGCTGGGAGGGAGCTTAAGCTCATCCATCTCAAACGCCCCCCCCCACAGCCCTGTCCCACAGCATCCTCCGCCAGTGCCACCTGTATCCCAGTATATGCTCCTGGGAATCCAGCATACATCTGGATTGAGAGGATCGCCTCTGCTAAACAACCAAGCCCCTGCTTTAGGGGTCCTGGCAAGCCCCAGTGCTAGCTGTAGCTGGATCAGGGTAGGGAAAGGTGACCGCAGCCTGTGTCGGGGTCTGTGGTCCAGCCCATCCAGACTTCTAGAGGATGGAGGCTTCCCAGGACACCTGCAGCCTATGGGTGGTGGGTTTTCAAAGCAACACTAAGCTTAGCTCTAGCATCCCCTACACAGCTATCTTTCACTGGGTAGCCAACAGAAATCAGCCAAATGGGAGCAGTGCCCCCACTGAAGGCTACAGGGCTAAGGCTGAGCCCTGCCCCAGGTGCTCAGCATTTAGCAAGATTAAACTCTTAGTGGTGGGTTGTTCTATCAGCAGGAGGTTGATGCAAGGTAGTGCTCTGCCTCCTGATTGAATGCTCCTTGTGTTCCCTGAGATGTGTTCCTCCTATGATTGCATTATGGGATGTGACAAGTGGCTCCCTGCCTGGAAATAATGAGCCCAAACACCTTGCCCATCCATCACCACCCCTATCAGCTACCTGATGCACTACCCATCCTGGCCACACACCCAACACTGCCCAGGCATTGGAGGTCACTGAGATCCTGGACATTTCACTTTCTATGGACCTAATGCCAGACCAGCAAAGTGCCCAGATCACCACTGGGCCAGCACATCCCAACCTTGCCCACACCATAGCAACGGCTGTTTCTCTTGCTGATACCTTCCTCCAGGCTGCGGTGTCTGATCAGTGCCTGTTTTCCCTGCCTGTTGCCTATAGGAACCTCTGAAGCCATAATGGTCTCAAGTGCTGGGGCCATAGGGAAATACTGTATGACTACCAGCAAACTCAAACTTTATGTTCAGCAATGGCTGGGACAGGTTAATACAGAGCTGAAAATGAGAGCAGAAAACCCGGGAAGCTGAAAAAGTGTCTCCTCACTGAAACAGACCAGGAATTAGTGGAAGAAAAAACAAGAAAGAAAAGTAATGAAAGTGTTTCAAGGACACATCAGTGGGGAGAGCATTGTCCCAGGGCTGTGTTTCCCAGGCCAAGGGCAAAAAGAGGTACTTGCAAAACTTGCAATTTTCAGATATCATGTTAAAAGGAGCAGGAAAGTCAAATGGACAAAGGGACTTCAGCTTCTAAGGGCTGGCTGTGCTCCCCAGCATCTGGTCCCTGCACTCTTCTGTACCGGAGCTGGTACTTAGTGTGCTCACAGCCTTGCAGAAGTTCTTATGAGTCAGTAGTGCACCATGACACAGCTTCTCATGCTTGCAGCTTGCAAGGTGGATCCCCTGAAGCTGCTGATAGGTTTTGGGGCTGTGATGCTGAATGCCTCATGCTTAGCAGCATGGTAGCAGTGAGACGACAGCTCCCTGGGCTTGTGCCAGGTGAGCAGCCATGCTGCCTGGCACCGCAGCATCCCATTCAGATGCCCCACTGTGTGCACATCTGGAGCTGGAGAGGGGCAGGGGTGTGCTGGGAGGTGGGCACATGGGGGTCCCCACTTCCCCAGGAGGAGATGCCCTGGAGAGGAGGTCCCTGCTGGGAGTCCCAGTGCCTGGATGTGGCCCTGGGGAAGAGGCTCAGGTAGCCACCACTCTCCTGAGCAATGGGTCTGGGGAAGCTGGGGAGCACTGAAACTCCAATACCTGCCAAGCAAGGACGAGTGACAGCAAACACAGGGAGTGAAGCAGCGTGCACAGCAGGTGAAGCCAAGGAAAGGAAAGCCTTACATGGGTCTTCATGGGGTGAGAGCATTCACAATGCCCTTTTGCACCTCCTCAGCCCATGCAGGGTCCGTGTGGGAAGCAGAGGGTCAGGTCTCAGGGATGGGGATGTCTGCAAATGCTTTCTGACGAGCTGCTTCCTTCCCTGAAAAATGGAATTTCATTAAATCCGCTTTGAAGTAGTGGGGGAAATTCCCATGTTGTGCTTGCACTTCGCTTTATCTCCATTGGATAATTATGAAAAATACAGCTTTCCAAGTGCATTACTTGTTCTTTTTTTCAACTTAAAACTTTCTTTTCTACCTCATTCTCCAGGCAGTATTTTTTACTTCATCTCAACTGTGGGAAAAAAAAAAAAAAGCATTAAATCTTCTGTTTCTGGTACCAAAACAAAACAGAGGCAAAAACTTCCCAATTTAAAACTTTCTCAACAACAAAATAAGGACCAAGTGAAACATCTTTTTTTCCCAACCATCTTCATTCCTCTTAAAAAATTTAAAAGGAAAAAAGCCACCAAAACACAAAAATTCAATAGTTTCCTCCCTGAGCTGATGGAGATCTCTCTAGAGGAAATGTGTCTGATAAGCTAAAGTGAAGCCGCCTCCCCTGCTTTATCTCAAGCAGTGTCAGATGGGTATGTCTAGCAGGATCTCTTCTGGACACTCAGAGCATCGAATTACCCTCCCATCCCCTATTCCTCCTCTGAACTGTTTCTGAGCTTCCAGATGAGCGCTCACTGGAGATGCCGGACTGTACAGCAGGATGTGGTCCGTGGATGAGCAGGGAAGGGCTCTCGCCACTGGCAACCCAATGTGCATCTCTGTCCTTCGACCCAGCTGCCTCCCTGGATGAGGATGCCTCAGGAGTTATCCCCTGTACCACACGGTGTGGCTGGGAAGGCACCATTTCATCAGGGGGTTTTCAGTCTTAGGAAAGCTGCTTCAGTGCCTCAGTTTACCCGCTAAGTGTTGCAAGCAGCTGCCTCACTGCTGCCTTTTATTAAAGCAAGTGTGGACCAGAAATGTTTGCATTTCCCAGCATTAGAGGCATTTCAGTTCACCCCCAAGTCCAAAGCCAGCAGCTCTTGCTTCTGCCCCACCATGGGGCCACACAGCGAACTGAACCACCGAAAGCACCCAGGTCCCAAAACATCCCATGGCTTGAAATGGATACATACTTCCAGCCTGGCTGGGGCACAGAGAGCAGTGGTGAGCGCAGGGCTGATCACACCCTCACCCCCACTGCTTCCGTTTTCCCCATGTCAGGGTTTGCTGCTGATATTCCTATTTGCCTAGGAAAATAAGCCTCTTGGATGCCACCACTGGGGAATCAGCCCTCACCTCTATCTACCCTCTTCCTCAGCGCTTTGCATCCAAGCGTTGCTCTGTGGATGCCCATCCTTGCAGCACAAAGAGAGCCAAAAGGAGCCCAGCCCGGAAACCCTGACCCAGACCAAGGCCAATTACCCATTAATTGATGCCGCTTGCTCCCCAGTGATTAATTGTCAAGAGAAACCATGTCACATTTTGCAAGCCCAGATTCCAGCGCAGCGACACTGCGGGTCCTTTATCAGCCCCGGGGCCAGCCGTGGCACCAGCCTGTCTGAGCCAGGCAGGTACCTCCAGGTCCCAGGGCTTGTTTGTTTTGGTGTAAGCCTGAGCATAATTGGGACTAAAGAAAAATACCCACAGCAAAACAAATGCGGCGCCAATGATGGACACAGCCCTGCAGCCAGCACAAAGACAGATGGGAGGAGAGCCTGTCCTGAGAAGCCCAGGTGGAGATGCCCAGAAAGTTCAACATGTGGCTGTTGACCGTGCAATTAACTTTCAGCAGTCCCTGTGAGAGGGCAGATCCCAGCCAAGCCACTCCTGCAGCCTTGATGTGCCTAGGACTGGAGAGAGAACCCCACCGTGTCGCCCTCTGCCTTCCCAGCTGTGGGACTGGGGCTGCCTGCTCTAACAACAGGACTTTCACGTGGCTTTCCTTGCCCCAGCTTCCCCCAGCACCACCCTGAATAATTCATGTACGAGACAGAGAAGAGGATAAATCACAAGCAGTGATTAACATGACTTATTTTACGTGCTGGGAAGATCTATCAGCCTGGCTCTGCCAGGTTGCAGTGATTAATGCAGTGCCACTCCCCTGGACAGAAGCCCTTACATTCAATTACAGATGCTGGGGGGCTCCCAGGCAGCAAGAAATCAAACGGAGACGAGACTGCCTGGGGAGACCTCAGGCCACTGTAAAGGATTTTGTGTGGATCCGCCCCATATTAGCCTTAATCAGGTTTAATGGGGTTCAGACAGGTTAAGAAACCACACACACGCACACACAAATCAGGCACGCTCTGACAACCCTGTGCATTTGTGATTTAGTGCAAAGCCATCAAAGCTGGTTCTTAGGCCACATCCATCACACAGGTTTGCAGGTTCATCAGCCCTGTGAGCAGGCTAGCCTGGGGTGCAGAGGCTGTTTGAAAAACTAAAGTTAAAAAATGCAACCTCTGGCTTGATTAACAATAATTAACTAAATATCAATTCATTAACATTAATTAATTAACAACCTGAATGTTATTTTAATTCCTTGGTAAGGGCTGACTCCGAATGCCCTGTTTCACCCTGTCCAGGGCTGCCTCTTGTGATGCACTTGTTGCCAGGCCAACATTCATGGGATCTTTGGTCTTTTGGGGCAGGATCCCTCTCCTGCCCTGTGGGTGCCAACAGATCAGTTTGTGATGGCCAGCAGCCTTACAGACATGCTTCTGTATCTGCTAGAGGACACAAAGAGGGGAAGCTCTGGGGGTTTGTAGCCAAGCCCTTACCACGCTCACAGGTGTCAGATGTGATGTGATGCAGTTTGGATCCACCTCCTGGTCTGGCTCTGCATAGTGACTATGTTTTGCTGCTTGATACCTGACTGCTTCCTCTTGTATCATTGGCCTCAATAACAAAATGCCTGTTTATTCAGATCTAGATTTTGCTAATCAATGCAACACCAAATTTAGCACCAGGAAAGCCACTGCTGGGACATCTTTGTGAGGTTAGGTTATAACTGTGTATTTTAAAGCCTTAATTGTGTTACACCTGCAGCACCCATTGAAAAGAAGGGGAAAGGCTGTTGTCACAGATCTCTTAGTGGCAAAGCTCCCTGCTCTGCTCACCAGTGTGCACTGCTCCAGTTCCCTGTGCAGCCTGACCAGGCACTTGTTCCCCACCACATGGCACAATGATCTGCCAGAGAGGAGTTACATTAGCTCAAGCTATTAACATAGAAAGTTATTAACAGGCTCCTGGGTAGAGTCTATTTTCATATTCATTTGGCTAATTAAATGTAAATCATTTCTTGGGATTAGTACAAAGGATCCCAAGCGCTGTTAGTTAGCTTGTATTCACAGGGGAGAAAGGGTGTCACCTGTGTGCAGAGGTGATCCACAGTCACACAGAACATGCCTGGTCTGCTGTGGCTCTCTCACCCATGGGCAATGACAGATACAAGGGGTGATCTGAGTTGTTTGGGCTCCAAGGAGCAGACACTACTTTTTTCTACCCACAGGGTGTTTAAAGTGGTGACATCTGGCTGTGGATCTCCGTGATGGTAGGGCTTGGAAGATGCTCCGTGAGCATCCTGGCCATGATCAATACTTGGAGCCTGCTGGCCCTGGCTGCCCTCCCCAGGGCCTGACAGAGCATATGGGTGTTTCCAAACCACTGGATAGTATTGCAGAAGCTTTTAAGATGTCACCAATCTCCTCACAGGGACCTTCTGCCAGTCATGTAGGCTAAAGCAGTGGGAGAGTCCAGGGATATCTGCATGGTCATACCACTATCCTGATCCCCATGCCCACGTTGGTACCCAGCACATCACACAGCAATGGATGAAATCACCAGCAAATGGGATTTTCTGCTCCAGACAAGACACTGAGAGGCTGCAGGTAGGGATAGGAGGGACAGAGGCAGATACCCTGAGAAGCATCATGTAGACACTTCCCTGTGGCCAAGGCACTCACAGGAGAGACATGGTCTCTGTGGTGGGTGCTGGCCTCCCACCTCTGTTTACCATGTCCCCTGTGTTTGGGCTGAGGCCTCACCACAAACAGCAACAAGGCTGGATCTGATTTCACTCCTTTCCTCAAAGCAAACAAACACAGACAGCACTGCCTGCTGCATTGGCCACGGGGCACCAGGACAGGTGGGCAGGATTCATCCTCCCATGTGATGCTGCATACTGGGTTTGGTTGGGTGCTCCAAGCTGCACCCATTACTTCTCCCTTGTTGGCCCAGGTACCAGCTCCTCCTTGCATTCCACTGATGGGAGAACCCCTCCTGTCTTTCCCCATGGTAGGGGACTGCTGGGACTGCTGTGCCACTCACACAAGGATAAAGCCACCCTTTATTTGGTACAAGCAGGACAGAAGATAATGCCACGTGTGGCATGGCTGTCTGGAGATGGGCACAGCACTGCATCTACAGGGTACTCAAGGGATGGGCAGGCAGGGTCAGATCTGAGCTACAGAGTCAAGAGCAGGAGAATGTGGAGGAGTCCAGGCTGGGGGGGCTTGCTGGCAGTGCTGATGTGCAGCAGTGATGGTGAAGCCGGTCTCATGTCTGCATTTCGGTGCCCACGGTAAAATCCACCTGTCACTCAAAACAACCCTGCATCCGCCTGCCCCGCAGCCATGCTCCGGTGGCATGTCTCGGCTGGTTGCAAATGGAAGGGCTGGGAGCAGGCCAGGAGCAAGCAGAGGAGCTGGAAGCTATTGGGAGCTTTATTCCTCTTTGAGGCTGCTCGCAGGCAGAGTGAACCCAGTGCCACTGTAGGGGTAGAGCTGCAGGAGAAGGCAGGTCCCTGCTTTCTGCCTCCAGCCTCACCTCAAGGCTGGGCAGCAACAGAGGCCAGCATTGCTGAGGATTCCCATGTGCTCTCAGTGCTCAGTGGCTGGGCAATGGCTGTTTGCTGCAGAGAGAGCTGCAGCATCATGCTCATCCTCTGAATTCCTTGTTTATGTGCCATATTCCACCCAGCTCCCTGGAATCCAGCTCAGTGCTGGTAGTTGGCAGCATTGACCAAACTGGGCACAAGCCTACAATGAGCCCTGCAAGGAGGGGATAGTAGCGGATAGTGTCTCCAGGATTTTGGAGAGCACACGCTGTGGGCAGCCTGTGCCCCACTGCCTGGAGTGCCAGGGGCAAGGGAGGAACAGGGGATTTACTCTCCATTGTCCTGAGGTACCCTTGCCCCACAGTCAGGCTGGTCCTGCCCCTGCCAGCTCACAGCCCAGCCACACGCCTGTCCTGGTTGCCTCCTATTGTCAGCCACCTAAATCCCACCTGTTTTCCCTGCCGTTTGTAGTAGCAGCCCTGTCCGTATTAACCCCTGACCTCACTGAGCTTTTCTTTTCTTCTTTTGACAATTGTGTTTACCAAGTGCTTGGAGGTTGGCTTTTCAGTCCAATCCAGAGCTTAGCCATCCTGTCTCCAGCCCAGGCTACTTCCTGGCCCTTCCCAGCTTGAAGGGTCCACAGCCCAGCACAGGGATGCTGCTCCTGCCAAGCCAGCCGGGGAGCCAGAGCAGTCCTGGCATCCCTGAAAAGCCTGGCAAAAGCTGGTGCTCTTTTGCTGCAAGATCTCTGGGAGAAGTCCCCCATCCTCTCCAGTCACTGTCCCCACCAAGTTACCTTGGGATACCGGCCTTGCCTGGGTGCAGATGGGAAGGGTCCCAGCCTCACTCCTCCCAAGTCTGGGTGACCTGTGCTCGTGGCTGCATAAGCCCCAGCAGGAGAAGCTGGGCCTGCCTGGGACCTCGGGAGCAGGGACAGGAGAGGATTTGGGGTTGAGAGGCCAAGGGCAGTGGGCATGGGGTGGAAGAGCCTTTGCAAACCCTCACCAAGCAAGCCCTCCTCAGCCTCAGCAGGCTTCCCTTCACCCTCCTCCCCTCACTCACCCTTCCTTAATTATTCTTAATGGGCAAGCTCATAAGAGCTTCTATTAACTTTATTACCAGATCAATTAGTGCTTTCTTTCCCCTCCTCCCTCTGTGCTAATAATCCCATCAAATATGAAGACAGCATCCGCACCAGTACCCAGCAACCTGGAGAAGGTGCTGGGCAATGCAGCCTAGCCTGAGCTCCAGATGCTTTGTTGGGTGCTTCCAAGATCGATGGATCCTTCCGAAGACGTGGCCCAGTGAGGAGAGGAGGAAGCCAGAGAGGGGGAAGATTAATTGGAACAGACTTTGGCAGTGAACAGCTCCAAAACCTGCCGGCTGAGCGGGAGCCGCTTGGCAGCGGGATGCAGCCCTCTTGCCTGCAGCCCTGTGAGTTGGCAGGTTCAGCACAGCCAGCAGAGGATACAGGTGTTTGTCAGGAGGTCCGGAGGAAGGAGCTGTGGCATCAATCAGAGCTCTGCAGGACTGCATGAGGACAGGAGTGGGGAAATGGCTGCAGCCATGTGCTCTGAGCAGAGGGGAGAGGATGTCTGCCCTCCATGAGGGCAAGAGCAGTCCCAGCACCTCTGCTGTGCTCTATGGGGAACGTGAGGGAGGATGGGAACACCCCTGAGACACATCAGCCATCACAAGAAGGCTGTGGGGAGCCCCACATCCCCTTCAGAAAAGGAGTGACACAGAGGATGAGTGCTGGCGTTGAGCACACATCATGAAACAATCCTTCCCCGAAGTCTGACCCCTTTGGGAGCCCACCCCAAGCACCCTGAAGGTGAGTGCCTCCCTTTGTCCTTGGCACAGCCTTCACACACATGCATGTTCTCGCTACAACTACCTGAAAGGAGGATGGAGAAAGGAGGTGGCTGGTCTCTTCTCCCAGGTAACCAGCGATAAGACAAGAGGTAGCAGCCTGTCACCCAGGGGAGTGCCAGGGGAGATTAGATTGGATATTAGGAAAAATTTCTTCACCAGAAGGGCACTCAGGCATTGGCACAGGCTGTCCAGGGCAGTGATGGAGCCAGTGTCCCTGGAAGTATCCAGAATCCGTGTAGATGAGGCCCTCAGTGACATGGTTTAGTGGTGGTCTTGGCAGTCCTGGGGTAAAGGTTGGACTTGATCTTAAAGGTCTTTTCCAACCTAGTCGATACTAAGCTGGATGCACAGATATGGGTGCTGGCTGCAAGCTCCAGCCGTGCTGGATGCCCTGGCTCACAGCAGGGCCATTGCAGCCTGACTGACAGCTCCTGAAAGGAATGCGCAGGGAAACTGTGGGAGCAAAAGGATTTTGAAATGTTTGACCAGGGGACTTTGAAAGCATGTCCTCTGGCAGGGATTCTGGCTCCCATCCCAGAGCATTTCTCAGAGACCCCTCAGCTGCCCCCACAGTTTGTTCCAGCCTCAGAGGACCCACTTAAGCATCCCAGAAAGGCCACAACGTTCCCAGCAGCACCAGCCACGTGTCCTGCTTGTCTCACGCTGACGGCTTGCAGCTTTGGCACTTGGAAAGGACTTCAGGACCACTGTGAAACTGCAGCCTGCCTGGGCATAGGGCAGCACAGCTCTGAGACAAAGGACTACAAGCCCAGGCTCCAGCTCCCTTGGCCAGCCAGGACAATACAGGGTATGTGCCAGAGCTTTTTCATTAAACAAGCACTCACACTCAGATGGGGTCCACATGATGACCAACTGATGATGATCATCATGATGATCAGGAGAAGGACCCGGGGGAGCTAATCCCCATGCATTTGGGCCCTACCCAGCACTTGGGTTCAAAGCTAGGACCAGTATGAGCTGGACCTGGACAGGTCCTCTCCCAGCTCCTAAAGGATGTCAGATGGAGCACTCTGTGTTTGGCCTGGAACAAAACAGCCAAACAAACCCAACAAAACAACAGCCTGTGGTGGCTGCTCACAGTGACTTCTGAATGCAAACATTGCTCCTTGACTACATCCCCTGAGAAGATGTTCCCAGCCAGAGAGGAGTTAGCAGGGAATTGTATCCTGCTGTCTTCATATAAGGAGGTCCCAGTGCCTCCTAATTGTCACAAGTGGTTTGTGTGAACAGCCAGCCACTGGGTCCACATTTACAATGATCCTGTGGGACACAGGGCATCTTCCAGATGGACTACAGTGCTGGCTGAGCACCCCAAACTCCTGCCTTTTCTGTTACTCTTTCAACTGGTCCAAGTTTAGCTTCCTCCTGAAACAGCCCATTGTGGGTCCTTAGCTGGATTTGCCCCTGCCCTTCCCTGACAGCCTCCTTGTCTCTGTGGAGCGGATCCAAGACTCTGGACTTCCAACCCTTGAGCCTGTAGGACATGCCTCATCTACCTCCAAGGCTGGACCAGACAAGGTCTCTGCACAGCACCCAGCCAGCACAGAGGTCCCCAGCCTATACAAGAGGCTGCCTTCCAGGCTGTCACTCATAAGGCTCAGATCAAAGAGGTAGCTGCCCAGCTCACATCACTTCCAATCTGCTTTGTTTGCATTTCATTCCTAACCAAGGAGAGCTCCTGCCCTTCATGCACTGTGGGTTCTGCAGATTGAGCTCCAAGAAGGTACAGATTGCAGCAAGCTTGGAGCATCTCAGTAGTTCTGTGACCCTCTGGGAACATGCGGGGACTGTGCCTGCCTGGGTGATGTCCTGGGCTGAGCATCACAAGCCTGGGGACAGTCCCAGTCTGGGGAATGGCAGGGAAGAGAAACACCACTGCCACTGGGAAGAGGAGGAAATCCAGCCTGAGTCTTTTCAGTATGAGGCAGAAAAAACAGTGTTATCCCTTGGAAAACTGACCCTAAAGGCTTTTAACTTCATGGCCAAGAGCTTCTCCTTTGCACGTGGAGGTGGTGGGCACGAGAGAGGGAGAATGATGCTCTGCTTGGATGGGGCTATTGCTGCCGGGGATGGAGGAGGAGAGAGCAAAGCTCTGCTAACCCTCACCTCCCCCCAGCCTTTCCAAAATAAACAGGCCTGGGAAATAATAGACAATGTGAAAGGAATTAAAAAGGCTTCTGTGTTTGTGTGTGTGTATGTGTGTGCGAGTCCTGCCAGGTTAATACTGCTGCCTATTCGCCTGACAGCTCCAAGATTGATTACTCGCCTCAGCGCTCTTTATAACTTGATCAGTCGAATTAATCTCTGGCTGCGGGCCCATCTGATGCCAGGCATCACAAATTTAATTTGGAGGTGTACGGGATCTTTTATTCCTCCCTCTGCCCCCCCTCTCCTCATCCCTGTCCCTTTCTTCTGGGCTCACCAGCACGTGTGATGCTCCTGCCGCTGTAGGGATGACCTGAGCTGTCAGGCCTCAGGGCTTCAGGGAATAACATCATCAGGTAAACCCTTGCTACCCACAGCAAAAACAGGAAAAAGAGAAAAAAAACAAGCAAAAAACCCACCAAACCAAAGAGAGGCCAAAGCAGACACTAAGTAAGACATATTAATGTACTAAAGACTTAATGAAGTTTGGGGGGGGTGGTGGGGATGGAGGGGAAAGTGCTTACTTTATTAGTTTATGGCCGATTAATGGGAACGGTCATTACAATGATGGAGATGGATTGCTCCATCAAACACAACCACCAGCCCCTTTTGGAAGGTAGAGGGGTGCCAGTGTTAGTGCCTCGCTGCTTGGCCGGGGTTTGGGAAGTGTGGTGCTGAGGAGGGAGGGGAGATGGGCTCAGGGTGAGCAGGGGGCTGCGAGGATGCTGGGGAGGGTGGCAAAATGACATGAGCTGGAGGCTGGTTGAGTGAGGGGTCAGTGTTTTGGAGGAGAAATCCTGTAGAGGAGAGGAAAGAAAAGGGGGAAGGGGAGGAGGCAAAGGAGATCCCATGCCAGCAGGCAGCCTGAAGGCTATTTCAGGGTACCAGAGGTGTGTTCAGCTTCCAGGTCTGGACAGACAGCATCTCAGATGTGTTAGTACACAGCTCTCAGCCAAGGAGGGCACAGGATGGGCAGACGGACTGGCCAGGAACTCGGGAGCTCAGATCCATGGGTGGTAGTAAGCAGCTCTCACCCCCTGCACCTCCTGGGCTCTGTGCGGGGATCCCCAAGTGGGGTCTGTCAAGACCAGGCCCTGGCCAGCATGTGAAAGTCACTGTGGCCCACTCCAGAACACTGTTAAATACCTGCTCACAGCCCAGGTGCCCTGCGGTGATGACCCTGAGCTCCCCAGACACCTCATGATAATGAGAATTATCCAGTAATTCTCCAGCCACTAATTGGTAGTTACCCTTTAGCTCCCTGGGGCAGGGCAGTAATTCCCATCCCCATGAGACATGCCACAGGGACCTTTTGCTGGGGCCAAGGGAATAAATGCAGCAGGGAAATGCTCACGCTTGCATCCGCTAAACAGCCTGTGATTCTTCCTGCACAGTGTTTGCAGCCTCTTTCAGTCACCACACACAAGAATTTACACCAACTATGGAGGGTAATTTATGCTTTTTGCCTTTAATGGCCAAAATATTTGCACTGAAGACAGGAACTGAGAGGCGGGGAAAAATCTTAGACATTTGTGCAAACTTTGTTGTTTCCCCATAGCTCTGCTCTCACAGACTGTGGTTTATTTCCATAAGGTTGGGACCAGCTTGTTGAACACAGCAGTTTGTGGGCTCTCAGAGCCGTGAGAGATTGGCTTTGTCCTGCAAGGTTACCATACAGTTAACCTCAGGAGCAGTGTAAAGGTCTGATGGAGCAGAGTGGGGCCACAGGATTCCGTCCCTTCAGGTTCTCTCCTAACCCACCACCTCTCCGCATGCATTACCTGGTGCTTCAGCCGTTTCCCATCTGATTGCTGGACTAGCCTAAGATGACTTACCTCCAGAGCTTGGTGGAGCAAGTTTAGCTTGCAATTTGGTGTTGTAAAGAGATTGGGGATCATCCAGCACCTCGCTTGCCATCCCACTGGCCATCAGGCTCAGCAGCAAGGGAAAGGCTCACAGCCGCGTACCAGCATAGAGCAGTGCTGCTGCTCTCCAACATCCACATGGACTTGCAGCCTTTCATCATTCCTGAGTGATGAATAACCACCCTAATGAATGGAGGAAAATTGGATTAGTGCTGAACACCCATGTGCTTAAACTGTGCCTGATTAAACCCCCATCTGTGCAGAGAAAGGCCGAGTCTTGCCACTGCTCAGAAGCCAGGGAGCTGGCAGCACTTGTATACGGCCTCGTCTGCAGCCTGCCCGGACATTTCAGGTGTTCAGAAGCATTTTGCCCTCTGTCTCAAACTCCCCCTTGAAGTTGGAAAGCCTGGGGCTAGTTTTCTTCATTCTGCTGACCTGTTCCCAATGGACGCTTTTGCAGCTTGAAGAGGGAAAGCTGGATGAGACTTTGAGTCATCTCTGGGCTTGCCATCAGGTCCCTGGGAAAAAAATCAGCTTCCTCCTCTATGCCTCAGTTTGCCCATTTCCAACTGATACAAGCAAGAAGCTCTCACACGCAGAGACTGCCTCCCACTAGGAATTTCATCCGGATTCTGGCATGTGCAGAAGCCACCTCTGCCTTTCTTGATGGCTTTTCCTAGAGCCCTTAGAAACAGCCTGGGACATCAGTGAGTCTGACAGCTCATAGGACATGGGTGCCAGGACATGGAGTAACAAACCTGCTAGGACTGAGGCTACAACTAGAGAATTCAAGGCTAGGAGAGATGCCAGAATCCTCCACAGATACCTTGGAAATTATCCAGGCCAGGTCATATCAGCCTGCCTCCAAAGACCAACAGCTGTAACTTGATTTGCTTAAAACATTTCTATGACAAAAGCATGCAGAAACGGATCCAGTTTGCTCTGCAGACAAGAGCAGGCTAAGCCAAGACCTCTAATCTTGGTGGATGGGGTTATTTCACAGCCCCTCTCCCTGCTAAAACAACTGGAAAACAAAATGGATCTTGCTTTTAAGTGTTTTCCTCTTGGTTTGAACTCAGGTCCAGATTAATGTTTACCTTACTCAGTCTCATGAGCCAGTCCTTCAGCACTTGGTAATTCCTCCTTACAGAGTGACCACTTCACCAGACATTACAAGGCACTTCTTCTGGAACTGACATCCCAACCTGGCTCTTCCCTCTGTCAGCTCCATTGGCATCTCCTATGCAGGAAATGGCACTGACCCACCGACCCTCCATCCCAGGAAGCTCACAGCCCTTGGATGGCTACCCCTTGCTGCAGATCCTGGGAACAGCACTGGGATCTGATGCCAGGCTCTTGCCCACTCACAGTCCTGGTTGCTTGGGACCATTTCTGGAGAGGAACAGCTGCTGCAATCCATCCCACAGCCAAACATGACATGCCAGTGCTATCCCAGAGATACATCCCAAAGAGTCCTTTCTGCTCCCCTCCCCAGACACAGGACCTTCCATGTCCAGGGCACTGCAAGACACTGCGCAATAGCACATCTCACACCAGGATCTGGTCCTACACTCAGTCCCCAGCTCTAGGCAGTGCTGCCCCATCCTTCTCCAGCCTCACACCCCCACATGGAGGACCAGGAGTTTGAAACATCACCAGCCTGACTATGAGACACTTTGGATTGGCATGGCCCACGGTTTAGCTGCCAAGTGCTTTTGGCACTGATTTTCTCTCACACTTGTGTGAGATGAGGCTGCAATATCTGCTGAATGGGCATCGGCATGTAATGAAACACAGTCACTGCTCCAACTGAGAGCCCAGCAATCCTGCTGAAGAACCAAGGAGCAGACAGCCAAGCCAAATACCAACTCCTGAATGGCTATTCCTGATTTCCATGCTGCGTCAGGCTGTGTTTGTCCCTGATCTCCATTGGGCTCACAAGAACAAATGTGTTCGCATCTCGTGGTGTTTGGCCACTAGTACTGCTTTAATTGCCGGTCTCCTTCCTACCAGGCCCCAAGCAGGAAGGTGTGCAGCTGGCTTTGTTAGCTGTGCAGTGTCACTGCTGTCCCAGCCTTGCTGCAAGGTGGCTGTGGGGGCACATCATCCCAAAGGTGCCAGCACAGGGACCTGTGGGCACCTAGGGAGGGAGCTGCATCCTGGAGGATGTTCAGCACTGTCCCTTGCCATGGTGGCATTTCAGTCCAGCACAGCATCACAAGTGGGACCAAGAGGCCCCAGCCTCTCTCCCCACTTCACAACCCCGTTAAGGAAACTTCCCAGTCCAGGACAAGGTTGTCACCAAGGATCTGTTACAGATAATGGGAGCTCAGGCTCCATAATACCTGGACTCCTGCCCTACACCTCAGGCACACCCTGGCAGCTTACTCTGGGGCTGGGACTCTCCATCCCAGATCACCCCACCAGCTCTGCTGCTGCATGCTTGTATGCTACCCACATGCTGCATGCTATCCACACCAGGGACAACTTCAACCCCTAAATCTAACACCATCACTCAAGGAGTGCGTCATGAAAACCCCAGCCCAGCCAGCCTGCAAACACCCTGAACAAGCCTTCCCCCCCAAACTCTGCAAGCAAGGGTGGTGTGGAGCCCTCGCTAACGCACCCAGCAGGGAAGGACTGCAGATGCCAGTGACTCTTCAACGATAATGAAAGTCTCAGGTATCCCAGCCCAGGCAAATCACCTCCTACAGCACAGCGCTGGAGTAGCAATAAAAGTGTCAGGGATGTCTCCTCGTGCATCACCAGACTGCAGCATTTCGGGAGCGGCCTGCACAGAGGTTAATTATTGCTTCCTTCTCTTCCTCTCTCGCTCCCAGTTTAAGATGGATCTGACTGTCAGGAGGGGTGACAGATGAAGACAAAGCACAGGTACGGCTCCCGTGAACTCTGCGCCTGCCTGTATCATCCTAGAGCAGCTGGGAGTGCATGGAGAGGAGCTGGGGGGAGGCAGAGGAAGGGGGAGAGTTGAGAAAGCAGCAACCCTACCAGTGCTGGAATGGATCTGCTGTGGGGGACATAGGGTTGCTGGGCTGGGACAAGAGAAGTCGCAACTCCTTTCACCCCACTTTTATGGGAGCAGGATTTTTTTCCCCCTCCTTGTCTCTTCATGCAGCTTTAGGACTTCACATAAGATATGCAGAAACCTTTCCCCAAACATCAGGGAGAGCATGAGAAGGAGCACGTGGTCAAATGTCTAATGCTCCATGGAGCTCCCATCATTGCAAGCACAAACGTGTATTTGAGCATCTCTCCCTTGAGATTTCATGTAGGAAAATCTGGGATCAGCATCCCAGCTCTGCACCATCACAGGTCTCTGAAGTCCCGTTCCATAAAGCAGCCTCTGGCTGGAACAGCTCTGAATTCTTTTGGGTGGAAGAAGGTTTGGAGGCACTGTTACAAAAAGTTCCCAGCAGACAGACAGCTCTGAGAATCCCTTCTCCATGTGCAGTGACAAGTGACATGTCCTTCACTTTCCTCTCTGGACAGTGGCTTTTGTACAGCATAGTCATTGCCATCAAAACCTTGCTTCCACTGCTGGAGGTGGAAGAGATGACCACAACCTTTCACTCCAGTTCCCAGGACACATCCCTTTCTCCAGAGAGGCTTTCAGATTTGCTGGCCTGTTTTGACCTCCCAGTGACCAGACCTAATGCCCAGGAGGCACCCAGCCCCCTGTCCCCAGCAGGGACAGGACCCAGCTGCCTTCAAAGTAACTTCTCTCCATATTCCAGCCAGATGGAGAAAATCAGTTCCTATGCAGCAGAGAGGAGCGCATTGGGTTCTCCCAGGGAAAACCAGCTGCTTTGCCTCCCAGGCAGTTTTTTAGTAGTTAAGGGATGCTGTGACAGGGGAGCACGTGTCCTGCTGTTGCTGGTTTTCCCCACTGCCCCCCCATAGGAATTCCCCAGGGGCCGGGAGCAGAGGCCGGCTTCTTCCGCCCCAGGAGGGTTTGGAGGGGTTCATCAGGAAGATGGATTCATGCCCCTTCCCCTTGTGCTCCCTGCGATCTGGTTTAGCTCTCACCCGTGTGGAGGGGCTTCCCAAGCAGTGCTCAGCGTCTGGCTTTGGTGGGGGCTGACGGCTGGGAACCACAGTCTTGGGAGTTGTGCTGGCTCCTTGGGGCAGAGCAGCACCTGGGTCTCCATCTCCTGCCTTCTTGCTCACAAGCACAGACACCATGGCCAGCTCAGAGGGTAGAGCTGCACCCAGGCAGGGAAATTACCCACATTCGTATTCCTAAAAGGGTCTGGATTTTTATCCCGTGCCATGAACTGAGGGATGAGAAATGCCAGGATTGGCAGTTTTCTTCCCCAGGGAATGGCTGTCACGATGACCCCAATGGGAAGGTCTGCCTTGAGCCATTCACAAATGGTGCCTTTCTTTTCCAGGCTTTCCTGCTGTTTCAGCCTTGTTTGATGCCATTTAACTGCAGTTGCTGAAGGAAACATCACTTTAAATTAAACCAAAGGGGAGCACTTCAGCTGGACAACTTTGAAGTAGGAGGTTTTGATAAAAGCCTGTATTTCCTCCCCCTCTTCATCTTTTTTTCTTGCCCATCTCCAAATGGTGAGCTTTAGCATGGCTGCTCCCGTGCAGCCAAGGGAAAGGCTGTGACTCCCCCAAGGGGCATCTCCTCTCACTCAGCCAAACAGCCTCTCCTCCAGGGCAATGGGCTTGGTACCAGCATCTGAACCCAAGTTCAGTCTTTGAACGTAATCGGGCAGATTTAAAGCAAAGGCACCAGAAGGCCCTTTATCCCTCCATGTGCACCCTGAAAAGGCCAGCTCTCCTCTACTGGGATGGTGCAGAGCTCAGAAGGTACTTCCAAGGACTTAAGTTCCTAGAGGAGAGGAGCAGCACAATTATCCTAACCCACTGCCAGCCTACCCTGTGGCTTACACGCTGAGGCCGCCCCATTGCAATCAGGGTAGGATAACCTCTTCAGAGCCAGAAGTGTTCTGCCTCATTTATACCATGGGAATAAATGAGAAGATACTTTAAAGCTGCCATTTAGTTACCCCCTGCCTTCCAGACAGCTCCCATGACCCCAGGAGGCTTCTACTTCCCCAGCTGCTTTTCCAGGCCCTTTCAAACCCTAGTGCTCAGCCCGAGGCAGGCTGGGTCATCAGTGCACTGTGCTGGCCAGGGCTCTCTCAACTCTCTGACAAGCTCCCAGTGCTGTTCTTGAATGGAGGCTCATCTTCCACCTCCTCCTCCTCAGCCTTCCCAGAGGGCGGCAGGAGCACCCGAGATGCAGGCAGCACATGTGCCTGCCTGGGAGGATGTATAGGGAAAGCTGAAGAGCTCAGAGCGTGTCCCTCCCTGTGCGACAGCTAAACGAGCCGAGACAATTAAATGTGCCATTTGATGGCTGCCTGGAAGAGCCGGAGCCTCTCTCTCTTTTAATAAAAGGCCTCTTTCCCGAAGTCGCTCAGGCTGTGGTGAGGGCTGCAGCTTGTGAAGTGCAAGTGCCCTTCACATTTAATTAAACAGCCCATCCCAGCCTGCCTCATGTCGGCAGAGCTCACCACGCTGCCGGAGATGCCCTGGCACCTTGCTCACACTGCAGCCCTCACTGGGTGAAACACCCCTTTCTAGACTGCTTGGAAGCCCCCTTCCATCTGCACCCTCAGCACAGGCAGAGCCAAGCCCATGGACTCCACAGTGCCACCCCAAACCAGGCTGCCATGCCTTCAGATATCACTGCCCAGAGGATACTGGTATCAGTGTCATTGATATCAGTTGTAGTATCAGTGCTCAGAGGATACCTTGCAGAGCTGCCATCCCCTGCAATGTGAGCCCTGCTCCCCAGAGGAGCTGAGACCCAGCAGCTCATTACATGCATACTGCAGAAAAGAGGTTCCTCTGGAGGTTACCAGGGTATGAGACAGCCAGGGACGGGGGACCCCCTCACTCGGTCCAGCCCCATAGTGGACCATACCACCCCTCCACATCTGATCTGCAGCTACAGAGGCCACCCCCCAGCCAGGACACCACGGCCATGGCCTCCCTGAGCCCTGTGCACAGCCATCGCCAGCTTCCGCCTATCACAGCTCTGGTCCTTGTCAGGCTGAGGAGGGGAAATGCCCCGCTCTTGCCCAGGGCAGATAAGGGAGATGGATAAGGGTGGTGGCAGAGGGGAGGCCAGCAGTTGGCTGGCTTTTTGGAGAGCACTTGCTTTGCTGAGACCTGCAGATTAACCCTTCCTTTCCCAAGGCCAAGGCAAGCTGACAGTGGGAGAGACCCGGAGCTTGGGATGACTCCTGAGGACACCATCCTAATGTGCTTGGTGGTTTTGACCCTCTCCCCATTGTTTAAAGTGAGCTCTGTTAAACTGGAATCAACAGCACTTCTCTCTGGTTCGTCCATCCTTGGGCAGGACAGGCAGCATCCTCCTTCCCAAAGTGCCTGTGAGGGAGCTGCCACTTGGATCTTGCAGCAGAAGCAACTCAGTGCTGATGGTTTGCTATCTACAGACATAGGGGCTTCAATCCACTGGCTATAGCTGTACCTGCAGGACACACCAGACCAGGGGTCTCAAGTGATCCCCCTTCCTAGCCAAGATGCAACAATAGGGTTGGGGTTTTCCTGTTTTTATCTCCCTACCTGAGCTCTCCTGGCAGGGAAGGTCTGGCTTTAGCAGATGTCCTGGAGAGATGCTGAACTGCTGCCCCAGCCCTGCACTATATACAGCAACATGCAGCTGTGAAGTGGGAATGGTGGATGGGAATGGGAGACATGAGTCTCCCACTGCTTCTGTCTCTCATCTCAGCCGAACTGGAAGAGAGAGGTTATTAAAGGTTATCAGTCTGTGCTTTGGATGTGAACATCCAGCTGGGTGAATTTTTGGGGTTCTCACTAGCAGCATAAAAATGCTCTTCCAAAACCGCTAAGCTCAGGCAGCTGGGGAAGCTGCTGATGGGTTCGAGCACTCCCCAGCCCACTGGGGCTCAGGGGCTGCTCCGCAGAGACCCCATCACTCACACTTTCAGGCCTGCCAAGCCAAAGGCACAGTAATTGCAAGCCAGATACCCCCCCACTTCCGAAACTCTGCGCTCCGGCAGGGACCAGGCACAGGGGCTCCCATTTCCGGCTGCCTCCGGCTGTTACAGAGAGAGAAGTGACAGAGAGCAGCCCTGGGGCAGAAAGGGCTGCGAGGAGAGACAACAACCAGTGCTCCGATAAGGCAGGTCCCTGCTGAGCACCTCCTTGCTTCCGAGATAACACACCCCAGGCGTTCTCTGGAGGGTACCTGTGCTCTCTACAGGTTGTGCCCTGGCACAGGTTATTTGCCTGCTCCAGCTCATCCACCTCTCCCCATGCGGTCAGACCCCAGTCCCACACTTCAGTCCCATGCAGAAGGGAAAGCCCAGCCCAAAGGGAGCAGTGCTGGGCATGAGGAGCAGACCCAGGACATCAGATGCACACAAGACCCGAGGTTCACCAGGACTGTGTCCACACCATCCCTATATACCATCAGGGTCAGGTCTTTTCCTCCAGCAGACCATCGGTGAGGGTCAAAAAGCCACCTGCACTGCAAGTGCATTCTGCAAGTGCACATTTACACACTGCAAGTGCAACTCCATTCCATGTGGAGAGCTGTGGGGGCCCCGCAGCCCTTCTTGGGCTGGTGCCTAATGCATCATGATGGCCCAGCACAGGGATCATCACCTCAAGGGGACAGGCAAGATATCATGCCTCTTCACTGGGTCCAGGTCCAACATCTCACTCACAGCCTCGGTAGTGGACACACATAAAGTCACATTTGCAGCCCTTGGGATTTTAAAGGCAGAGCTAGCGGAGCTTTCAGCAAACACAGCTGAGAAAAAGAGCAGTATCAGGTTAGAGCATTTCACAGACTCCACCACGCACCAGTGCTGGCAGAAGCCAGAGCGTGTTACCCCAGCATCAATCCCAGCATGAACCCTCTGCTGTCAACACCAGCTAAAGAGACCACAAAAGGTGCCCCACACACAGCCCTGCCAGCACTTCAGCCAGGCTGGAGGACCCCAGAGAGCTGCCTGTGTGGCTTTATCTGGCTGGAAAGCCCTCCTTAAGATAGGAGGCTGCTCACTGCTGAAAGGACCTGCAGGTGCCTTGGTGCCCCTGGCTCAGCCCCAAGCTGTCATTTGGCTGGACTGGGACAAAGCCCGTATCTCCCACAGTCTTGGTGCAGAAGGCACTCTCTGATGTCTGATATAATATGAGCAAAGCTTGCATGCGGGGAACTGCCTCTCCTTGAGGCCGCTTCTCCAAGCCAGAGCACAGGGCAGTCATACAAACCCAGTTTCCATTGGGAACCCACATGGGCAGTCCCTGCACCACTTCTCACCTCCCTTACAGCTGCTGTGCAGGTCTCTGCAGGAGTAGGTAGTGGGGTTTGCCAGGACCCATCCCAAACAGAAACGGTGCTGCTAGGATGCAAGACCGAGGAAAGGAGGTCAAAAAGCCACATCCCTGGTGAAAACTTCAGCATTCAAGTACCCAGGGAAGCCTGCAGCAGGGACAGTGGGAAAGCAGTGCCCAGCTCCGCCTAGGTGATGAATGTGAGATGCTGCACCTCCTTCTCCCCTCATCTCTGCACAGAGGTGCCTCCAGAGGTAGCTGGACCAGCTACCTCACAACCAGCTCCATCCCTCAGCTGAGCCACCTCCCTGCATCCTGCTTTTCACCAGGCATTAGGCAGAGCCATGTCTTGAAGCACAGCCATGCATCCCAGTGAGCAGCATGCATGCTTGCTTCAGCACCAGTCACCAGCTCCGGTCCCCCATACCTTACAGCACCTCACCTTGCACAGCCACAGTATCCACAAGAGACTCAGCTGCCCTGTCTGCCTGCTTTTAGAGACAGCCCAGGGGCAGCAAGGGTGGAGCAGGGCAGGGCTTCCCAGATGGAGCTGAGTTAGGATGTGGGTGAGAGAATGTCCTGGGGAAGAAGGACTAAGATAAAGGCTTTAACCTGCCCTTGAAAGCACGCTATGATACTAGAGCTGAGCTCTGTCAAAGCTGCCCTGGGTGGCTGGGCAGCTGTAGGACATGTAGCAAGCAGGGTGCAGGCAGCATTTCATGCCTTACCCCTGTCCATGTGATAATCCCCATTTCCCCTGATCTAGATCACATCTCCATGCCTTGCCTGAGGTCCCTGTGGCCCTAGCTTGGGGGGCAGATGGCAGAACAAACCCAGCTCTGTGTGTCCCTTCAGCAAGCTCAGCCAGCCTCCCCCTCCACAGCTAGCACCCCGCCACTTGCTGTGACTGATACAGAGAACCTGGTGCTTTTATTAAACTGTTTGCTTCCTGTTTTAAGCTTAATAATAAATTGCATGTCACATTATGGCTGTGTTTATTAAAACCCATTGGCGTGGGCTCTGCTCTGCAACAGCATTTGAATTATTGAAAGCAACCCCCCATGGAGACCTATTTGCTGCAAATGCAGGAGGATTTATTTTCATTTTGTTTATCAGATGGCATAAGTGCTGGGTGGAGGAAGGGAAGCAGTCTTGTTTCTTTTATTTTCTCCCTGAGCCGGCACAGCAGGATGAAGATGTGCCATGCAAAGGAAAATATCCCCCAAGCTCAGGATGGGATCAGGTTGGGGGCAAGGTCCTGGGTGCAGCTGACTGCTCTGCCCTGCTTGTGTCTCTGGCTCTGGTTGAATTCCCAATGCCCGGTTGTTCTGTGCCTCAGTTTACCTGTTAGGAGAGTGAGGTTAATGCAAATTTCCATCCAGGTGTGACCAGCATTCATCTCAGGCTGGCCCAGACCCCTGCCAGAAGCCATCAGACTCCCATGGTAGATACCGACAGCACCAGCAGTGTGGCCACTAGGGGTTCTGACTCTTTTGCAACCTCGGTTTAAAGCACACTCCCGAAGGACAGCAGCTGAACATCTCCAAGCTCTGCCCCATCCTAGTTTGCCACAGCCACCCAAAGCTGGTGTCAAGAGGATGCTCTGGCTCCTGTGATCATTCCGAGGGACAGTTTAGCATCCATGTCCCTCGCAACGGCATCGCCCTTTCCAGCAAGGCAGAGCTGTTGCTAGGGGCACGGGAGGGCAGGGAGCAGGCGGGATGAATCTGGGGCAATCGGGGTGCTCCAGGGGTGCCCAGGGCCCCATGTAGCCAACACGGTGGCGGGGCTCGGCGTGGCCGGTGGTCTTGCCAGGAGATGGCACTGTTTAGCGGCTAATCACGCAGGTGGCCCAAATCTGGACTCGGGGGATGGACGCGCAGATGTGGTCCGTGAGCAGGAAAGGACTGGGGACATCGCGGTTTTGCTGCTGGGTCGTATTTACCTGCCAGACCTGGTGGGTTTTCCCTGCAGACCATAAAACCCTGTGGCTTGGCGGCTGCTCGGGGTGCTGGCTGCTCTGGGCAGCACCGGGGGCTGCAAGTATGAGGGGGGCACTGGGGGTGCCAAGTCAGCTATTCAGGGGAGCAGGGCACCTTGGTGTCATTGTTGGGTCAGCCGCTGACCAACTCGGTGGCCTCCTGGCTCACAGTGGTTCCTGGAGTGGTCTGGGGACCAGGATGGTGCAGTCACCATGGGCTTTGGCCACCCCCTTGCGTACTTACAGCTCTGGGTGCTATGGGAGGAATTCAGGTAATACAGCCTTCCTCCGCCCCCCCCGTCCCCAAAACAGCTGCTTTCTGCCCCAAATCTGCTGGTGGGGTCTTGGATCTTCCCATTGCACTTCAGTGATGGGGCACCATCCTGGTGATTGTCCCGCCAGCACCTGAAAGATCCTGCAGGCACCCTAATGGAGCCAAAACCCAGGTTAAAACCCCACCAGACCCCAGTCCCCAGGCGTACACACACAGGGCTGGCACTGCCCTGCCACCATGAGGAGCTTGATGGTGGCAACATCCCCACTTTGTCCCCAGCCTCGTAGTGACCTTTGGTGCTTGGGGAGGTACCTGCACCCTCTTCTCCCCCAGCAGCTGGGGGTGCCGTGGCTGGTGTGTGCCCGTGGCTGGTGATAACATTGATGCTGCACAGTCCAGCTGCCCCCATCCTTGATGTCAACCCAGTATCTGGGCTGAGGGGCTGCTCTGAGCACAGGCAGCTGGGTTGACAGGGTCTGTTTGGCCCCCTCCACCAGCAGAAAGCAACCACCCCAAAGACTGGCTGGCAGAGGGACTTGGTGCTGTATGTCATCAGGGCACTCTGTCCCCACACTGACACCAGGTTTGGCTGGGTCTCGGGAACTTCCATGTGCCTGGAGCTGAGAAGAGCATCTGCAAAGCCTGGGGGGTGCTTTCCTCAGGGCTGGGGCTGTGGGAAGCATCAGAGCAGCCAGCAGCAGAGCTGACCAAACGTTTTTAGAGCCAACAAATAACCTCAATTAAGCTCTGTGGCAGTGACCGATTCCAGCTGTGCAGCAATATTGGCTCCTTTAATTTTTAAGTGGCTGGAAATGGCAAGACTGGGAGCTGGGGTGGAGGAACACCAGCCCCCACCATGACCCTGGGGCCCTTATTCTGCCCCTTGTTTTGGGGGGAGTAAAGTCCCAATACTGGCCAATCTGCAAGCCTGCAACTCAGACAGACCCCTGGTGCACCAGGATCTGAGAAAAGTGGGTGACATAACCCCCAGATTGTTTTGGCCAAAGGCTCTTGCTCAAGCTCCCCACTCTCTCAACAGCCATGTCCCCCCTGCCCTCTCTACAGGGCAGGAGCCAACAGCATCCCCTGCCAGGTACCTGTGGGGTAGCACAGGGACTGTGTGTGGAGCTTAGAGGAGGAGAGGACTGAGACCAAAATGCAGATGCCCACACGTGCCCAGGCAAGGCATCATGTTGCAGAGCACACGAAGAGCCAGGTTTGGGGGTGCAACCCCCCGCAGCCAGCCCAGAACTGCACCCACATCCGTCACAACCTGGCTTCGTGCCGATGCAAGCAGGGTGAGCCTGGCTCTGAGGATGGTTGGCATGGCAGCCCTGGCCGGGGGCCAGCCCTGGGCACCAGCAGGGAGCCCAGCGAAGCTCCCGGACACTCTCAGGTTTCCCCATGGCAGCCTCCTCGTGGCCCAGTTCCACCAGCCCGTTTGTATGCGAAACAGGGAGGGGAATCGGGATGGGTGAAAATGCTCTGGCTCTTCCAAAAGCAGGTTTTGAGCCCCAAAAAAGCACAATAAAAGCCAACAGCACTTTACTGTCGCTGGTCGCTCCTGAACACCCTCTGACATAGCAGCCCAGGAGGATGCTATTACACTGTTAGATGGAAAAAGAAACTGAGGCACTGGTGGCTTGTGCGTTTCCACAGTCAAGAGTGGGTTTGCTCACAAAGAGAACAGGCAGGCAGGGCAGCAGTGCTGCCGGCTGTGCCCCATCAAGCTGCAACACAGGGGCCTGGGCTGGCCCAGCCTCACCGACTGCAGGAATTCTGCTCTGCTGCCAGCTCCAGACAAATCCCTTTTATTTGCTTGTTCAGGTTTTGATGCTGTAATTGCATCGTCTGAGCCAGCTCTCCAGAGAAACAGGAAGAGAAGAAAAGACAAGGGAAGAACAGCCCGGCCCCTGACCTGCCAGCCTCATTGCATCCCGCCTGCTCCTGCCTTGGGGCTGGCCAGCTCCTTCCTCTCAGGGTCTGGCTCCTTGCCACATCTCTGGACCTCCCTGGAGCTGGGACCAGGAGCAGTTTAGTCCACAGGGAAGTTTTGAGTCCCAGAAGTCTTGTAAACACTGCTGGTTTGGGGGGGCAAAGCTCCCCTTGAGTGTGAGCTCAGCCTCAGGATGCGCACGGGAAGGGGACCTGACAGCCCTCTCCAGCATGGAGCATCTCTGGGCTTCCTTCCCACAATGAAAGTTTATTCTAAATCACCAGGCCAGGCACAGAGCTGCTCTGCCCCATCCATACTGTGGCCACCTGGATGGAGGCCTGGTGTCATGGGACACAGGACTCCAAGATGAAGATGGACCAAAGTGGGATGGGATCCAAACTGATGGAGGTGTAATGAGCCAGCTTGATGCATCCCCATGGCACAGGGGATGGATTGCTGGGGATACCCATGTGGGGCAAAAGGGGCAGGACCCACACTGGGACCAGCTGTGAGCATGGGGAAGGGCAGGAGGGCTCCTCAACCCAAGCACCCCCACAACGGACAAGGTAGCATCCACAGTGTTTGCATCATGCCTCAGCTCCAGAATAATCTTTGGGAATGCAGGGGACAGTCAGCTGGTCTGTGCCGGCTTTGACTTACATGTGTATTTAACTAACGTTAACTGAAATAGCAAAATGGAGAGCTATGTGGAAGAGAAAGAACAAAGTTGAAAAAGGCCTGTGTGTTTCTGACCACATGGGCAGCTGGGCTGGAGAAAAGACAGCACTGAAAACCACAAGTGTCTGGTTTCCTCAAATCACTATTTTTTCGGCTAAAAACAAAACAGAAGAGGAGGATGTTTTGGCAGCAGGTTCCCTGGTCCAGGGGAGAAGCCTGGCTGTCCCTGTGCTTGGGGGACATGGGGCTGAAGCACTGGGTGTCCCAGCCAGGTCCCATCCCTCCGCTCTGGTTTCCCCAAAATGCTCCACACAGGGCAGAAATGCCTTGCCCTGGCTTCCCTCTCCCATGGGGGGTGCCTCCACCCCCAGCACCATGTCCTCATCGCACACAGCATGGCTGTCCCCACAGCATCCCACCTGCCACCCTGTCCCCGCTCAGTGCTGGAGGACAGACCCACTACTGGTCCCAGCCCTGCGCCACCAACCAGCCAGTGTCCCCTCCCTGAGCACCCCAGCAAAGGGATGTGTCACCCTGTCCCCACCCTAGCAAAAGATGCTGCTGTGCCAGGACTGTTCAGAGAAGGAGTTTTGGGCTAGATGTGCTTGCTCTGGAGATGTCCCTGACCCTGGGAATGGCCACTGTGGGCAAGGTGATCTCTGCAGCCAGACATCCACCTCCAGACTAGTAATAGTCCTCCTCACTCTCTCCATAATCCTCTGGTGTTGTGTGAGGCTTCGGCAGGGAAAAGCCTGTCAGGTTGAGCTGGTCTGAAACGACAACATGGGACAATGTGACATTGACCCCTGCAGTGCCCATCCCCATTCCCACCAGAACCAAACCCAAACCATGCACAGAAGCCTGCATGCACAGCCCTGTGCTCCAGCAGCTCCCATCACACCAGTGCACCCTGCCCAAACATCCTCTCTCCCATCCCTGTGAGAGCACGGAGACAGGGACATGGTACTCACCCGGCGTGAGGACAGTCAGGCTGGCTAACGCCATCGCCTCCCCGACCCTGTTTCTGGCGAAGCAGCGGTAGGTGCCTTCGTCTGTCTCCCGCACTCCCTGGATCTGGAGCCAGCCTGTCACTTCGTATTTCTGGGGGCCGCCTCTGAACTGCAAAAGAGGGGATTTTGGTCAGTGCTGGTGCCAGGAAAACCCTACATGGGGCTGGGATGGGTGGGAAGGGGGAAGCAAACAAGGGGAAACTCCTAGCCCCACCTCCCGAAGTTCCACTTCAGGGGCAAGCACAGATTCCCTAGATGCAGGTCCCCCCTTTTCTTACTACCCAGGAGAGGTACAGGTAATGGGCATCTTCTTGCCCCCAGGAGGGCCTAGGACCCTGATTTGAGGAGGATTCTGCAGACATGACTGGACTCTCAACTGTCTCCCTGTGGTCCTCAAACAGCAGGAGGATGTCAGCATTGATGCCTGCAGGGTGGCAGAAGTGAGGGGGCATCTGTGCCATGGGCAAAGATAGCTGGAGATGGATCAGAGGAGCCCCAGGTCCCCTGTTCTGGCAGGCAGTGTGGTCCCAGGATTGCTCTGGCACCAACCATGCTATTTTCCATGTCCCCAGCAAGAAATAACCTTCTCCTGACCCAGCTGCTGCTGTGTTTGCAAGCTGCTATTATGCTGCGGTGGCCAGGGGTGGAGGACAGCTGCGTCTCCTCCAGCCATAGAGGGCTGTCCTGCTTGGGGTCCTTGATCAGACCCTGTGACAGTATGAAGGGCAGAAAGATGGAAGGGGACCAGCACATCACCAGCAACAGTGCCAGGTCCCACCTGCTCCCCTGGCTCCCCACATCCATCCCACCACAGTTTCCTCCTCAGTGATGCCTGGCTGCCATGCATGGCCCCTGTGCCTCTGCCCACACCCTCTAATAGCTGGGTACACCAGCTGGACACTATATTTGGATGCTGACCCCCGGTGAGTGGAGCCAGCAGGCAGAGCAAACTGAAGGCAGGGAGGTGGGAAACTGCCTGCCACAAGACTCTGCAGGTCCTAAGAATTACTTGTAAGTTCAAAAACTACTAGAGAAAATTGCAGACAAGAGCTATGCTGATGGCTCCTGTCACCCAGACACTCAGCCAGCCCCTATGGTGTGCAGGCTGCAATCAACCCTTCTCATGCCCAGGCAGTCAGGCTTGGTCGCCCTCAGAGTATGACCACCCTCAGGTCTGCTTGCCCACAAGCTCTGGCAAGGACTGGGTCACCCAGGGACCATGTCTAACACCCTGGGCACACCACTCACCTGGACAGAGATGTGGGGGTCATCTCCAGGCAGCAGCATCTCCGTGCCGTCCTTCCTCCACTCAATGGATGCCATGGGGTAGGCAAAGACCTCACAGCCAAAGATGACATCCTGCCCGGTGATGTTCCACGTGTCATATGGAGGAGAGGTGATCTGTGGTTCTGGGGAGCAGGGACAGGAGAGCAGGGTGGGATCAGAAGAGGTTCCATGGGCTCTCCTGGCCTGGTCCCCTCTGAGGTGGCAGAATTTGGCTCATTCAGAGATGCTGGGACCTTTCCCATGCCCCTCTCTTCTCCCACCCATGGCAGACCCTCACCCTGGGGCTAGGACATGGTCTCTCCTCCAGCCAGGACCGGTGACTCCCTCCCCAGCCCCTCCAGTCCATAGGGGTTACCAACTCTCCTGGCTTCACTTTCCCTGCCTGTGCAGTGACACTCAGAGCTACACAGTAACACTACAAAGCAAAGCTCTCCTGCACATTCAGAGCATGCTCTTGCTGGAGGGAAAAGGCAGAGAAATACACATGATGAGAATGGATGAAGTGGATGACCTTCCAAGCCAGACAAGGTCTCTGTTCTGGCACAGGGCTCGTGCCACTGATCAAGGGAGCCAGCAGGTCCCCGGCTACTGCAGGGAGCTGATACATCCAGGTCCCACATCCCTTTCCTGGAGGGATGGAGTGAGGACTGCGCTTCCTACCCACACCTCTCCAGGATCTGGCCCAAACCACGAGCTGGAGGTTAAGAGAAGGCCTCCACCTCCAAATACACCCAGGGCAAAGCCTCAAGGATGTGATGATCTACAGAACATAAAGTCAACCTTGATATCCCTCAGGTTCAGGTGACAGCCTTGGGTGACGTGCTGGCCTGGGCAGGCTGGGGCATGGCCTCCCCACCACTGCCTGCCCAGCCAGTTGGGTTTCAGATGGCAGATGTAAATCACATAGAGAAGTCAAACCGACCCAGGTTTCCATTTGCAGGAAGCAGCGCATTTCTTGGGAGCACCAGGCCAGCGTGAACCCAGCACTACAGCCAAGAATTTGCTAACAGTTCCCTGGAACTTCCCCATATGCTCCACCAGGATCTGCTGCTTCCCATAAACCCCACTCCCACTTGGCAAGGCTCCTCCCAGACTTCTCCAGGAGCTGGATCTGCAGGGGCTGCCCCAGAGTAGCAGCGTGGGGGAACAGGGTGAGGGATCTGCCACTGTAAGGAGCAGCCCCCAGTGCTAACGTGTCCCTGTGGACACTGTGGGGTTGCTGCCAGATTAAATACTTAAACCAGACCCCCTTGCTTGTCCCTTCCCAAGAAGCACAGCCTCCTTCCTGCTGCTCACACAGCTGCTCCTGGGGCTCTACCTGACTCGCAGGGACCCTCATGGGCCACAGTGAGGTTGGCATCAGGGTGTGCTCGGGTGACCTCCAGGAACCTGCAGATCTGGGCGTAGGTTTTGCCATCGGAGCCACAGAGAGCCATGTGGGAGAGGCAGGCGCACTGGGGCTCAGGCACTTCTCCATGCCGCAGGTCCCCGGCATCCAGTCGGCACTCCAGATGCTCCCCGCACTTGCCGTAGAAGTGGTTGGTGTTGTCCAGGTCACAGATCTGTCCCTCCAGGTTGGCGCACTCCCAGCAGCAGTCGCAGGCATCTCGCACTGTGCCAGCCAGGCACCCGCGCGGTGCCGGGCACTCCTCCGGCTGGCACTCGGCGCAGCCCTCCCCTTCCTCCAGCAGCCGCTGCCAGCCCCGCTGGAGGTAGTCAGAGGTGCTGGGAAAAGCCTGGCCCAGCTGGAGCAAAGCCCAGTGCAAGGAGAGCAAGGAAAGCATGAGGCAAGAGGATATCAGGATCTTAGCTTCAGACATCCTCGCAGCAGCTGCTCTACCCCAGTCCCACTGTCACTTGGACAGGGATCTCCAGCACCGCTCTGGCTTCCCTGGCTAGATCCGAGGAGCCATCATGGCCTGTGAGGAGAGAGGATGGGTGTTACCAGTGCAGGGCACATCTCCCACCCCTCCGGCTCCTGTCTGGCTTGGTTGGTCCCGCCCCCTCTCACCCCCAGTCCTGCAGCCAGATCCTTGCCATGTTGGGGATCCCCAGCCAGCTCCTGCCCCAAGACACCAAGTGTGCTCTGGTGGGACAGGGCAGCTGATCCCAGACCTGCTGGTTGGTTAGAGCCCACCGTGGCCTGGGGGACCACAGGGCTGGCAGGGGGGCAAAGAGGCTGCTCTACATTGTCATGGCTCAACCGGTTTGTACCATGCTTGTCGTCCCCTCTCAGGAAGCTGCTCTCAACCCAGGTGCCCCTTTCCTCTCCCCATCACTTTGCAAGAGTCACGAGCCCTTTTTTCCTCCCTCTTCATCCAAACAAGCGCAGTGGAGTGGCTCATCCTGCAGACAAGAGGCGCTTTCCACGCTGAAAGCAGCCAGCCGAGACGAGCTGAGCCAGTAGGATGCTCCTGCTCTCTCCTGGCTTTTGTCCTTCTCTCCTCCCTGTGCCATAACCCCTCTTTCAAGACACCACCCAGATAAGAAGGGAAAAAAACCACCCCCATGAGGAAGCTCTGTGATCCCTTCAGTTGACACACAGGCAACAGAGGCTGAGCACAGGGAAACTCAGCACTCAAGTGGGCAATCAGTAGACTGGCAGCAGGCCCACTGTTGTCAGGCTGTACCAGCACAGCAGGGTCCCTGTTCCCAGATGCCAAGCCTGCATTACCCCCAATCCTAGGTTTGGGAGGCTGATCTACCTCAGGCTTTCTCTGCTGGGAGGGACACACGGGGGCCCACAGCCTGTCTCCAGAGGGGGTGACAATGAACCAAACCCCTTTGTGAACCCCCTGGCCTCCGGTTACACCCTGGCTGCCTTCCCTGAGGTGAACTGAAATTATGGGCCGCTGCCTCAGGGCCACCCAGCACGAGTGAGAGGGGCTGGGGAGGGGACCCAGGCTGCCCCCTCCCCTCCTGCTGGGAAAAACACCCAAGAGCACCCCACAGCCCCTCCCAGTCTGTGGGACTAACGCAGCTCAGAGCTGGGGTGAGCGCTGGGGACGGCCAGGTCAGCGGGTTATACACACCCGCACCTCCTGATAACAAACTGCGAAGCTTTGACCCGTTTACCGGAGGCCACCAAACCCCAGGGCTGGAAAGGGCGCGGGGTGCCGGAGACCCCACCGCGGGCTGTGCGGAGCAAGGCTCCAGCCCCCGATGGATGCGGGGGAACGCAGGGTGAGTGCAAAGTTGTTCTGTGGCTCTCCGAGTCCGGGTGCAGGCGCTGGGGATCCTGGCTGAGCCCTGGGGAGGGGTCCCCCGGGAGCCACCCCGCCGTAAGCCGCCACTTACCGGAGGTGCGGTGCCGGGGAGTGGCGGTTTCGGGGTGCGCAGCGGCGGTGGCAGCGGGGCTGCTGGTTCCCGTCCCTACGGCACCCGCCGTGATGTCAGCGAAACGTGAATCCCCCCGCCCCTCCCCTCCTCGGGCCCGCGGCCCAGCCCTGGACCGGGACCCGGGCTGGCCGGCACCCCTTCCCTGCCGGGGCTCTGCCACTCCGGCCTCCTGACACCGCGGTTGCCCCAAGCCGTGTGTCGGTCGGGACCTGGGCTAATGCTCAGCTCCATCCATGGGCAGGAGGGGACCAGACTGAGGGGCAGAGACCAGCTTTGCAGGGGTCCGTGGGGTCAAGTGAATGGAAGGGAAAAAGCCAGGGATAAGCGCGACTGGGGAAGTGGGCAAAAACACCTCTCAGCCTGTTTGGCTGGGAATTTCGACGGGTAACAGTCTGAAACACTGAGCTGCTGCTGGAATTAAACAACGGGATAATCCCTGTGAGGTGCCAGTGCTCATCCCACACCTGGAGCCAGCTACAAAGGGGGTATTAAGTGCTAGAAATGGCATTACCTTGGCTGGAGCAGAGCCGTTGGGAGTGGTGGTGGGCCTGCTTCAGTCCAGAGTAGTGGAAAACCTGCTTGCGCAGGGCTGGGGCTCCAGCCTCCCTGGAGCCTCACTGCTCCCTGCCTCAGTTTCCCTGGCTCCAAGAAGCAGGGCACTGGGTGTGCATTTGCATCTTGCTCCTGATGCTGTGCTGGTGGGGATCCCACAGCCCTTTCCCCTCCTCCAGGCAAGGAATTTTTGGGATTTGCTTCCCTGGTGAAGCCCAGGCAAAGCCAAGCCATTGCAGGACCCTTCAGAGGATCTGGTTTCCTTCAGTGCACTGCAAAAGTCTGCTTTTGCTTTCCAGCACCCTCCTGCAAGTTCATTCTGGACTCCAGGGCTTTTGCGTGTTCACGTTGTAAATCCAGCCGTGGTTCGGAAAATGCTCCAGGATTTGGCCTCCCTAAACCAGCCTTTGCTGGCCAAACCCCCCCTCCAGCCATCACTGCAGAGGGGGGTTTCCTGCTGGCTCTGCCTTCAGCCTTGCATCCAGCTCCCCCTCTATGGCCCCCAGCCCCTTGGCTCAGGGCTGCCTCCCTCCTCTGCTCCCCTCACCCAGCCCATTGAGTGCGGTCCCAGTGTGCCGCAGGTTTTTGGGCCCCACATCCATGAGCAGCTGGGAGTGCAACTGCTTTGGGAACAGGAATAAGTCAGGAGGGGCTGAGGTTTTTCTACATGCATCCCCAGAGTTGCATCAAAGCCTGAGCAGAAAGAGCACAAGCTATAAGTGACCCAGCCAGGGGTGCCCTGCTTCCTCACCTTGGGACAAAGTGTTGCCTGCATGTTCGGGCAACCCTGCACCAAGCACACCCTCACCTGCCACTGCCCCACACAACGGGCAATGCAGTGAAGCAAGCCTGGCCCTAGATGCCACCTTCAGCCCACACATCTCCTGGCTGGCACATAAATAGAGCCAGCACTTAAATCCCAGGCACTGCTGAAAAGTGGGGCCAGTGATGGTCCCTTGTTATTTGCTTCTCTTGACAGGGGGAATAAATAGGGACAGGCCCTGATGCTGCTGTCTTCCACATACACGAGGACCCAGATCTGACTCCTTCTCCCATGCACCATGGCCCAAACACCTGGTATGTCCCCATGGGGTTACGGTGGGCTCTGGGTGGCTGGATTCATCCAAGCATTGCTGCAGCATCTGCCACTTGCAAGGTAGGGAGAAGCCACATCTCCAGATGGCCAGAGGTGAAATCCAGCCACAGATCTGATCAGAGAAAGCTCCAGCCATGGTGCAGCACAACTCAGCACCTGGAAGCCATGGGCAGGTCAGCTTAAAAAGACGGAGCTCAAACCTGGCACGTAATTAAACTTCTTGCTTAATTAGACTGTTGAATGTGCTAATAAATAGCAGCAGCTATGGCTCAAGGGTGGAAGATCTAACCTTAACAGGCAGCTGTGCTTAATCACACCTTGATTCAATCAGTGTGACCCACCAGCTGCACCCATGGCTTGCAGCTCCAGTTGCTGGGAACAGATTTAGGGGGAAAAGGGTGGTCGCAGCCCTGCATGGCCTGACACTGGAGTAAATCACTTCCTTTCCCTGCCTGTGCTGACCAGTTTTCCTCTTTTCTCTTTTTTTTTTGCCCTGAGCTCAGTGAAGCTCCTGAAATTTGGCTTTAAAGGGTCAGCAAACCCCAAACACCAAATCCCCCTCTTCTCTCTCCCTGGTGGGCTGTTCTCCATCACCATTTCCCCCATTCCATGCTGATCCCATTGAAGCCAGAAGTCTGTGGATGCTCTGGGTAAACCCACAGTCGTGGCATCCCTCCAGAGCTCTGTCATCAGAATGTGTTCCTGATGGCAGAGCCTAACAGCTGGGTTGGGGTGCCCCCCTACTCCTGGCCCCACTAACCCCACTCTGGGCCCCGGGCTGATCTCCTGGATCACCCCAGGGGGAAGTGGGGTTTATGGCAGATGAGGTGAAGTGAAAAACCCACCCTGGAAAAAAGGTCTGTGCCAAGTGACTTAATGCACTTCGTATCAGGGAGGGCTGGCTGGGACAGGAAGGCAGGTTATGTCATAGCAGAAGCAAATGTCACTGGGAGATGCTGGTGCAGGGGTGCTGCGATCACACTGCCTGGGGCTGTGGGAGTCTCATTCTGGTAATAAACTAAGTCACCTTCCTTTCACCTCAAACACACTGCTGCTCCTCTCTCTTGCTGTTTGGAGCAGCCTCACACAGCTGGGATCCATGAGCCCACCCCAAGCCTGTGCAGCTCTTGAGGGGATCTCAGCCACATCCCGGGAGTCTGCTGAGGGGACAAGGTCCCTCCCAGCTTCGTGCCAGGCGGGACCCGCACTGGGAAACAGCCAGGCTCAGGTTTCTCCAAGCTTTTCCAGAGCAAATTCCTCCCAAGAACAAAGCCGTCAGCAAATTCTTAGGGAAACGGTTGCAGCTGCATGCAGGAGGGATGGGGGGCTCTCAGCCAGCCTCGAGGAGCAGTGGGTGGGTGGCAAAGGATTCTCAGTCCCCAGACTGCCATGGTATTCCCAATCACAGCCTGCTGGGCCCCTTCTCCCGCAGGAGCCGTGGTCTGGCAGGACTGGATGCTTCCCTTCTCCTTCCCTGCTGGGATTTTTCCAGCAGCCTCATCCAAGAGCAGCTCGTATAACCTGGGACCGGGAACCAAACAGGCAGCAGGGGCTGCATTCCCAGGGATGCTCCCTCTCTGCCGGGCCCCCGGCTGACATGGCTATGTTAACTCTGACACATCGGTTCCCACCGTCCTGCGACATGCCGGGCTCCCCTCGCATCCTTGACCCACAGCAAACGGGAGCACCCCCTGAACGTCCCTGCCTGCCCCCCGCACCGCCTGCGGGGCTGACCCTGCAGAGAGGAGAGGGCAGGCGGCGCGGGCAGGATGCGCAGGCATGCGGTGCAGGCAGCAGGCTGCGGGGTCTCTGCTGCCACCTCCAGGGCACTGCTGGCCTCGTCGCTGTCCTCTTGCCGTGACACTGACCCTGGAGCCATGCGCGGCCACCTCAGCCCCCCTTCGTTGTATCTCCCCGCACCCTAAAACAATCCCGCCTCCCCCAATGAACCCATCTTGGGAGCCCCCACCGCAATGTAGTGTCCTGAAGGGATTAGAGGCGCTCTGCTCAGCCTGCCCTTGGTGCATAGGATGCATAGCCCCCCAGGTGGGGTATTTGCTCCAGAGAGTGATGTTTGCTCGATGATACACTGTCCCCTTCGCCACATCCCTTTTCCCATCATCCTCTAGCGTCAGCGGGGCTGGGACACAGCCAGGGAAGGTGACTCACGGCCAGTGCCCCGGCACCGGCTGCCACCGAGGATGGGAGCTGGGGAGGGAGAGCCTGCCTACCTCCCCCGCAAGAGGCTACCCATTTCCAGGCGTCATTAAAGAGCAATTAGCTGGAAATTAAGCTGAGAACAAGTATTGATTAGCTCATTAAGGCTGGGGGAGCCGGCTGTGGCGGGAGGAATTGCTGCCGCTCGCCCTCATTATGGGCAAGGTTAAAGCTTGCGGTCAGGCAGCTCATTAAAAATGCCAGTACCAATCGATGTCCCCAGCACTGCCCAGCACCTCTGGGGACACCCAGCTGCTGCCTTCTGGGGACTGGCCCACGACCTCTGGGATGTGCCAGCTCAGGAAGGGACTGAACATCCATGCTAATGCTGCATCCTGGGCTCCCCCACAGAGGCAGCCATTATTGCCTTTGGGCTTGTCAGCCCCCCAACACTCACTGGCCAGGGGGTCATCTTTCTCTCCCCACCAGAGCTGATTTTGTCAGGTCTCAGCAGTGCCAGATTGCATGGGCTGGGGACAGACCAAATGAGATCCCAGGGATGGGATGAAGCAGCTAGGGACATGGGGACAGGCAAAAGACACCCAGTGGCTCTGTGTGGCTGAATGCTGCCATGCCATCCTGCTGCACACCCCAGTCCCACAATAGTGGGAGCTATTGGGGTGAGCCCAGGCTCTGCCACCCTGAGCCTCTGCATCTCCAGTCCCCTGTCCCCTCCAGAGTCCTTCTCATCCCCATCTCTGCCTCGACCAGGGCCAGCTCCCAGCCAATGCACGTATGGAGGATGTCCCTGCACAGGCTGGTGGTGTGGGGGGAGGCAGGTGTCATCATTATTTTTGTTTTCTCTGCACTGCCCTGGAAATATATTGTATTCTCAGCTAATCCCGTTCAATTACACCACAATAAAACACATAATAAAAACGTAATTCATTTTTCCTGAGCGCTCCATCTCCCTGTGTCTTGGCAAGCTATTAAAAATTTGTCTTCATTTTTCTGGCAAGAGCCTTGTACCTTTTCATCTTTAATTTATGAGAGCAGAATAGCTACTGACAAGCCCTTATTGCATGGCGAGGGGCTGCATTATTTATAAGCCGCCAATGGCTGGCTCAGGGGAGATATTTGCAATATGCTGGGGCTGGCAGGAGGAGGGGGACAGATCCCTGATGTGCTTGTCCCAGTCCTCTCCCTCACCCTGGGTGGGTGCTGGGTGCAGATGTTCTGCTGGGGGAGCACTCACAGCTCCTGCCCATCAGGAAGCTGCTGCACATGGTGGCTCTGGGTTGCTGGTCCCTTATGTCACCCAGCTGCTGCATCTGCCCATCTTGGGCTTTGCAGCAACTCTTCCTCCTCCATCCTTTGGTACAGGGTTCATTGGAGCATGGTTGCCTCCATCCCTCCTCTCCCTGCGTGGACATCCATCGCTCCTGACTACCCTGACCAGGATAGTCAGGACCTGGAAAGCCTGACTCAGGTTTGCCAGGGTGCCACAACAGCAGCAATGTGCTGACAGCCATGCATAGAAAGCTGGATAAAAATAGCCCTGCTGGAGAGACAGGCACAGGCCCGAGGCCAGGGTTGAAGCTGAGTGTTCTGTGATCAGGCTGAAAGAAGGGGCAGGAGCATGGGCAGAGCCAGGGGGATGCTCCGGACTCTCCAAATCAGCAGCATGCAGGGCAGCAGCTTAGCGGAGCCCTCTGCATGGCAGCGAGGTACAAAGCTGACTGTGCTAAAAAAAGCCTTCCTGACAGCTGGATAAGCTTAAGCACACGCCAAGCCTGCCCAAGCCGCTGCAAAAGCAGCGGGGTGGAAAACAGGGAGCAGAGCCCAGCCCCAGGGAGAACAAGGGCACCCTGGGCAGCCCTCCTTCCCTTCCCTCCCACTCCCATCCTCATCCAAACAGCAGCCCCTTTCCACCATATACAAACTGGCAAGCACCATGCTTCTCTTTGCGTTTAGTTTTGTATGAACAACCTGCCTTTATTATTCGGTACATATAGGTATATGATATGTATATAAAAAATAACTAGAGGAAACCACAGTTCACTTAAAGCTATGTGAGAAGGTCCACCTGAAAGCAAAGCACTCCAGGAAGGGGTAGAGCAACCCCCCCAGGGGAGCCCAGCCCTGAACAGAGATGGCATTAAAATGAGAATAAAAAGGGGGACTTTCTGCTGGGATTAAAATGTGCCATTTGTTCCGGGGATGGAAGGAGCAGAAATCCAGATTAAATCCCTGGAGCAGCCAGAAGAGAGCAGAGGGTGAGCTGAGAGCACGAACCAGGGAAGGGAGAGCCCCCCCCGCCCTCGGTTTGAGCCACTGCGTGCACTTGAAATCACTCACCCATGGCTATTCTGGGAATGGGGAGCTTTCCTCCCCAAACACTGCTCTGCCATCCCCAGGCACCACTGCTGAAACGCTGGGCAACGTGGGGTGCCTGCAGAAGGGTTCAATCCCCTATGGCTGTAACTGTCTGCTGCCTCCTAAAGCTGGGGAGCACCTTTTTCTTCCCCACTCCACGTCCCTGCTTACACGGTGCAGCTGCCTATGTTCCCCCATGCACCACACACAGCTATGGGCACACACAGGGTGAGCATGGGAGAAGCACGACGACCAGGAGGTCTCCAAAGCAGCGCTAAGCCTGGGTGTGGGAATGGGGTTCGGTCCAGCACTGTGGGCATCCCAGGAAGCAGGGACCTATGGATACGCAACGGACAAGGGAAAGCAGCTTTGGCCCCAAAGGGATCTGAAGGGTGAAGCTCAGCAATGAGCTGGCCTGGCAGCTCCATGGCACGCATCTTGGGCACCCTGGGACCCCGGTTCAGAGCCCTTTGTTGAAATAGACGGTCTCCAGCTGTGGGTCTTTCTCTCGTATCCGAGCTTGGACTTCAGGCTCCAGGCGACTCACCGGCATCGAGCTGCCGAGAAGACATGGATACAGAGGATTGAGGGGGGATACCCACCAGTGGCCTCAAATTGGGGAACTGCAGCACCCCATGGGGACATTCCCATGGCCCAGCACAGATCTTTGGGTCTGCACCACTGTGTGTGCACAGAGTTTCATTCACAGACATGTGTGCACACAGTTTCAAGCCTCTGACTGCTCAAAGGAGCAAAAACATCTCTTGGGAGTCAGAGAGCACGAGGAGATCACACACCACCTGCCTGCACCCCATGCCCTGCCCCGTGGGAGGCACACACATAGGCAAGGTGCTGACCTTACCTTTTCTGAGGGAAGAGTGCGCAGCACAGCGGGGTCGCGAACACCAAGCTGCAAGAGAAACACACCGAGAAAAGGTGGGCTGTATAAATCACCTGCAAAGCTTGTCCCCATCAGCATGGGAGAACAGCAATGCTGAGCAGAAGCCCATGGCAGGCTTGAGACACACTGAGATGGAATAAAACAGCTCTCAGCCCCAGGACCTCATATCCCATCCCATCTGCCTCGGAAGGCACCACCTTGGCATCTCCCCAAGGAGCTTTGTGGTGGCTCTCACCTCCCCTGCCAAGCAGAGCCCCAGCAGCACTGCCCCCAAAACCATGCTCAGTCTATGGGCAGCAATGCCCATCAGCAGAGGATGACTTACCAGAATCCCACCAGGCCAACCTGCAGCGGAGCGTTCAGGTATGGGTACCGCTGCCGGGGACAGGGAGAGGCTGTGTCAGTGGGGTGGACAGGGTGCCAGCCCCAAGGGTGCCAGCACTGCCACAAGTGAGGGGGTTACCCCCTACCCATCCTCCTGTCCCAGGACCACCAGGTACCTTCAGGAAAGCTCTCTTCTCCAGCACGTTCATGACCACTGGGGGGATGGCTGAGGCAGAGAGGAAGAAGATGAGTGCCAGTGCTCAAAGCCTTCCCATGCTGTCCGGGACTGGCTGCAGCTTCGAGACACAGGTAGAGAGGGGGCACTCACCCATGGCCGGGGCTGCCATGCCGATCCGGGACACCACCACCTGGAAAATGGCCTTCTGGGCTGCAGCCGTGGACTCGCCCAGGCGGTTCCCGTTCTCATCCGTGACTGGGATCCCCAGCTTGAGCTCCCTGCAGGGACAGTGGGAGCGAGTGGAGCCCAGGGCACATGGATGGGGGATCAAGGGACAGGGCAGGGATACAGCACATCTCCAACGAGAGGCTGACATCCTCCTGTATTCCCCATTCACTGCCTGCATAGTAAGTTGGGAGGGCCTCAGCTGATCCCACATTCACACTTGAGGGGTCCTCAACAGGGCTGGATGGGGATGGGGAGTTCACAGCCAGCTCAGCCAATAACCCCTTGTGATGCAACTGAGTGCTTCCACCCTCAAACCCCAAGGTGAGGGATGCCAGCAGGGCCAGGAAGGAAGATGGGGTGTCCCTGCAAGCCCAGGGCACTCCTTCCCACATCCTCCACCAGTGCCTGGTGAATCCCAATGTGAGCCCAAGCACCCCAGCCCAGCCCAGGGGCTCACCTCTGCCTCATCAGTGGGATGTTGATGCAGTTGGCAGCAGCCACAGCTGCAAAAGGCACGTACCGGCCGATGATGGCTGGCAAGTGCTGGGGGGGGCAAGCAGGGAGCATGTCACACAGAGGGTCTGAGGGCAGAGCTGGCTGTCCCCAGGTTTGCCACCATCCCCCTGCAAGACCCTGGGGTGTCCCAGCCCTAGTGGAGAAAACTGTTCCCTCCTCCCCTGCAAGTCCCAGATGGTGAAAGCTGCACGGCTCAGGGGGTCCAGGGTGTCCCATGTCCCCTCCCAGCCCTGGAGGGAAGCCAAGGAATGAAAGAAGCCTGGAGAGACCCAGCTGAGGATGAAGAGGGGTTGGAGGGACAGACCACCTCCAGAGCCATGGCTGGGGAGAGGGGCTGCCTTGTGTGGATGCCCCCAGGAAACCCCTTTCCTCCATATTCTCCCCTGCCCCAGGTGAATCCCTGCTCAGCTGAGAGCTCAGGGAGACACCACAGGAAAGGTCGCAGTGCCCCAGCCAGCTATTGCCAAGGGCCACCTTACCTTGGTGAGAGATTTGAGTCCCAGCGCTGTGACAACTGCCCCCGTGGTCGCACTAACATAGGCTGTCCCCAGCTGGCTGTAAAAGCAGGAGGTGACACTGATAAGCCAGAGTGCCCACATCCCACCTATACTCCCCACACACAGAGGAAGGGACAGCATGCCCTTCAACAGCATCAGTACATCACTAACACTGGCCGCCTCAGTGCTGTCTGTCTCTGGCTGTGCCAGGTCCCCATCATCCCATCTCACAACTCCCCACCATTCAAGAAGCTATTCAAGAAGCTATGCTATTTTGGGGTGCCCTGAGGCACTGCTCAGAGAGATGCTTACCTGGGGGTGATGGGTGCATCCCCGCTGCGGTTGGTGTAATTGACAACAGCGTTGAAGGACTGGTTGACCCACTGCCAGAACAGCACGGCCGGCGTGGTCCTACCAGAGAGAGGAGAGTGCTTTTGGCACTGGAGGATGCCACCCATACTCCTACAGAATGGATGTGCTGTGGGGTACGGGATGTGTGTCCCCATTTCACCCCAGGGCCAGAGGTGGGGGGAACCCCTCCACCCTACCTGTAGAAGGTCAACATGCAGCCAGTAATGGTCATGTTCATGGGGACCTGGGCAGACATGCGTCCCACGAGGAGCATCTTCTCGCCCGTGTCCGGGTGGAAAGCTGAGTCGTAGATGTACTTTGCCTTCCAAAGCTGGTCCTCTGTTAGTCCTGGGGGTATCCTGCCCGCCCTGCCAGGTAAGGGTAGCACCTGTTGGGAGACCCTTTGCCAGCACCCATGTCCTGCCTGCCCTCCCACTGCATGTGGGGCAGCTGGGAGATGCCTTAGGGACCAGTCAGTCAACCTGGGGGGCTGGCTTTGGACAGGGCGGGCCAGCACCACTCCCATTCCCACCCCGAGGAATGGCCGCGGGGCTGTATTCTGTCAGGGAGCCTGGGAGTGGTGTGGGGGGTAAGTGTGGGTCGTAGCCCCCATTTGGTACCTGTAGTCCTCCACCACCCGGCGGGCCTCCTCCAGCACGGCCCCCGAGAGCAGCAGGTTTCGGGGGTCAGTCACCATGAAGAAGTGCTTGGCCCGGCCCTGGAAGGTGCTCTGGTCCCAGCGGGGCTCACGGATGTTGATGGTGGCAGGCAGGGATGGTGGCATCTTCTGGGGTGGGAGGGGCAGCGCTTATGTGGGACGTGGTGCCCATGTGTGTCCCCCCAGTGCATTCCTACCGGAGCTCCGCCAGCCCGCGGGGACACGGGGCAGGGAATGGAGATCCCCTTTGCAGCGGAGCTCAGTGGGAACCGCCCGCAGCACCCGGAGCAGCTCGTTGGTGCGGTGACCCCATCATGCACCACCCTCACCCCGCAACCCGCCAGTGGGGAACCCCACCAGCTCCGCGCACACCACCCAGCCCGGGACTCCCCTGCTCCACCAGGGCCCCCCGGGTAGGGGAGTGGGACCCGCCGCTGCCAGTCGCGGGGGCGCTCTGAAGGGCTCGAGAAGGAGAAATACCCCCGGAAGGCACCGGAACACCGCTCGGCGCCATTTCGACACCCTTCCCCGCAAGAGGGGGGGCTCTGCTCCCACCCCCTGGCTGAGCATCCCTCCCTTCACGCGTACCCCCCTACCACAGACCGACCCGGGCCAGGCAACCCCCCCAACCACTCACGGCTTTCCGGGAGGCGCCCGACGTGCCCGCGCCGCCGCCGCCCCGCTCCCGCCCGGAGCGCTGACGTTCGCACCAGTCACGGGATGGGGAGGGCGGCCCCGCGGCGGGGATCGGCGGGGGTTACACTGGACCGGGGCAGCTGCGGGGGTGGGGGGACCGGTACGTGCCCGGGCACACGCGGCATCTGCCCCCCCGCAACTCCCCAGTGGCGATGTACCCCGGGGGGGGGTGCCGTGGGGCGGGACATGCCGCGGTAGGTTGGAGGGGGGGCTTCCCCCTCCCCGTTCCCCGCCTCCCCTCCTCCTGCCACAGCGCATCACCTGAAACCGCCGCGGTGTCGGGTTCGTGCTGGCGGCGCCCAGCCCGGGTGGGGGGTCACGGGCAGCCCAGGGTGGGGACGATGCGCCCCGGGGAGGGGGACACGGGGGGACACCGGCTCGAGTCGCCGGGGTGAGCAGGAGGGGCGACCCGTTGTGTATGTGTGTCCCCTCCCCGGCCGTGCCTCAGTTTCCTCCGTGTGCCTCGGGATGCAGAGGGGTCTCGGGGGGACACCGCCTCCTGCGCCCCACAGCAGCATCGCGGGTGATGCACCCCCGGACCTCCCCACGTCGTCCCCGCTGGGGGAGACACGCACGGGGCTCCCCCGCCCCGTTGCGAGGCCAGCCCCGCCGCCCTTGATTGACAGCTCCCGCTCCCGATGGCCGCACCGGTCCCACAGGGACAGCCAATCCCCGCGGGCGGGGGGCGGGGGGCGGGAGGCGGTGCTGTCCCCCCCCCGTCCTCTCCGTCCCCCCCGCTGTCAGGTGTCTCTTTCACCGGTGGCACCATGGGGACAGGTGAGGAGGGCACGGGGCGGGGGGACGGGCGGCCGTGGCGGGGTCCTCAGCGCCCCTCCGGGGAGGGTCAGTGCCGGATGGTGCTGGGGAAGGGGGACAGCGGCGGGGTCTCCTTCTGGGGCTGGCAGGTGGCGGGGACACTGACGTATCCTCCTGGCCGGGCCATCACTTATTTATTGAGGTCAGGCTGGGGCGAGCAGGAGAAGGAGCCGGGAGGACGGTGAAGGGGCCGTGGTGGAGTTTCATCCATCCCACGCCTGGAAAATCCGCGCGGGAACAGCATCCCCTTCCCCGCGGCAGCTCCAGGCTGCGGTTCCCCCTCCCCTGCTCCTGCTGCAGTCTCTCCGCAGGGAGGGCCGGTTCTTGCCCGATCGATGGCGGTACCCAGGAGCACTGCAGCAGGGTCCTAGGGCGGGAGCGAACAAGGCTGGAGAGGGGGTCACGAAGCTCCTTGTCTCCCCAGGCTGTGCCGCTGCTCCCGGGACCGGTCCTGCCAGCTCCGGGCACCCACGGCAGCCGTCCCCGCCATCGCGCTGCTAGGAGGGAGCAGTCCCGAGCCCGGGCATGTGCTGCTGGAATATGCCATGTTCCTCCCCGGCCGGCGGGCAGCCCCAGCCCCGTGAGGACACAGCCAGTCCCGAGCCGGACACAGGAACACCGGGGTGCCCAGCGCCGCCATGGCCCAGGGCTGGGATGCGGAACTGTCGGGGATGACGGCAGGCAGCCGGTCATGGAGCTCCAGCAGCGAGGCCAGCCTGGCGCCCCACTGCCTCCTCAGCAAGCAGAGCCGCCTGCTCAATGGGACCAGCCGGGGCAGCCGCACCGCCTCCCCCATGGGCCGTGTCATCCTCATCAACACCCCCATCGAAGGTGAGGGGGGTGTCCCAGCCCTCTGCCCACTGTATGGCCAGAGGGCCTGAACACCTGGGGTTCCTGGGTCTGTGGGCAGGGAGAGGTGACCTGGAACTGAGGACATCCCCAGCAAGAGAAACCCCCTCCTGCTGCTGCTTGGGTGACACATCCTGTCCCCACAGCCAGCAGCAACGAAAGCAACATCATCAATGCCATCACGGTGGAGAAGAGTGCGGACGGCAAGCTCGGCTTCAGCGTCCGGGGTGGCTCCGAGCACGGGCTGGGCATCTTTGTCAGCAAAGTGGAGGAGGGCAGCGCTGCTGGTAAGCAGGACAGGGTGAGGGGCACCAGTGGGGACAGGCATGTGCCAGCAAGACCCATCTAGGGAGCTCCCAGGGACATGGTGCCACAGTGGTGATGCTACCCTTCACAGTGACAAGCAACTGTTTGCCCCTGCTGCCCCTGTCCATGGGATTTTCAGGCTTCCCATGAGAGCATCCCTGTGCTGATGGCTTTGAGCTCCATCCCCAAGCCACAGCAAGGTGATAGCCCCCCATGCCTACCATGGCCTCAGTGCAATTGACAGGCATCCCCAACTCTGTTTTCTTGGAGTCCAGATCAGGTTGAGGACACATTTAGGGAAAGGACACCAAACAGGGGCATCAGTGTGGGGTCAAGTGCCCAGCTGAGCTGTGTGCCCCTCACAGAGCAGGCTGGGCTGTGCGTTGGTGACAAGATCACAGAGGTGAACAGCGTGAGCCTGGAGAACATCACCATGAGCAGCGCCGTCAAGGTCCTTACTGGCAACAACCGCCTCCGTATGGTGGTCCGGCGGATGGGCCGTGTGCCGGGCATCAAGTTCTCCAAAGAGAAGACGGCATGGTGAGCAGGGCATCTCCCATGCTAGCAATCCAAAGCCCAGCCCCATGGAGGGCATCGTGGGGAGGCTTGGTGAGGAATGAGCTGGGGGACCCTCGTGGTGGGAGGGCATTGAGGGTGTCTGACAAAGGTGGAGACAGCCCAGGGTGATGGACAGGATGGGATAGAAAGGTCTGGAGCAGGCAGGGTAGGTGCAAGCCCCATCCTCAACATCCCCCATTCCCATCACTCTCCTCCACTGGGTGACACCAATGAACCCATCTTGCTGGAGGACAAAAGCCTGGCCCCTGAGCTCCCCCACAACACTGTGCCCATGCTCCAGGGTGGACGTGGTGAACAGGCGCCTGGTAGTGGAGAAAAGTGGCTCAACTCCATCGGAGAGCGGCTCTGAGGACGGGCTGCGACGCATCGTCCACCTCTACACCACCTCCGATGACTACTGCCTGGGCTTCAACATCCGTGGTGGCAGGGAGTTCGGCCTCGGCATCTACATCTCTAAGTATGGCCACCCTGGAGGGCACAAGGGGGATGTGGTGCTCTGTTCCCCACTGTACTCATGCTGGGGCTCTGCCCCTCTCCCTGGCTACCATACCCATCCTCACAAGACTGTGGGTATCACCTCCATGGGTGTTGGAGCACGGAGCCTGGAGGTGTGGGACAGGAGCAGGGCTCCGGTGAGGGCTTGGCCCCATCCTGTCCCCCCTTCACTGCCCTAGGGTGGACCCTGGGGGGCTTGCAGAGCAGAATGGCATTCGGGTGGGAGACCAAGTCCTTGCAGCCAATGGAGTCAAGTTTGAAGACATAAGCCATAGCAAGGCAGTGGAGGTGCTCAAGGGGCAGACCCACATCATGCTAACCATCAAGGTACCTGTGCCTGGCCCCATGGGACCCCTGGGTGAGGTGGGGGGGTTGGTGTGTCCCCATGCTGGCACTGCCCCAGCTCGGCCAGGCGCCTGTGGGGCTGGTGTGGCTGCCAGCTGGTTGGGTTTCAGGTGGGTAGGGAGGCAGGGGGATGCATTATTCATGGCTGGCACCGGATCGGGTTTGCCCGGGATGGCTGGTGTGTGCTGACCCCTCGTACTCTCCCCCTGTGCTTAGGAGACAGGCCGATTCCCTGCCTACAAGGAGTTGGTGGCCGAGTACTGCTGGCTCAGTCGCTGTAAGGGCAATGCTGTGCGGGTATTGGCAGGGGTACCGGGCTGGGAGCCCCATACAAGTGGCATCTGGCCACCATGGGGAGGGAAAAGGTCCATATGCCATGGGGTCCCACAGCCTTGGATGAAGCTCCCTGTGGTACGGTTAGCATCCCACACTCCTCATGGGCTTGCAGGGGCCCTGTCCCCTGTCCATGTGGACAGCCATAGGCAGCAACCCCGTGGTCCTGGTGATCTTTCAGGGTCCTATATGTTCCCTATGCCTGAAGCCTGCTGGTTCCCATAACTCTGTGGGATTCCACATGTCCATTGTAGGGGTCACAGGACCAGCAGCCTTGCAGTTCCTGTGGCCCTACAGGTCCCCACATACCCACTGTCCTGGGATGCAGAGCTCCCTGTGACCCACAGCATGTCACCCCATGTCCCCGCTGTGCCTTCGCAGTGACCAACGGGCAGCTGCAGCAGCTCTCTCAGACTTCAGAGACCAGCTCCTCCATCTCCTCCTACTCCTCGGGGCCAGCGCCAGGAGTGGTGAACGGGCTGGGGACAGCCACCCCAGGGTCCCCTGCCCGCACTGTGGACGTGGCCATCTCCACGGAGGACGGCCCGCGGCGGAGCTGGGTGCGGGACCGTGCCGAGCAGGCCATGCAGACCGAGCCGGCTGCCGAGGCGCTGCCAGAGATGCGGCGCACGGTGCGGCCCCCTGAGCTGCTGCGGGACACGGCCATCCGGGGCCAGGGTGCCCGCGAGCCCCCCGGCACCCATCCACGACGGGCTTTTGCCCACTCGCCCAAGACAGCGCTGCTGCTGGCACTGAGCCGGCCCCGGCAGCCCATCACACGCTCACAGAGCGATCTCACCGTCGCTGGTAGGCGCCAGGGCATGGCCCTATCTATGAGTCTTGCCCCTAGCTGGGGTCCCCCTCCAACCCTGCACCCACAGCCCTGGGAGTCCCACAGCTCAGACCCTGTCCCTGCTCGAGCATCCTACAGCCCCTGACACAGCGACATCTGGTTCCTGCTCCTGGGTACTCAATAGCTACCCCAGCCCATATTGATCTCTGGCCACCAGCCCTGGCCATCCTATAGTCCTGAGTAGCCCCATCGCTGCCCCTGGGGCTTGGCAGTCCAGCCCCATAGCCCCTGAAGACCGCCTGCACCCCACAGCAGGACTCTTTTTCCAGTCAGTGCCCCCAGTAGCCCCTCCAAACATCCCCCCCCGAAGTTCCCATTAGGGGTGGCATCTCCTGGCCTCCCTGTTCCAGCCCTCTTCGTCTCTGTTCCCAGAGGAGAAGCGGAAAAAGGAGAAGCCGGAGGGACAAGGGGCCCGGGCAGGGGCCCCGGGGCTGCACCGCTCCAAAACCCTCGTCAACCTCTTCTTCAAGGGGGGGCGTGCCACCAGCCAGAGCTGGGCTCCCCCCAGCCAGGAGCCTCCTGCCTCTGAACGCAGGGCACGCGCCAAGTCCCCAGGGCGCTCCGACGGGGACAGAGGTACCAGACTGGGGGACAGGATGGAAAGGGACCCAACCTTGGACTGGTTCCCCCGTCTGTGGGCACTACGGCCTTACTGTGGCATCCCTGGCACGGAGCGGGGCACAGGGAGGGTGTGTCCATCCATGCAGCTTTGGCAATGGGCAGCGATGCTGCTCCCTCCAGGCACTCACCCCTCTCCGTCTCCCTTGCAGTAGGCGCTGTGCAGAAGTTTGTCATCCGGAGCCTGAAGCGGGGTAACGGGGTGCCTGTGTGCCCAGGGGGTGCTGCGGGGCAGGCTCTGCATGTGCCTGACCCTGTGCTGCATGTGCCTGACTGGTGTGGAGCAAGCCATTGGGGTGGGGGGCTTTGTGGGGTGACCAGGGTGGTCCCTGCCCCGCTGGCCATCCCTCTTTGCTGTGCCCCGTAGAGAAAAGCCGGCGTGCCAGCATCCTAGGCCCCACAGGCATTGCTGCCCTGCAGCCCAACGGCAGTGACCCCGAGGCACGACTCACACACATCCAGGACACTGCTGCACGCCTCCTGAGCCCTGACGAGGTGACGGCCGTGCTCCGCCACTGCTCCAGGGTATGGCACTGTGGGCAGTGTGTGAGCAGGGCAGTGCCAGCATCCCAGGATCATCCCCAGGCAGCTCCTGCATCCTGGGGGCATTGCCATTAGCACTATGTGCCCATGTTAAGCTCTGGGAGGTAAACTGAGGCATGGAGGGCACCTGTCTGCTGACACCCCTCCTGCACCCACAGTACCTGCATGAGGGCAGCGTGGAGGATTTGGTGCGGCCACTGCTGGCTATCCTGGATCGGCCTGAGAAGGTCCTGCTGCTGCGGGATGTGAGGTGGGTGTGCAGGGGGTGTATCCTGGGGTACCCCAGTGCTTCCAGCTGGGTGGACTGACCCAGAGCTTCACATACACTCCAGCCCTGATCGCACCCCATCCAAGAGGTTCCCACAACCTGTCCCCCCTCTTTACCCCGGCAGGAGTGTGGTGGCTCCCACAGACCTGGGCCGGTTTGACAGCATGGTGATGCCCCTGGAGCTGGAAGCCTTCGATGCCCTGAAAAGCCGCTCAGGTACAGCCCAGTCCCCAAGGGACCTTGGCTGGGGTCAGCAGTGACGGGTGGGTACCGCTGGGGGGGTGACCAGTGTCTCTCCTTGAGTGCAGTGCGCTCGCCTGCCTTGCGCCCAGCTCACCACGATGTCCCTCCCAGGAGACACCTCATTACACCAGTGCCTGGTGAGTGCCACCCCATGGGGTCTGCCTGTCCTGTGGTGGGGTTTGCAGGCTGGAGGGGGTACAGGGGCAGTCTGGGGGGAGAGAAAGGGAGCTGGGATGCTTGAGTGCAGGGGGTCACAGGGGAGAGGGCATTTGGTGTCCCTGGATGCTGGGAGGTCCCAGAGCAGCAGGATCTCTGGTTCCTGGGTACCGGGAGGAAGGAGACACAGTCCCTGGAGAGAGATGGGGTGCCCGGGGGCTCCCAGGTGTCAGAGGTCCTAGGGAGGGGAGGTGGGGTGTCTGAATGTCCCTGGAGGAGGAAGATCTGGGGCCCTTTACACCAAGGAGGTCCATAGGTGGCAGAGGTCCCAGGGCTTTGGGGTTCCCAGGGGATGGCAGGGGTCCCAGGAAGTTGGTTTATGGGGTTCAGGGGGGATCTGTGGGTGGCAGAGGTCCCAGAAAGCTGGTCTATGGGGTCTGGGGGACACGTCTGAGCTCCTCTCGTTGCAGACTATCGTGGAGGGTTTCTACTGAAGCCAGCGGGGGCCCCAGATCTGGAGGGAGCCGAGGGGCTACAGGCGAGCCCAGGCCGGCCACGGGCCTCTGCCAGCCCCCGCCGGCTTCACCCATGCACCTACACCCCACTCCCTGATGTGCCAGTGGATGCCTACGCCAGCACCAGCCGCCCCCCGGCCCCCGCCACCCCCCGGCCCCCCAACTGGCTGCTGGCAGAGGCACCCCCGGGCGAGGGACACAGGCATGCACGCAGCTCCCGGCACAAGGAGCCCCCCGGGATGGTGCCTGATGGGGGGCCCGAGGTGCTGGGGAAGGCTCGGAGAGCACGGCCCCCCCTTGCACCTCTCTTTGGGGGGCCAGGGGGGGAAGTGGGAGCTGGGGCAGCCACCAATGGCCCTGGGGATGCTGGCAGAGAGGAAGAGGAGGAAGAGGAGGAGTATCGGCTGCTTACAGCCACTCTTTCCAAGCTGAAGCACTCGCTGGGTAGGTGGCACACGGGTAGGAGCCTAGGGGTGGGACTCTCCTCCTGGTACCAGCATCATTGGGTTGCGGGGCACCCCATTTAGTGGGCAAAGCCCCAAGCCCTCCTCCAAAATAGAAGGTGAGAAGAGGAGGTGCCTCTGCCCCAGCCCTTCATTTGTGCCCAAGGGAGGGTGTCCCATGCCCATGTCCCATGTCACAGCCTACCTGGTGTGAGGGCCTCCTGGCTCCTTTGCAGGGATCAGCATCTCTGGAGGCATCGAGTCACGGGCACAGCCAGTAGTGAAGATTGAGAAGATATTCCCTGGGGGAGCTGCCTTCCTCAGTGGCATCCTCAAGGTATGGGGGAGACTTCAAAGCACCCAAACACCCTCATCCCATGGTGCTGCTGGGTGTTGGCAGTGCCTTGGCACTCCAAAAGCAGCTGCACTTCACTCCACTGCCTTTCCTTATGGGGTCCAGGCTGGTCAGGAGCTGGTGTCAGTGGATGGACAGAGCCTGCAGAACGTCACCCACCAGCGAGCTGTGGACATCATCCGCCAGGCCTACCGCAACAAGGCCAAGGAGCCCATGGAGCTGGTGGTGCGGGTGCCCGGAGGTGCCCTGGAGTGATGCTGTACATATCTCTCTCTTCAAGAAACCATCCTGGGCTCCAGAGGAGCTGGATGGATCATTTCTGCACTGAGCTGGGGCTAGTCTCAGTGCAGCCAGAGCGTGCAGGAGCCAGACCTGCCCCACAGGCACGGAGAAGCTGCTCGCAGCAGGACCTGAGGTGGGGCACAACTGGTGACATGGAAGGATGACAGACAGTCCCTGACCCTGCTCTGGACACACAGACACAGCCCTGGAAAAAACACAGCCAGGGGCTTGTTTTTAATCAGCGTTTCTGGGTGGTACATGGGTGAGCCGGGCTCTGGGAACAGCACACCACTGAAATAAAGTACAAACCCCTCCCCTTGGAGCCGGGGGTGACCAAGCCAGAGCTGGGCACAGCCAGGCTTTTCCTTTGGTTTGACCCTGCTGGGTGCCCAGCTGGGACCCCCACCGCTGCCCACCCTGGCACTGTGCCCCTCTCCCCGGCAGGCTGGGCATCACAGGGGCATGGGCCCAGCTTATTCTGGGGGGAGGAGGAACAGGGGATGCTGGGGGTGAGTGTATGGGAAAGGCACTGAGGGCAAGGTTCCCTGTGGCAGGGGTGAAGGGGGCACAGACAGGTGGGGTGTGAGCTAGGAGAGGGTGATATGTTTTGGTAGGGCCTATAAAAATAGAGTTATTTAAAATGGCACAGAAATGAATCCCCTGACACACACACACGCACACGGGAGGTGAGGGGCAGGCTGGCATGGGCAGGGATGGGGCACACACCATCTTCTCTGGAAGTGGCTGGGTGGCAGTGCCAGTAGGGATAAGAGGGAGGGGACAAGTCAGCCCTCCTTCTGCCCAAGGTGACCCTGGCTGAAGCCAGCGCTGCTAATCCCTGCGCACTAAGAGGATCAGAAGGAACCAGCCCCGGATGGCCCCAGTGCCAGGACTTGGCACCCACCTGGTCCCACATCTCATGGGCACCCCCTCAATGCAGTGGGTGTCAACCCACACTCACCCCAACACCTCCATGTGGGAAGGGGGCAGCTCCTTCAGTCCCCTCTGCCCCCTCCCAGTACCAGCAGTCTCTGCAGAGCCAGAGGGAGAGCAGGGATCACCCAAGCTCCCAAAATCCCAGGAGCTGGAGCCCCCTCACCCCTCCAAGCACGGGGTGAGGGGAGGCAGTGTCTCAAATCTCAGTGGCCGTGATCTCCTCAAAGGGTGGGTCAGGGCCAGGGGGGTCACAGTGCTCAGGCAGGGGTTCCTCACCCTGGAGCCGGAGATGCTGGAGCCGCTGCTCCAGCCGCCGGTTGCGGCGGTACATTTGGATGTAGCTGTACTGCAGCTGCTTCTGGTAGCGAATAACCCGCTCCTTCTCACCCTGCCATGTGCCGCGCTCCTGCTCGAAGGCATCCCGCTGCTCCTGCCCGCGCCTCCGCTCCAGGGCCACCTCTGCACGCAGCCGCTCCAGCTGCTGCCGCAGCCCCACGCTGCCCCAGGGCTCCTCACCAGGCTGGGGACACCCCTCACCGGGTGGTGGGCACCCCTCGCTGGGTGGAGGGCACCTCGCGCGGGCAGTTTCCCGCAGCCCCGCCAGCTCCTGCTCCAGACGCCCGGCTTTGGCGCGGAAGAGGTCGGCCTCGCTCTTGCGGCGCTGCAGTTCGTTAGCGCAGACCTCCAGCTCCAGCGCCTTGAGGCGGGCGGCCTCCTGCAGCCCCTGCGCCCGCTGCTCACCCGTCTGCAGCTGTGCCCGCGCCTCCCGCAGCTGCGCCCGCAGCCCCAGCAGCTCCGTGCCACGCTGCGCCAGCTCTGCCTGTGCCTCCTTCAGCTGCTGCTTCAGCAGGGAGATCTCACCTGACTTCTGGCACACCTGCAGGGGGACAATGGGGCTCAGGTGCTGGCCAGGACCCCCAAGTCTGCACCCCTGACTCACCCTGCACTGTCAGACAGCTCACCTCCCACTTGGTCTCCTCCAGCCGGGGTGCCAGCTCGGTGCGCTCACGCTGGAAGGAGGCACAGCGGCGCTCCAGCAGCTCCCGCTCCTGCAGCAGCTGGGCAAAGTCCTCCTGCAGCTGCTTCTTCTCCTGCTGCAGCTGCAGCACCTGGAGCTGCAGGACCTGCTGTCCCCGCTGCGCTGCCTGGGCTGCCTGCCGCGCCTGGGCCGCACAGCGCTGCCGGAGACCCTCCAGCTCCTGCTCAGAGCGCCGCTGCTTCTCCTCGTACACCTGGGGGGGGACACGGGGGACACACACACACAGACACGTTCACCTTCTGCCTGCTGCAGGATGGGCACCCCCACAGTGCATGCCTCCAAATGGAGGAGGGGTACAGGAAGAGTGCAATGTGGTGCTGCCCTCCACTTTGGGCTCTCCCACATCCCTCTGCATGCTGGCTCCCCCATGTCAGCACCCCTAGAATCTATAGGGCTCCTCCAGCTCCACCAAAAGCACAAAGAAGTTGCAGGTCTCAGGCACATTGAAAAAAAGGGCACCCCAAGATGAGGTGTCCCAGTCTGTACAACTGGTCCCCAACAACCCAGGGACTACATAAGACTACCCACCGTTAGGGAAAAGCCACTGACACACAGAAAAAAGCATCCTCATATAAGTGTCTGGAGAGGGTTCCCAAAGGGCGTCCCTGCCTTCCAACCAGGGGGGATGTCTACCCAAGGGAGGGGAACAGGGAGAACGGGGGGACACCAGAGGCATACCTGGCAGATGGCCAACTCATTCTCATCCAGGCTGTCACGCAGGAGCTGCAGCTCAGCCTCCCTCTCCCGCAGCTTGTCCTCCAGCTCCCGCACCAGCATGGCCTCCTCGCCGGGCAGGGGAGAGCGCCCACAGGAGCCGCTCTCGGAGGAGGGCCGGCCCCGGCCACTCAATGAGCCCGTGCTCTTGCTGGAGGATGAGCGCCCGCTGTCCGAGTTGGAGGGGCGGCAGCCCCCCGGTGGGTCGGGGGGACCATGGGGGGTGGCCGGCAAGGCACCCACCTCGGGGTGCTGGCTGCAGCCTGTGCTGTAGGTGGGCAGGCTGGAGAGGGAGTTGCGCCCCGAGTCCGAGAGGGTGCTGGCGCGGCAGCTTAGGGAGCCGGGCTTTTCGGCACCCAGCAAGTGCGTGAGGCTCACCTGGCTCTCCGAGAGCCCAGGGCGCACCACTGTCTGGGCGCTCCGGAGCTTGGGCACCACCGGCTTGAAGGCCATAGGGCGGATCAGGGTCTTCTCCACGTTCTGCCAAGGAAGAGGGGAAGAGTTGGGGGGGAGGGCTGGGGAGGACCCATCATTCTCCCAAGGGGGTGCCGCAATGCCTTCCCACCCCAGACAAGGGCCAGCTGCTGTCTGCTCCATGCTTCCTTCACGGGGTACCCAAGTGGGCTCCTACTCACACAACCCTTACATGAAAGAAGGAACATCATGGGCATGGGGACCATCACCTGCCCAGGGACAGCCTCAGTGTGGCACAGGGAGCAAAGCCAAGCCCCAGCGCACACTCACCCACCCCGCTGCTCCCCCCTCCCTACCTCCTCCAGCTTGCCAGAGACAGGGACAAGCTTGGGGGGTGGCCCCCGCAGGTGACAACTTGGGGCTTGGTCATCGCGGGGCTCATCCGAATCACTGCAGGGGCTGGTGGGAGATGGCACGTCGAGCCAGTCACCGCAGAAGCCTCCATTGGCATAGGCATGGGTGACACCAGGCATGGCTGGGTGGGACTCCTCGGGAGATGGGGGGTCCCGCTGGGTGGCCCGGAGCAGCCCCTCTGGCTTGCGGAAGGAGGCAGTGGGGGGGTCCCCGTCGCAGGGCTGGCTGGCGTGGTCGTGGCGGGGCCGGCCGGGCAGGAGGCTGCTGACACTGCCCATGGTGGCAGGGGGTGAATGGGCAGCAGCACGGAGCTGTGCAGCCCCCTCAGCGATGGCCTCGAGGGGCACCGGCAGCGTCTGCACGATGGCCATGACGGGGGGAGCCCCGGCAGGCAGGGGCACACGGGCAGCCTGCAGGCAAGGAACAGAGGGCATCAGAGCTGTGGGCACCGCTGGACATGCCCCACTGGCTACCACTGTCCCCAGTCCCATGGCTGCAGGCTGACCCAAGGAGGGGCTGGCAGAAGAAGATGCCAAACGAACCAGAATAAAACGAGGATTAGCCAGGAGGGTGGCAGCAGCACCCCCTAAACTGGGCTCAGTACCCCAGAGGAGCATCCTGGGGCTGGGGGGTGCTGGTGGCACCGTGGCATGTGGTCCTGCCTCCGCCATGCCCTGGCATGACCCTGCTGCAGGAAGTGTGCCAGAGCTGGAGGCAAACCCCAAGAGGCCCACGGAGAGCCAGCTCCTGGGCAGCCTGCCCGCCTGCCCCACAGCACTGCCTGCCTCACAGCACCCGCCAGCACAGCCCCCACAGAGAGTGGGGGGCAGCCACACACACTGGGGACAGCCACTTCCCTGCCCCACAGCCCCCACCTCTCTTCCAGTGACCCCACTGCAGGTGACCCCCACACCCAACCATCCACAGCAGAGTGCAGAAGGGCACTTAAGGGGCAGCTGTCAGGCTGGTGGGTGCTTCAGGATGTGACACAAGGCTTTACCAGTCCCAATGCACAGGTGTCTCCTGTTCCCACTCCACACACTCCCCTCCAGCTGGGGGGGGGGGGGCTCTGCCAGCACCCCCATACCCCAACCCAGGCCATACGCCTGCGTGACGGGCACCAGCCGATGGGCCGGATCCATCCCCTGCTGCCTCATCGCATCTCGCACACGGCTGCGGCTGGCATGGGGTGCAGGCGGGGGGGGCACTGCCCACAGAGCTGTCACCTGAAATCAATCTGCCTGCCAGTGCCCGGGGTGGAGACGACCACAGGAGAGACGTCGGCAAGCCAGAGCCCCCCCCCGGCACCAGCACCCCAACCAGAGCAGCATGCCCATGACACTCCAGGGTGGGAAGATGGGTGACCCCCACCCCGGCTCGGCTCACCTCGCCAGCCGCTGCCCATCCGTCCGGTCCACTCGGGCCCCCACACCACGAACACAGCTCTACCGCCCACTGGAGCGGGAAGGAGAAAGAGGAGGGGATCAGGGTGCTGAAAGGCAGCGGGGGTCCCTGAGCCCCACGCAGCCCCCCAATCGGCAGGAACAGAGGGAGCAGTGCCAGCGTGGCACGGAGGGTGGCAGGGGAGCCTGGCAGTGGGTGCGCTGCTCCAAGCACCCAGGGATTGCTGTGGCCACCCTGGGAGGGGCGGTGGGGACAACAGCCCCCAGCATGGACCTGCCACTGCCGGAGGGGCAGGAGCAGGGATCACGGACACGGAACCCCCAAAAGGACATCTCGGGGCGCCGGAGCCGCAGCCAGCGATGTGCGCAGCACCGCATCCCAGCGGAACTGCCCCGGGACATGCAGGTCAGGGAACCCCTAGGGAGAGCCGGGTCCCCGTATGGACACGCGGGGGGGACACCGCCACCGCCGGGGCCCCGCGCTGGGCGGCGGAGGGAAGGGATCCCGTTTTCTCCTTCCCGCAAGCCCCCCCGGCCCGCAGACAGGGTCCCAGCGCCGCCCGAGAGGGAGGGGGCAAGGGGCCTGGAGGGGGGGGGCAGCTCAGCCGGCAGCGCCTGCAAAACATCCCTCCAGCTACCCAGTAAAACCAGCCAGCAACTGGGGCGGCGTCACAGCCAGCTGCTCCGGCCGGAGCGCCGCGGAGCCGCATCCCACCGTTCCGACCCCGGAACGGCAAGGCGAGACTCGGCCCATGTTCGGCCAGACCCGCACCCTGAGCTGATGGGTGTTCCGGGGGCTCCCGTGCCTCGGTGGCACCTCAGGACGCCCCCAGGGTAGGAAGGCTCGGCCTCTTATCCCTCCCCACACGCACCCGGTACCTGTGGGGTGGACACCCTCCCTATGCTTAGCTGTGCACCCCCACCATCCCGAGGCACCCTGGGTGGTGCTGGCCCCCTTGACCGCCCCATGCCCCCCCCTTGCACTCCCACCCACCCCACACTGCCCCTCATAGCCCCACAACACCCAGCCTGCCCCATAGTGCTTTCACCCTGCCCGGCTCCACAGCACCTATAAGTGCCCCATGACATCCCAGGGCCCCACTGCCCCACAGCTCTCCACAAGTGTCCTACAACATGCCTAAAGTTCACCATGACGTCCCCAAAGTGCCCTACGGAGCCCAGGGGCCTCTACAGCCCCACAATACCACGAAGTACCCCACAACACCCCCAAAGCACCTCACAGACAGCCTAGGTTTCTGCTGCCCCACAGCTCCCTCAAAATCCCCCTAAAACATCTTCAAAGTGTCCCGCAGAGCCCCAGGGCCTCTGTTGCCCCACAGCTCCCTTAAAGTGCCCTTAAAGCACCCCCAAAGTGTTCCAAAACACCCTCAAATTGCCCCACGGCACCCCTGGGCCTGCACTGCCCCGCAGCTTCCCGAGTGTTCCTAAAGCACCCCAAAAGTGCCCCACGACCCCCTAAACTGCCCCATAGAGCCCTGAGCCTCTGCATCCCCAGAGCACCCCCAAAATACCCCTGAAACACCCCAAAGCGCCCCACAGCCGCCGCTGCCCCCAGGACCCCCTTCAAAGCGGCCCCCCCAAGCCCTCAACCCCCGGCAGCTCCTCCAGAGCGCCCCCCAACCCTCTCCTCCGAGGTGTCCCCCGGCACCCCCGCGCTCCGGCCGCCCCTCGCAGCCCCCCGAGACCTCCCCGGCCCAGCCGCTGTTCCCGCACTCACCGCGGCCCCGCTGCCGCCCTCCCGCGCCGCGCCGCGCCCCGCCACCCCGCCCCCGCCACAAGCCCCGCCCCTAGGCGTGACCCCGCCCCCGTCGGGGCCCGCCCCTCCCGCGAAGCCACGCCCCCTCGCAGGAAGGGGAGGAGGCGGGGGGTGGTGTTGGCACGCATGGGTCCCCCCCAGCCCCATCCATTCCGGGTGATTCCTGACCTGGGAGACACACACACACACACACACACACACACACACACACGGGGCTTGCCCCCTTTTTTTACACCAGCCGAGCCCCCCACCTCGGGGGTCTCCACCAGCCCCAAACCTGCGGGATGAAGGTTGCGCCCGATACGGCCCCCCCAGGTTACTCCGGGAGCCCAGCACCCTGCCAAGGTGCAGGAAGGTTCTGCCTCGCCTGACACCCCCCTCATCCCTCCCCGGTGAGATGTGTTACTGCCACCCCTCGGCATTCCGAACCCCAGACTGGTGGGAAAGGGAGACAAAACAACCCATCAGCCCACCTGCAGCCCGGGGAGCTGCGGCTACCCCCCCCGGCACCTCCGCCGGGTCTGCGATCACACAGAGTCCCCCCCCAGGCTCAGCTCCATCACCCCCTCTCAACTCCAGGGAGGGATGGGTGTGAGACGGAGGTCCCAGGGTTTCCCGCTGCCCCAATTCCACCCCACAGCTCCATAACAGTAAAACTCGGGGGAAATGCGGATCAGGGAGCCAGAGGGGACTGAGGGGGTATAGAACATCCAGCCCCGGGGGCCTGGCTCCCACTGCCACCCCCCCTTACCTCTGCTTCCCTGGTATCCTCCTCTGCCATCACCCTCAGCCTGCCCTGGGGGAATGGGGGGGCTCACGCCTGCACCCACAGCACCCACGGGTGCTCTTGGGAGAGCCGGTGCACCCCGGAAACCCGGGGCTGGGTGTGTACCTCCCGCACACCCCGTACCCTCATTATGGCTCAGGTTAAAACTATGCTCAGTGCGCAGGTTGGCAATAACTGTGTGCCAGGGCAGGGGCAGGATGCTCTGCACAGCGGGACAGCCTCTGCGGTGCCCTCCCAGGATCCCCCAGTCACAGGGACAGTGGCACAGAAACAGCAATCACCTTTATGCTTTATTAAAACTAGAAAGGGAAAGAACTGAAAGGGATTAGACCACGATCTGGCCGTGGACTTGTCCTACCACAGGTAGGTCACAGTATCTGCTGCACAGAGCCTGAGGGCATGGGGATGGCCACCCCCTAGCCCAGCAGAGCAAGGCAGGGCTGCTCCCCCTGAAGTTTTACTGCTGGTGATGTCCCTGGAGAACAGAGCTGGTGGAGGCTCTGAGCAAAGGGGGCTGGGCTGTCGGCAGAGCTCTCAGCAGTCAGGAGTGATACCCTGGGGGTCCAGCTCCCACCATGGCCCATGGAGAGCAACAGCCATTCACAACCTCGCACACTTCCATCTATCACCTTCCTCTCGCTGTCTCCAACCCAGCCAGGATCCATCCCATTGACCCCTATCTGTGACAGGGGATTCAGCCATGTGTCCATCTGCAGGCCCCCTGCACCGTCCCCCCCAATCAGTGACAGTCCATGATTTCAGCTCCATTACAGCCACAATTTAACGACCTGTCCCAGGTCTGGAGATCCCCCCTCCACACTGCCTGCGCTGCCTCCACTCCCCACCATGCTCCCAACACTCAGCACCAGTACAGCACTGCCAGCATTTGCCAAAGCACCCTTGCCTGACTGCTCTTCTCTGGGATGAGCCCAACCTTCCTTTCTTGGTGGCCCCACATCTCATGGACACCATGGTGGTGGCCAACAGGCTTGCTCTTGCAGGAGAAAGGGCCACAGCAGTGTGTGGCTGCTGCTCCCTTGGGAGGGGGGCTGGTGTACCCCAGCCCCATGCTCCTAGCACCAGTCCTCATTCTTCTGACAGGCTGAGGAAGAGACCTGATGGGCTCACGGCTTCTTAGAGGCTCCTGAGCTTCCCTCTGGAGCTTTCTTGCTTGAAGGCTCCTTCGCAGCTAAAGGCGCCTTCTCCTCCTTCATCTTCTTCAGCTTGGCCTTGCTTTTGCTGGAGAAGGTGAGCGAGGTCTTGCTGAACTCCAGGGGGAAGACACCCACATCCCCATCGAAGCGGTTCTTGGACACCTGCAGGTAGCGCTTCCCTGGCCCCGACACCAGCTTACGGTCCTGCAGGATGAGGACGTTGTCGGCCTCCTGGCTGGCCTGCGGGAAGGAAAACATCTCCAGGAGGATGCTGGGGATGCAGCCAGAGTCAGGGGCTCCTTCGAGCCCTGGTATGGAGCATCCTAGGCCATGGCAACTCCAGCACTTCCCTAACACCAACCCCTTGTCTCCCCCAGGGACACCTCAGTGACCTGCTGTGCAGACAGGCTTGAGGAGCACAAGGGAGCACTGTGCACATTCACAGAGCACCTCCTGCCCACAGCTGCAGGGTCACTCAGCATCCCAGCAGAGACTGGGACACTTAAGAGCTCATTCCTCCACCCTCCCTGGCTCCTTCTTTAATTACCTCCTCCTACATCCCACTCATATTCAATGAGCATTAATTAACTGCACATAAAGCCCCATCAGCACTTTAACTGGCAAAGGATTTGCTCTCTGCCTGCATCTCCCTGGCCAAATTGGGACTCCACACATCTGCAGCAAGTGACAGGAATCCTGGGGACATCCTGCCCCTCACAGCACTCTGGTTCCCCAGTGATGACCCATGGTGCTGGTGGGAGCAGGGGACAGCTGCCCAATGCATCCCAGCCCCACCTGGGAACACACTGTGCCTGAGGGACAGGAAAGGCCACTCCAGCCCAGCTCACCTTGGCAGAGCCGAAGATGGAAGCTGTCTGCAGCTCCTTCTCATCATCCTCCTTGCGGGGATGGATGACCAGTGTGATGTGACAGGTATTGTCCGTGGCAAACTTGCGGAAGGCACCAACGATGTAGTCCTGTGCGGCGAGCCTGCCATGGCAGTGAGAATGGGGTCAGGGGCTCACTCTCCATGAGGCTCTTGGGCCCATGTGGGAAAAGGGATGGGACATGACCGGGATCGTGGGTAAGTGGCTCATGCTTTCCCCACCTCCTCCTCCTCAGGGCAGTGATTGCCCTTCAAGGACACTGGGCTGCCAGACAGGACTAAAGGGGACAGCCCTGTTGTGGCACACAGCAGGGCCAGCTCCAGCAATGACAGTGGCAGAGGAAGGAGGGGCAGCTTGGAGAAAGGCTACCTGTCCACAGAGAGGTGCTCATATCCCATCATGAACTGGAGGTTGTCGACGACCACGTGGGTGATGTCGTACATGTAGACAGCGTGTTGCATGGTGTCTATCACAGCCCTGGGTAGGGGCAGACTGGGATCAGCCCCGGCAATGAGTGGAGGCAGGCATGGGGATGTGGAGGGGCTGAGCTGGCTCCAGGCACATCCCACCTCCACATTTTCTCCGGCACAGGACAGGCACAAGCCTCATCCCCATCCCTCACCCCACAGGTGAGGGCAGCAGGATCAGGAGAACCCGGACCCTACCCACCACCCTGTGATCCCCCCAGCCCACAGGGGATGTGTGCAGGTGCCACAGCACCTGGTGAATAAAAGCAGCCAGAGGTGCCTGTCTTGCTCCTCAGCAAACAGCAGTGCTGCCAGTGAGCAGGGTGTGTGGGGGACACATCCTGTCACGGGCAGAGGCTGGTTTTACAGCAGCCATCCAGCACAGGAACACGTCCTTTCCCTCCACCCCCACCCCAGAAGAAGGCTGTGAGAGTCCCCACATGCCAGCCCTGGGACTTGAACAGCCACAACATGCCTCCTGCCAGCCCCAAACCTGCAGAGGAAGAGCCCCAACTCCTCAGGGCCCCACAGCACATGCTGTGAGGGATAACTGATACTGGGGATGAAGGTGTGGGAACATACTTGATGTTCTGTTGGCCATGGAAAGTCATGAAGTAGAGTGGGAGGTCCTCAAAGCGATCGGCCCACTCATCATACAGCTCCAGCTTGTCATCCAGGCGCTGGGTGGCAAACTGTGTCAGCATGATCTTGGCCAGGCGGACATTGTTGATCTCAAAGCTGCCCCACAGCGTGCACACCCCCTGCATGCACAGGTCCAGCGCATACTCACTGATAAAGGTTGTCTTCCCACTGCCCGTCGGGCCTGGTGCAAGGACAATGACAGGAGAAATTAGATAGGGGAAATTATCTGACCCATCCTGAATACATTGGGGGGCTGTTCAGAGGTGGAAGTGCCGGGGAGTGGGATAAGAGCAGCCCACCCACAGCACTCCCACCATATACAAGCAGCATCTCCTGCTGGGCTGCATCTTTGGACACACACACATTGCCTTCAGCAGCCAGCAGGTCCCTGTGGAGTGTGGGGAAGGGCTGGCATAGGGAGGGCTCAGAGAAGAGGTGGCAGGTGGAAGCAGGGGTGAGGGACACCCCAGAATTTCCTGTGCTGCCCCAGGCAGGGAGCCCATCACCACACTGGTGCATCAAGCCCCACTGCACCCAGAACAGACTCAGCCGAAGCCAACACAAGCAGAAAGGGACCTGAAAGATTTGCAAGGCATCACCCCCAAGGGTGAAGCACCAAAGAACCTTCTGCTCTCCCCATCCACCAGCAGTCTGCTCATCACCTGTGAAGACAGTGAGCTCCCCTCTGCGGTGCCCTTTGAGGAGCTTGTTGAGCTCGGGGAAACGCACCCACTTGACACCAGCCACCTGCTCGCTGTTGACCAGCTCCCCAAACACCTCCTCACGCAGCTGCCGGAAGGACACGATGGATTTGTGGCTGGCAGGCAGGGCAGCACGCAGGATCTTGGTGAGGTTCAGGCCCTGGTTCAGAGCCTCCAAGGGCCGGGGCTGCAGGTTGCCGGGGCGCACCAGGGAGCAGCGCTTGAGGCTCAGCTTGCGGGCAAAGAGCTTGGCGGCTTCCCAGGAGCGCAGGTCCTCACCCAGCCACAGTGTGATGCGCTTGAACTGCTCCAGGTAGGGGAGGAGGGCGGGGGGCAGGGAGGTGGACCCTCGTGGCAGGGCCAGGCTGGCCACCCCTGTGGCTTGGTGCAGGGCCAGGGCATCCAGCTCCCACCCCGTTAACACCAGCTCTGTGTCTCGGCGGCCGATCAAGGGCAGACCAAAGAGATTGCAATAGGAATCGAAGCGGGGTAAAGTCTCTTCCACGTAAACTATCGTATCCCCCTTCTTCTCCATCCTCAGAAGCTTCAGGCCCTTTAGGGTGGCATCACGGGGACTAAACCAGGGGAAGACAAGGGACTTGGCAGTCCTCAGATAACGCACCCCAAAGCGTTTCAGGGTGGCATCCGTCACCCGGTTGATACCAAACATGGCCTTGGTCTCCTTGGTCTCATCATTATCCAACAGATCACAGAGCGGCAGCGCCCGCTCCCAGATGCAGCGGGCATCCTCACGAGCCCGCCGCATGTCCTCCTCTGCCTCCTCCGAGCTGTCGGGGGGAGCGCCGCGGTGCTGCAGCTCCACGTTGGCCTGGAAGTCCTGCCAGGTGCCCTCGGCCAGGGTGGCCGTGCACAGGAAGCTGCCCGTGGTTTTGTCAATGAAAAGCGTGTAAGGGGCGCTGGCGGCCGTTGGCTGCTCCTCCCGGCCGGCGGTGAAGAGGCTGGGGGTGTGCAGGCAGCTGTACCCGTCGTGGAAGGGGATGCCCTGGGCGCGCAGGTACTGCCGGATCTCGGTGATGGTGACGGAGGGCACGGGCGCCTCGGGGGAAGGCAGCACGTCCTTCTTGTAGCGCCGCTGGGTGAGGCGGCCCGGTACGCCGGGGCTCAGGGAGGCTCCTTTGCTCCTCGCCCCGCAGCACAGCAGCGGCAGGAGGCGGCCGGCGGCTCTGCAGGGCCGCAGGGGCACCACCGCCATCCTGCCAGTCCCGGGCAGCTGCCGATCCGCATCGGCCGCTGCCCCCCGGTCCTCTCCCGGTTTCCCCCGGTCCCGGCGCCGCTCAAGCCTCCCCCCCCACGTGGAGCTCCGCGGTCGCCGCCATCGCCCGCGCCCGCCGCGCTCAGCGCGTCACTTCCAGCAGAGCCGGATGCGGATGTCCTGTGCTCCCGGCGCGGTTCCGGTTCCCGGGGAACAGGCGCCATGACGAGCCGCGGGTCGCCCAGCCGGTTCCTCACGTCCGTCCTGCACAACGGCGTGGGCCGCTACGTGCGGCAGCTCCAGCGCCTCCAGCTCCTCTTCAGCCCCACCGCGGCCGATGCCCGCGGCGCCAGGTACCGCCCCGGGGGCACCGCAGCGCTGCCTCTGAGCGCCGGGGGTGGGGGGGAGGGTAGTGAGGAGGAGAGGAAGAGGAAGAGGGAGCCTCGGTGACCCCTGATCTCTGACCTGGTGGGGAGGGGGTGGTGCCAGCCTGTATGGGTGTGTGTAATGCAGAACTAATGATGGTAATAACAATGATAAGGGAAATAACAAGGGAAGAGAATACAACCGCTCACGACCGATACCCAAAGCCCGACCCCAGCAGCGAGCTAGCCCTTCCGGGTAACTGCCCCCAGTTTATATACTGGGCATGACGTGGTGTGGTATGGAGTAATGTACCACAACTGTCCTTTTGCCTAGTTTGGGTCAGGTGTCCTGTCTCTGCTTCCTCCTGGCCTCCTGTGCCCCTCCTCCCTGGGAGAGCATGAGACTAAAAGTCCTTGGTAGGAATAAACATTACTTAGCAACAGCAAAAAACCATCGGTATTATCAGCACTGTTCTCAGCCTCAAGCCAAACCACAGCACTACACGAGCTACTAAGAAGGAGAAAACCACTGAAAACCACTACAGCTGAACCCAGGGCAATGGGGAAGAGGGAGGGTGCTGCTGAGCTCTGACTCCCAGAGGTGGGCGGCACTGCTGACCCTCAGCACACAGGCAGGCTGGTGGTGATCTCTGCCCTTCACCATGGGTGGCGGCTGCAGTGACCTCAGACCACGCCAGACCCCCTCTGACCCCCCAGGCAGTTCGTGGAGGAGGTGGCACTGGACTTCGCTCGGCAGCACCCTGATGTCGTCCTCTACGTCAGGCCCTGCTCCAACCCGACCCCGGTGCTGGTGGCTGAGTACTGTGAGTGCAGTTGGAAATAAGGGGATGTGGGGCAGGATGATGGGGTCCCTCCCGCCCTGGTGCTCCCCCACCTCTGCCCTGCTGCGGACAGCACTGGGGATGGCTGCTCTGAGGGGCAGGGGAACAGCAGCTGTCCCCCAAGGGGAGTGTTGGGGAGGAAGGAGGGGAATGTGCCTTGGCCTGTTCCAGTGGAGGACCACAAGGATGCTCAGAGGTCTGGAGCATCTCTCTTATGAGGAGAGACTGCAGGAGCTGGGCCTCTTCAGTCTAGAGAAGAGAAGGCTGAGAGGGGATCTCATCAATGCGTATAAATATCTCAAGGCAGGTGCCAAGAGGATAGTGCCAGACTCTTTTCAGTGGTGCCCAGTGACAGGACGAGGAGCTATTGCCATAAACTAGAACACAAGAAGTTTCACCTCAACATGAGGAAGAACTTCTTTACGTTGAGAGTGGCAGAGCACTGAACAGGCTGCCCAGGGTGTTGTAGAGTCTCCCCTTTCTGGAGCCATTCAAAACCTGCCTGGATGTGTTCCTGTGTAACCTGCTCCAGGTGGTCCTGCTGTCGCAGGGGTTTGGACTGGATGATCTCCAGAGGTCCTTTCCAACTCTAATGATTCTGTGCTCCCTCCCTGCTCTGCCGCAGTGAATGGGACAGTGCGGGAGGAGCTCATCACCAGCAAGACAAGCGAGGAGATCCTGCAGCTGGCCACCAAGCTGGCCGGCCAGTCCGGCCTGGACATCATCCGCATCCGCAAGCCCTTCCACACTGACAACCCTAGCATCCAGGGCCAGTGGCATCCCCTCACCAACAAACCCTCCATCCTTACTGTGCGGGGCCCACGGCTCCAGGCCCAATAAAGCCTCAGCCCCATACCCTATGCCTCTGCATCCACCTTTCCTGCCCACAGAGAAAACATCACTTCCAGACAGAGCCGTGTTTATTGCCAGGGGGCACATGGGGCTCTGCATGAGGGGTGCCAGACACGGAGGGTGATGCCTCTCCTTGCAGAGGGTGGGTGCTTGAGGGTGGCTTGGTCCCACCTTGCAGCAAAACCAAGGGTTGGGGCAGGATGGGGGAATGCAGGCGTTTGGCTCTTGCCTTTTCCCACTGCACCTCACCCTGCTGGGGCAGGCGGGCCTGGGCTCCAGCCTGCTGGGGACACCAAGGGCTGCCACCGTGTTCCTGCCCCCTGCTGGGCTGAGCTCCAGGTGATGTCCTGACCCTGGAAGTGCCAGCAAGGAACACAGAAGGGAGGTCATGCACCTCAACAAGTCTCCCCCTTCCCAGCTTCTCCAATGGCACAGATCTGCCCCCACAACGGGACATGCTTTTGTCACTCCAGTTCCTCAGGTGCCCCCAGGAGGTGGCAGGAGAGAGGTAGGTGGGGGGATTTAGGGACAGTGGCTGCCTCTTGAAAGTGCCATGAAGGGCAGGAGGCCCCAGTGGGAGACAGGCCTTGTCCAGGACTCCTTGCTCTGTGAGAATGTTTCTCTTCCCACGTCCCATGGTGGACGGGGCTGTGCCTGAACCCCCGTTCTCCAGCAGCACCACGCGGGAGGGCAGAAACATGGCGCCGCAGGGGCACTGCAGACGCTGTGGGGAATGTTGGTGCTGCACTAAGTCCCCTGCCACACCGCAGGGCGCAGCTGTGGCTGCCAGTCCTGCTGCCAGCGTGTCCTGCTGCTGCATCCTGCTCTTCCTCTGCAGCGCCCTGGGGAGAGAGGGCAGAGCACTGTCAGGGTCAGAGGTCCCAGAGGTGCCACCTCCCCCAGTCACCCAGCCCTGTGTTTTACCTGTATCCTCCTCACAGCAGGCACACATCGCTCCACCAGCTGCTCCAGGACATTCTGGACATCAGCTCCTCACCCAGCTCCAACACTCACTGAACTGTCCTCTTCCTGGAGCCATCCCTGGGGGCAGATGTGGGAGAGCGGGCAGGGGCTGGCAGCCACCAAGGCCACCACCAACAGTGTGACTTGTGTCCACAGCCCCTCTCCTGTGAGCAGAAAGCTGAGGAGCCCCCAGCCCCGCTCCCTGCTCCTCACCCACCTCTCATCAGCCAAGGGACACCCAGCAGGGCAGGCCAAGTCCATGCGTCCACAACAGCATCTCTGCCTCACACCTGGACAGACGGACAGACAGAAACTCTCCCTCCCCCCAGGGTCCGCCTTCAGCCAGGTGCCAGCTCCTGCCTCCAGCTTGTGGCCACCGTCAGTGGGTTTTTATATATAAATAGAGCTCCAAATTTAAATAGATTCTTTTTTTTCTGTATAGCGAGTCTCAAAAGTCAGAGAAAAGCCAAAGGAATGGCCGAGCCCAGGCCTGGCCCGGCTGTGCCATCCAGGAGGTAGTTTTGCCTGAGTCTTGTAACACTGCTGGCAGGGGGTGGGAGAAGGGGCTGGAGGGGAAGAGGGTCCTGCTGGCAGGACCCCCCCAGCCCCTACACGGAGCTCTCGTCCAGCTTCTCCACCAGCTGCGTGTGTTTCCGCTTCTCCAGGATCTTGCTGAGCTCCTCGGTGAAGGATGCGCTGTAGAGCGGCGAGACCAGCGGCTCCTCCTGCTGCTGCAGCAGCATGTAGCTGTTGCCATTCATCTTGCGGAGCACGTTGGGCAGAGTCCCCATGCCGTTGGTGAGCTCGGCCGGCAGTGGCGGCGGCAGCGGGGGCACGGCAGCCGGCAGCTCCTTCACCGGGGATGTAGCAGCCGTGGGTGCCTCACCAGGGATGATCCGCAGGCAGCCATCGGGGTAGGCGAGCTCTTCCTCCTCCTCCTCCTCTTCCCGGTGGCCCTTGCGCAGGCAGTTGGCCGAGACGGTCTGCAGCTCCACAGTGGCTGGCCGCGGATCCCCCAGCACATACTTGCCTTTGCGCTTCTCCAGGCAGGACACATAGAGGAGGACGGTGCTGAGCACGGTGCACAGCACCACCAAGGCGACGATGGCAGAGACATAAGCCACCTTCATGTCGCTGGCTGCCTGGCTGATAGCATGAGGCCGTGAGGCAGCCGTGGGGCTGCGGGGCAGCTCGGGCAGCACGGTGAGGCTGTAGGCAGCCAGCAGCGTCCGGAGGCCCCGCTCCTCGCCGTAGCAGCGGTACTCGCCATTGTGCTGGGGCAGTGTGTCTGTCACCAGCAGCCCGTCCACCCCAATGCGCAGCCGGTCCTGCCCCGTGTCCAGCGCCTCGCTGCCGTTCAGCAGCCAGACAGCTCGTGCCAGGTTGGAGCGCTGGTCGCAGGGCAACAGCACATCGTCCCCCTGCAGAACCGTCCGGTTCTTCCACAGCAGAGAGCCTGTGGGGACAAGCACTGCCTTGCACCATTCCCAGTCACCCTAAGGGATGCCGGACACCAGCATCCCCTGTAGTCCTAAGGGGCTGTACAGACTCACCCCGCCCAGAGCTGCTCCGGCATCCCTCGTTGCCACTCTGAATGTCCTGCACCAGCCCTGCCCTGCAAGACACTGGGGCTTCAGCCATACAGCCCTGACTGAGCCCACCCTTATGGGGTCACAGCCACCTGGGGGATGCCAGACCCTTGAGGTAGCATTGGGGTGACTGTGCCATGGGGTGATGTGCAACAGCATGGGATGGGGCAGGTGGAAGGCTCATGGGGACCTCACTGGGGATGGGCAATCTATCCCTACCTGTCTGTGGTGGCAGTGGCGCGGCAGGACCTGCCATCCCAGGCGCAGTAGGGGTCCCGGGCGAGGATGCAGTCGTAGCAGGTGGTGTACCTACTGCAGGAGGCCAGGGGCACCTGCAGGATCCCAGTGGCTCCCCCCACGTACAGGCTCCTCTGGAGGAAAAGGACTGGCTCAGCACTGACATGGCATGGTGCAACTGGGCTATGGGGTGCTCCATGCTGCCCAGAGATCCAGCTCTCCCTCAGTGCGGTGCATGGGGAAGGGACCCCAGCTCCAGCCAGTGTTGAATGGCTGCAGCTGGAGGCCAGACTGCTCCCTTTCCTTAGGCTCTGGCATGTATCCCGAGCTGGGGTGACCCAGGAGTCATGTCCCCCCCATTCCACAAACAGCCCAAAGGCTGCAGCACAAACATGCCCCATGTGTGGTGTTCCCCCACTTCTTCCACCCCTCACCTGGGCATGGGAGATCACCAGGCTCTCCACAGGCTGCGGGTCCCTAAACACCTGCACCTCCTCCACAATGTGGATGCCAGAGCTCACCACCACAGCCTTGTGGATCCAGCCATCCCCTGGAGAGCAGAGCAGGGGGTCAGGAAGGAGTGTGGGGTGTGCTCCCTGCCTGCAGAGACCCGACGAACTCATCCCGTGCTCACCCGTCCCCATGAAGAGCACATCGTAGGAGCGGCCGTCAAGGGCCTGCACCCTGTCCACGGCCAGCCGGCTGTACACCACGCTCTTCTTCACCAGCAGCGGCTCCCCGCCAGCCGGCTTCACCTCCTCAAACATGAGCGGGTGCAGCTTCACAAAGTCCAGGACACTGTTGGGCAGGTCCTGCGAGGAGTTGTAGCCCTTCCTGCGGGAGCGGTCCGTGATGCACTGCCCAGGGGAGATCGGGGTCAGGAGGGGATGCAGCTGCCCCGTGTCCCCCCATCTCCACACCCGCAAGCACTCACAGAGCCAGGTCGGGGCTCAGGCACTGCACCGTCGTAGCGGGACCACTTGCGAGCCGAGTCCTGGTACTCCATGTAGGGGCCCTCGAAGGCACGCTGCACTGCTGAGATGCTGTAGCGGCACACGGCTGAAGCCTCCATGGTCCTCCTGGGGGATAAAAGCCCACCTGAGCTCAGGCAGACATAAGGGCGCTCCCCACCACTGCACCCCCAGGTGCTCAGCACCTCCCTGCGTGTCCCCTTGAGCATCTCTGGTCTCCCCCCATGACTTTTAACTCCAGCCATTTTGGCTGCTGCCCTGCTCACCACTGTGCTGAAAGCGTGAAGGCAGCATAGAAAACGGTGCTGGCCCAGCTGCCTCCATCCAGGCTGCAGACGCTGCGCAGCACCTCGTAGTAGGGGATGTAGCAGACCAGGCGTGCCTTCATGAAGGATGTCCACTTGCGCTGCAGGATCTTCTTCCCCCCCACGTCGCTCTGGGAGGGTGCAGGGAGCATTTCTGCACAGGCTGGTGGGGGGTGCATGTCCCTCTGCCCATGCCTCACTTCCCCCCAAGCCTCTGTCCCAGTGCTTGGCTCCCCATGGCTGGGGGCATGCCTACCTTGCAGACACGGGCCACCCGGGCTACTCGGGCCACCTGGCTCTTGTCGAAGAAGGATGTGGTCTCCTCACCTGCCCACTCCGTGAAGAAGTAGTAGATTTTGTCATCGTCACCCACAGGGCTGTCCTTGCTCTCCCGGACCAGCACTGAGGCCACGAACTCAGCATCTGGAGAACACAGAGTGAGAGGTGGAGGCTGAGGACCCACTATGGGATGGAGGATTGCTCCCTGCCTCAGTCTCTTTATGGCAAAGCATACAGGACCCCAGGGGTACCCCAACTCCTGGTCCATGCTCCCCAAGGCACTGCACAGCATCCCACAGTCCATGACACTGGCCCCAGGGGACAGTAGTGGTCTCACCATTCAGCCAGTGCAGTGGGGACTCCTCTGTCTTCAGTGGCCGCTGGTGCAGGTTCCTCCGAATATCAGGGAGGCTCCGAAACTCGTAGCGTGTGGCCGTGTACAATCCACCATCTGGGCAGGGCAGGCACCATCAGCATGGTGCTGCTCCCCAGGGATAGCCCCAAAAGCCACCAGCATCCCCATGCCCCAAGTGGAAAAGGAGGAGGAAAACCAAGACCTGGCTTGCTAAGGCCCCTGCATACAGAGCCCACCCAACTGGGGACCCCCCATGGGGGCACTGGGGATTGGGCCAGGGTCGGTGGCATCCCACATGTCCCCATCAGCCCCGGCAAAGGTGCCGCTTACCCACGATGAGGCCAGTGTAGCCACGAGCAGGGTCGTATGGGCACTTCTCCTTGCCCTCCTCAAAGTGTGATGGCAATGTAAATCTGTTGGCATCCTTGAGGGGGACAGGGGACTGGGTTACACAGGAGGCGACAGACCTTCCTCGCCTGCCAGCCCCAAGCTCTCTGCTGCTAGTGGGGACAAAGTCATGCCCATGTCCTTGTATAGGCAAGACAAACCCTCCCTGCACCCTCTAGCTGGTTGGAAACCACATGGACAGCCAGAGCCCACAGCCAAGCGCAGGGCAGAGGGCTCAAAAGGAGCCCCAGCACCCCACTTTAGCATCGTGTGGGCACCAGGCAGGATCCGGCCAGCACAACCCACGTTCCCAGCCTATGCCTGGCCAGCAGACGCTGTCCAGCCAGGCTGGATCCCCCGGGGGATGTCCCTGTCACGGCAGGAGTTATTTTCTTTGGGGTTTGTAGTTCAAAGCACGTCAAATAATGACCGGGCCCTTCCAGCTCAGCGGCTGCTCCGCCTGACTCCCAGGGCGTGCAACAGCCAAACCGGACCGGCAACACGGTTGTGGGAATGGGCACGGCTCCACCGGGATTCCCTGGCCATGCTGTGGACATGGTCCTAGGAGGCCCCTTTGGTCAGGGAGGGAGGTGGGCAAAGGGCGGCCAAGTCAGCGAGGAGCCATCACACAGGGGTGAAAGTCCCACTGCCGGGAACGTGGCTGCCCCTGGCCTCTGATGTGAGTCACGGCCACCCAGGGACCCGTGTCCTGGCCTGGGAATCCCTAAGGATGGGCTGCTGAGTCAGCCCTGCCACGGTCACCCCTCCTGCTATCCCTGCTATCGTTACCCTTCCAGGCATGCTTGCCACTGGCCACCAGCCAGACTGCAGCCTCTGATTTGGGAAGGGACCCTGCAACAGCAGGGGCTGGGGACCAGCTCCAGTGCTGGCACATCACAGCCCACTGGTCTCGCTGGGCCCACATGCACCCCCCCGTTACCGATCCACCCCCAGCCATCTTGCTATGGGGTCTGAGTCCAACCCCAGTGCTGGGGGGGGAACACGACTTTGGATGTCTGCATCACAGTGCTGCATCCCCAAATCTACCCACCCCAGCCTGGGGGTCACTCACCTCTCCCCTGAGCTGGCAGGACAGGGGCAGAAAGGGAGTTAGGCTGTAGGGGGAGATGGTGGGAGAGTGCAGGGGCTGCACCACACCGGGGTGACATGGTGGCAGGGGACAGCCGTAGGGCTGAGCAGTACTCACGATGGCAGCGCAGAGCGGGTGGAAGGCGTAGGTCCCACAGGCATAGAGGTGGGTGCTGTTCAGCCTCTGCAGAAACCGCACGTGGTTGAAGCACTCGGTCTGCAGAGGGGGAGGGCAGGCGTTACAGTCTGGGGAGGCAGCAGCAGCCCCCCCAGCACCCACCCACCAGCTCTACCTTGTTGTTTTTGCCCTTCTGCAGGCAGTCCATCTGCTTCTCTGGGGAGGCTTCCCACTGGATCTGCAATGGAAAGAGGAACTTCCCCCATCACCACATGGTTCTGCCATCACTGCAGGCTCCAGCCTCTGCCAGAGCCTTCAGAGATACTAAAATCCTCCACACGAGATGGCATCCCTGCCCGCATCTCCCGCCCAGGGACAGAGTGGCTCCAGACCCTAACCCACATCATGCGCCTGGAGGAATTTGGGGTATCCTTCCCAGTGGGAGCAAAGGTGTAATGCTTCCCCCCCCCCCTTCTTCCTGACAGGGTGTCCCTGAAGCAGGCAGCTCTGAGCTTGGGGGTACCTCCCACCACTGTCCCCACACTGCCTGGCTAAGGAGAAGGTCCAGATGTCCACAGGGGACCTGGGGACAGCACCTCCAGGCAAGACTTGAGGTGGTGAGAGGGAGGATGAGCAGGGACAGGGTGGCCACAATTCGGGCAGGGAGCTGGCAGAGTGAGACAGGAGAGGACAAGAAGCTAACGGCGAGTAGGGGCCAGGCTCACCGTGCGGTGGGAGCCGTCGGCCACGTCGCTGGAGTTGAGGGCGAAGATGGCTCCCCTGGCCCCCACGTATAGGATGCCGTGGTCATCCTCCAGCAGCAGGGTGCTGTAGTTGAGGGTGCGCGCTCTGAAGCGCCGGACGCCCAACAGCTCTGCAAAGGGAACAGGGGGCTGAGGGGGGACCCTGTGGCAGGCACGGTGTGAGCCACCAGGAAAAGACAGAGAATGGAGCTGGAAGCGGGTGGAAAAGCACCACCCGAGGTTATTGGGCTGATGGTGCTGGGTGCCAGTGGTCCAGCATGGGCCTGCCACACTGTTGGGAGAGCAGTCGGAGGAAGCGAAACCACACCAGCAGTGACCCCAGCTCTGAACCAAACCTAGCCAGCTCAAAAGGATGCACAAAACCTGAACCAAAACTGCTGTGCAAGGGGAGAGCTTCTGCAGCCAGGCTGGATGCTCCCTGCCCACTGAGCCAGAGAAACCATTCAATCTGGGCTGTTGAGAAGTGCCCTGGCCAGAGGAACCCCAAGCCAGGAGGCTCAGACCCTCCTGCCACAGGAGGGGAAAGTCCCATGGGGCTTGGGACCCTGGAGGCAGCTGGGGAGAGAATGGCCTGTAAAAGGAGGCACTGCCTGAAAGGATGAAAGGGCACCCCAGTTGCAAATGAACCACTGTCAACTGCTGAGCTGCGCTTCACTAAAGAGGTCAGTGAAGTCATGTGGCTGCCCAGGGCACAATGACACTATGGGGCTGGCTGAGGCTGGAGGCCAACAGCCTAGTGGCAATTAGAGAAAACCATGGAAGAAAGCTCCCTGCTGACTATTTGGGTGTGATGCCCAGCTCAGGACACTTCAAGGGCAGCTGGGCAAAGCCAGGTTCTGGCCAAGGCTGGATCCCCGCACATCCTTATCCTCCTGAACTGGCTATTGGGGAGATGCCTTGCATCTCCACTGCTCCATCCCTCAGGGCACATCAACTCCAGGCACCCAGCAACAGAAAGCCATGTGGGCTCTGATTGCTGGAGCCCAGGGGACACCCTGTAGCCACCCACCATGCCAAGCTTCCCACTCCAGGGGCCAGAGAAGTCTGAATGCAGTCACAGTGCCAGCAAGATCTGCACCACCAACACTCACACCCCCTTACCCTCAAAGGTGACTGTTGTCCTGGGGGTGGCATCCAGGTCGGTGGCAGAGCGCCGTGACGGGTAGCCTATCACTGCCGTCACCGCCATGAAGAGAGCGGTCAGGAGATGGGCTGTGCCTCTGCTCATCTTCCCGCTGCTCCGCTGAGGGCAGCTGCCCATCACGTGGCTGCTGGGAAGGAACAGCCAATCCTCAGGACACGTTCCCCAGCTCCTTGGGATGGGGATGGCCGCCAAAGCCTCCTGAAACACAGAGCACCAGGTCAGACGCTCCTGCTGCCCCCAGCACCTCACCAGCAATGGGCTTGGGAAGGAGCTGGCTGCACACACGCATGGATGCTTGACTGGGCACGGCCTCAGCCCAGGGACAGCTTCAGGGAAAAGCAAACCCTTGTTTGCCAAAGGGGAAACTGAGGCACGGTGCAAGGCATCGAGCCTGCAGCCAGCACAGGGCAGGGAGCAGAGTCTGAGCAGAGCCCCTGGCTCAGTGTCCACTCCATGGCAGCCACTTCTTGAGTGCTTGACTGAGTTGCTTGAAGGTTCATTTTCCTTCAAGTTTGCTCCAGGCTCTTCCCTCCTTCCCTCCCAGCCATCCTCCCCCTGACTGAAGGATATGCTTCGGCACAGACAGCTGATCCCCCACTGCATTTTCACACCCAAAAAGCAGGCACACTCACCCCCAAAAGCAGAGAGCAGGACTCAGGGCTGAATCCCTCTGAAGGTCTCTTGGCACACTGAGGTACCCCAAGCACTGCTCCTGGCTGCAGCAGGAGGGCTCCTGGGGAGCCCAAAGGCTCTGCTCCTCCCTGGAAGCACAGCTGATGGTAAGCGGGAGAATAAGCAGGGATAGGATGGCCACAATTCGTGGCTCCTGACATGAAAGATACTTGTCCCCCCAGTTTTGCCCCTCCTGAAACGAGATTCCTGACGACAGAAGCAGGGGGAAGGATGCTACAGGCATGCAGCGACGCAAGGTGAAGGAACACCCATACAGGAACCACTTGGCATCTTCATCAAGTCCTTCCAGGTGAGAACAGTTTTTTCTCCCCAGTGTTTATCCATGAGATTTCCGTTCCTCTTTCATCCCAAGCTGCCTTGAAGCTCAGCATCTACCTCAGCTCTCACTTCCATGCGTTCAGTCCCTCCCAAATAACCCTCTGCCTCTCCTGGCTGCATTGAGCAAAGCCACTGGTACATTTTACAGGCACTAAGGAGGAAGAAGATGCCTGACTATCTAGAGCAGGACAGCTCTCCATAAGCAACCAACACCTATACGTTTGCTTAGTTGTTGAGGGCTTTTTACCTATATAAAGCAAATACCTGGCGCTGTAGAGAAGCTGTCCAAACATGCTTGCTGCAGTTTCCCTGAAGCAAATACCTCACCGGGTCTCAGGCAGAGGGGAGATAAAACCAAAGTGAAACGGAAGTGAAAAGGGCTTTGGGGCTCAAAAGGAGAAGCGAGGAGCTGGATGTGGGATCCAGCTGCAGTCCTGGATCCTGTGTTAAATCGTTGTTTCCTCTGGGAGAGTTCAGACACAGATCTCACATCTGTATTGGCTGCTGCCCTGGAGCATCCCAGGAATGGGGCAGAGGCGAGATGACCTCCCTCCTGCTCCCTCCTGCTTCCTGCACCCCAGACACCAGCCCAACACAAAGCATCCATAGAGCACCCAACCCTGGGTGCAGCAGGGTGCTGCCCACAGAGCTGAGCTCCCTGGCAAACAGAGGACGATGATCCAGAGCATCATCCCACCAAGTAACTCCTGTTCCCAGGATAAGCCCTGTCCAGACCAAGGGTTTGCTAGTGAACGATGGGCCTGGCAAGATGATGCAAGATGAGTGAATGGGGACGGAGGTCAAAGAGAAAGTAGTTGCTGTGGTGTCACCATGAGCTAAACCCACCAAGCTATTAGGGCAAAGCAAGTGGTGGAGTAACATGTGGAGCACTAAAGCACCCAAAAGCACTCCAGACAGCCCCATGCTGACACCTCTCCATACTGCCAGTGGGATCAGGGCCACTCTGCCGCAGGGACCTTCCCCAGGCCTCTGTGTGGGGACATGAGCCAGAATCATGTACAAGCCACAAAAGCTGCCATACACCTTTGCTGGGAAAGCAGAGGGGAGGAGAAACCTCCTTACAACAAGGCAAACAACGATCTCTAATAAATGAGTAACAGCCCTGCGAGCTGCCTGCACGCTGCCATGCATCCTCGCCTTATCTCCCCTGAACAAGCACTGAACTTTGCCTGCTGCTTGGCTCCAGACGCGACAGGGATTGGAGGTGGGAGCATGGCCGGGCAGGGAGGCAGGGATGGTGCTTATCACAGGGCAAGCACCACGATGCCAGCCAGCCCTGGCTAACATTTAACCACAGTCAGCACGGAGCCAGCATGAGGGGGGGGAATAAAAATAGTGAATTAAGGTGTGGGGCTGTGCAGGGTTCCCAGGCAGGCAGGGGCCGCGGGGAGCAGCCTCCCCTGCTGCCAGGGCTGGGATTTCTTCCCCTTTTAATAGGGGAGAAGCTACACTAATTTCCAAAGTCTCCTTTGCTTGAGATCAGATGTAACTTTGTCCTACAGGACGTTTAATCAGTTAGCTGTAAGAGCCAGTTAATCTTTTACTTGAAGGGAAGGGCTGCTCTGAGCTTCTCTGCTTGTATTTTTTTATACCTAGGATGGGGGAGAAAGAGCAAGGAGGAACTGAAACCATCCTTGCCACCGCTCAGATCGTCACGCCAGGCTGCTGCTGCACCAAACACCCCCAAACCCATCATTCCCCCTTGGAAGGGTGCAAGTTGAAAGCGAGGGCCAGGGAGGGAGGTAGAGGACGTCTCAGTCCATGGGACCCACTGGTAGGGCTGGGGTCAGCTGGATTGCTCAAGCCCAGCACTCCCATGGGAAACAGGAAAAAGCCAGGAGGAGAAAACACCACAGAGAGTTTTCCCTGTGCAAGGAACACAAACAGGTGGAAAAAAGAGGCTGAAAAGCAGTAGCAGCTCCAATGGAATCCAAGGTTTAAGAGAAAAAACACCCAGGAAAAACCCATCCCACCCCCCGGAGCAAGCTCCCGAGCCCCTTAGCACCTCACCTACTTCCCAGCACAGGGAGGGCCAACATGGGACCTGCAATCCAGCCCCAAATCCTGCCCTGGCCGGCAACACTGAAGGAGAAGGATGGTGGAGGCAGGATCCGGCTGCGGGGCTGACGGCCACCGCGAGGAACCAACCACTCTGATCTCAACGTGCAACATCCATGGAGGCCAAAGGCCCACTCCTACCGCCGGCGATCGGTGCTCCTGCGGGATGCAGCCACAGCTCCCAGCGCTGTCTCCCGCCGGCGGAACGGGTTTGCTGGCCTCCGCGGAGCACGAGGAAAGCAGCGCGGCAGCAGAGGCATGCAGGCGTGCGTGAGCGTGCAGGGGAGCGAGCGAGCGAGCCCCGGTCAGGTCTGACTGGGTTTACTGGGTCACGGCGGAAGCTCTGTGAGCATGACTGTGCCGGCCCCAGCCTCCCACCAGCAGCCAGGCGGCACGGCACGGCACGGCACAGCACACCCAACCGAGCCGGCCCAGGCGGCACCTCCTTAAAATCCCCGCGACCAGCGTCTCTGGAGGCGCAAAAGGCTTTTGATGAGTGAACTTCCCGGCGGCAGGTCCCGGCAACCTGGATCCGGCCAAAGCTGCCGCACCCCTCAGCAGCCGCTGCGCCGGGAGCTTCTGCTGAGCATGGTGGCCCCTTCCTGCTGCCCCACGGTCCTCAAAGCCACAAGGCAGGAAAACCTGGGAGCCAGAGCCACTGCATGCTGCAGTGCAGGGAAGCTGTGCTGTCAGTGGGGCTGGCAAACATGGAGGGACCTCAGCCAGGATCTTACAGGCCTCCCATGGCTGTTTCCTTGGCAGCACAGCCAAAAATGATGCTGGTTGTTTAATTTAAAGGAGAAAAAATGGAAATGCTGGGTGGGAGCTGCCCTTCTCTGGCTCACCCCCAGCATCCACCCTGCATGGCAGAACAGAGATTTGCAGAGCAGGATGGGACGTTTCCCCATCCTGCTACTTCATGGCCAGCTTGTGGTTGCTCCACCAAGCTCTAGTAAAGCCCAAGAAGGCTCCTGGACCCTTCTCCCCTCCTCATAGGTTGCCCCCCTCGGCATCATGCACCCCTACCAGCAAGCACTGCTGGCTTCCCAGTGGGGGAAGGATTTCCAGTGGATCTCCCCTGCGTTACGGGGCTGCAAAACAGCCTCAACAGAACTCCTGGCAGGACTGCACCAGGAGACACAGTTTACACTTATCACAACAGCCCAACCCAAGCACTCCAAATCCTGTGCAGCCAATTCAGCTTTACCCATCAGGACCAAGCCTGGCAGGTGACCTGCCCCAGTCCCTTCGGCTCCCCCACCATGTTCCCACTGGCCCAGCACCATTTTACACCTCCAGGGACCTGTGTGAGTTGCCTTGGGTTCAGCTGAACTCGTTCCTGGTGCAGGGAGAGGGGGAAAGGTGCCTGCCCTGGGGGATGAGGTGGGGAGAGCTCCCAGCTCCCAGGCGTGGGAATGAGCCAAGGAATTACAGGAAATGAGATATCCAGCGAGAGGCGAGCCTGGCCCCTGCATGGCTGCGAGCACAGTGTGCTTCAGGCTCCCCTTCCCAGGAGCCAACAGACCTTGAGTGGGAAATCCTGCGAGATGTGGGAAGAAGTGCCGGGATGGAGGTTGCCAGGCAACTTTAATTCAGTCCTTGATGAACTTCCAGCACTTTGCTTTTGCCGCAGAGCCCAACCAGCAAATGATAAAACATCAGGTCCCCCTGGAGCTCATGGTGTCCATCCACCCATCCATCCATGACTCTATCTATCCCAAGGGCTTGCTCATGGCCACAGGCCCAGGTTGCCTGCAAGGCAATGGGTGCCTCCCCTTTGCCCCCCAGCAGCATCCCCAGAGGCCAGCCCAGGACAAGCCGCCATTCCCAGCAGAGGTTTGCAGGCAGGATCTGACCCATGGGACTGGGCTGGCGCTGCCACATGGATATTTCCCAACCAGCCGGGACTTTTGTCAACAACAGCAAGAAAAAAACCCAAACTTGCTGGAAGCCCTCCGGGCAGAGGGGACCCGCGCTGGGCTTGGGGGCCGGGGAGGGAAGAAGCACAGTGACCTCCTGGGAGCCCCTCACCGAGTTTATTTTAGTTGCTCTTTTTAAACAAAACCATGCTTGACCCTGGGGCACTTCAGCAGACACGCACAAGAGCTTCAGCGATTCGGGAAGCAGATATAGCCCTCTTTTACCCAAATTTGGGATTCAAGCACAAAGGAGGAGAGGGGGAGCAGCAACATTGCCTCCTCCCAAGGAGCATCCTGCCCTGTTCCTGCCGCAAAGCCCCTGCTCGCAGCACAGCCACTGTGGAGCCAGGCAGGCCATGGGAATGGGCTCTTATTCTCCCCGGCATGACACAGCCCCATCCACCATCAGCAGAGCCCTGCACATCCAGCACAAGAGAGCACCCAGCCCTAATCCCACAAAGGTCATGGCGGGGAGGAGATGCATGATGGAGCAAAGTGATGGATGGCAGAGCAACAGGAGCCAGTTATGGATGTATGCTGATTTAAGGGGCACCAGTGCTGTCAGGAGCCAGACATCTAAACATCCCGAAAATAAAAAAAAAAAAAGCAATGAAACTAACAACAGCTCAATTTCCGATAGATTCACCCTGCTGGCCCCCACTGCCATGCCTTTATCTCCATCTCCCAACAGCATCCCTGGGGAATGCCACCTGCCCAGCAAGAGGCAGGGACCAGCCAGGGTGTCCCCCTGCATAGCCGCAGGGATTGGGGTGTTTTAGCCTCTCCCCAGCTTCCTGTTTTCACTGATCTTACAAGAACTCGTTCCTCTGCTCCATCTGGTCAGGTCTGATGTGGAGCAGGAGGTTCAAAGGGGCTATCAGGCAGCAATGGAGCTCACTGCCAAGTCCCAGTGAGAGCTCTGCTGCCATTCCCATCCAAACCCACCCGAAAAACCCCAATTGGGAAAATAAGGAAAGCTGCTCTGGCCTGTGCCATGGGCAGCCATCACCTGCCTGCAGCCAACTGTCAGGCACAAGGATGGCTCTGCTCCAGCAGCCCCCGGCATGCCACAAGCAGACGGCGAGAGCATGGTGCCAAGGATGGCAGGACAGAGCACTCCTCTGCTCCCCATGTGTATGGAAAACCCACCACCGCCAGCTGATGAATGAAACAGTTCCTCGTCTGGCTCCATAGCCCCAAAAGCCTTGCTCAGAGCTGGCCCCAGGAGGGAAGAGTGCAAGGAGGGGAGGCTGAAGGTGTCCCATGATAGGACCAAGAGCTCTAAGGGATGTGTCAGACAGCCCAGACCTGGCACCCACAGGCAACACAGCAAATCTCCCCTCGCAGAACTAATTCCCTATGTGCCAGGAGCCATTTGGCTTTTCCCTCCCATGCAGCACATCTACCCCTGCAGAAACCCCACCAGAGCAGCCCCAGGCTGACCCTGCAGCCTGGGAGCACTGGAGAGCCCAGCCAGGAGCCACACAGGAACCGGGAAGTGGAACTAGATGATGCTGAGACTCTGACCTGACTCTGACTTCACCTATCACCAGCCCCAGGCCACTGGAGAGGCAGCGCGCAGCCACCAAGCCCCAGGATGCGGGGTGCAGACCCCAGGGCTCCCACCTCCTCAATTGCATGGAAGAAGCATGCTTGGTGCTAGCAACATCATCCCCAAACCGCAACCTTTTCCATCCCTTCCATTTGCGGCATGCCAAGCTTTGCTGCTTGCCTACAGCCCCTTGGTGGCTGGATGGATAGATAGAGAGCTGGACAGACTGCCCTCCACATCACAACAAATTTTCCCAGCCAAGGGGGTGTTCACATCCAAGTAGCTCAGTGCTGGATGGGCTCTGCAATTCAGCCTTCAAAGGCTTTGTGGCTGAAGCACATTGTCTTCTCAGCAGAAGCAGGAAAATAATTGTAGAATTAAATTCCCAGGAACAATTAGAAGGAAAATGAGAAAAAAAAAAAATCCCAACCCTACATGTAAAGGGATACTTCAGAGCCAGCAGATTTTGAGACTTTTTGATGCATTTGAATCCATTTGCTCGTCCTCGTGGTTGCACCGTGTTTCATTTCACTGGGCTCATACAATGCAAGACAAGGCATTAACTCGGGTGTTTGTTCAGAGCCGGTTTGTCTTCCACTTCTTTTTCCAAAGCCAGGTTTGAGTTTCAAAGACGTTTCCTGGCAATGCCTGGAGTTCCCACCATCGCCATGGCGCGGGACTTCCCCAAGGGGAAACTGAGGCTCAGAAACCATGCAAGACCTCCTCTTGGAAGCAGGGGCAAGAGCTGCAGCACAACCCAGCTTGCCTGGTGCGAACGTGGGGCTTCCTGCCGCAAGCCTGTCCCTCTGCCTTTTATTTATTCCAAAGATAAACTGTTTTCTTTTGCAAAGTCCAGCAAACCCAGATGACGGGAGCAGCTTTTATGGCTTCCAGCTTTAACAACCTCCTGTTTCCTTTGCTTTCCCTCTGACAAAGCTTCAAATTTGGGGTCAAACCCGATTTCATGTTCAACTTCGCGTTCAAACCTGCACAGCGCCAGGAGCAGCACCTGGCTTTTCCCACAGTCGTTTGCATACCACCAGCTTTGCTGCCCCAAAATCAGCTCCCTGCCTTATTTGCATGGGCTGGGCTTTGCAACAGGCAAACGAGAGTCCTCCGTCAGGTAACGGGAGGTGGGGTTGTTGCTCCGGGGAGCTTTTAAGCAACAAGAAAAGCAGAACCCAGAGCGCATCCTGAATGGCCAAGCTGCCTCCTGGCCCCTGGTCAGTAACAGTGCCTGGAATCCTCATCTTCCTTCGTCTCCAAACAGTGGAGCTTGTGCCCCAGGAGGAAGGAGGGGTGGGTTTAGTGATGACCTTGGTACAGCAAAGCCCTCGTGCTTGTAAATCACCAGGAGCTGGGCAAGGAGGGACACGACAGCGTTTCCTCCTGAAGCGCCAGAGGGGCAGGGAGCTCTCACCTTTGATCGAGAACAGTCACCAGCTCAGCAGCCAACCACTGCCTTTCACAGGGGAACATCAGAAACTGTGGGGGCAACATTCCCTCACTCCCTGAGAGCCAGTGGATCCCCGGGACCGGTTTCCCCCCACCAAACCACCCATCACATGAGCCGCTTCCCAACAAGTCCCATCAAGATGCCAAGTGGAGCCAGCAGGCAAGCATAGGGAGGGAAATTCCCCGCACACAGCCAGGCGAGGCTGGCACCACGTCTCCATTGCACCCACTGCTGCCCAATGCACAGGGTGCCCGCAGACCCCCCTCGCCAGCCCTGCTGAGCACACCTGGATGCTTTATCCCAGCACACAACCTGCCAGATTTGCTGAATAACCCTCCCGGCTCTAGCAAACCCACTGCATTCCTGGCGGGGAAAGTGGTGAAAGGTTCAAATGGATGTTGGAAAGGGCAGGGGGGAGAAACAAGCCTATGACACAAAGCCCTCATCTGCAGGAACCGAAAGGGTTGTTGGGGTTTTGGTTTTTCTTTCCCCTCCGGTTGCAACACAAAAACAAAGCCAAGATAGGGATCTCAGCGTGCTGGGGGGGCAGCTCCCTGCCCTTGTCCCTCCAGGCAGAGTGAGCCTGGCCAAACCCAGATGAAGCAGAGACGTGTCCTGCAGGACACGCACACAGCATCACCACAGCTGTTCCACATGGGTTTGGGGTTCAGATCGGGGGTCTCAGCCTGTGCCCACCACAGAGGGAGGCAAAGCAGCCGGAGCCCGCAGTGGTAGGCCAGCTAGCACAAAAATGCCATCGCTGTTATTAATAATTTCCCTGCCTCTGGGGGAATCTGCACTCATCCATTTTGGGCAGTCTCTTTGTCTTTGGAGACTGCTTTTCTTGGCACCTGAAGAGCCCTTTCGTGGTTCTCCCCCACACATCATGCTCTTGGTTTTAAAGGCCAGGCACAAGGCACTGGCTCACCTGGGCACTGATGGGGAGGGCAGAGACCCCCGAATCTCAGTGCTGCCTGGCTGCACACAGGTCCCTTCTACCCTTGGATCAGGAGGGAGGTGCAGCTCGACCCCAGATGCAGACAAGCCCCCAGCACAAGCCGGTTCCCTCTGCCCAGGGGCATCCAGAGCTCCCACAACAACGCATCCCAAGGAGATGAGCCCCAAAGAGCCAGGGCTCAGACAAGCCACATCCCACGTGCCCCTGCCTCCCGAGAGGATGGGGGCAGGCAGGGATTCCATTGCACCACCTGCATCGGTTTAGTGTCTCGTCCCAGCCAGCTGAAACACCAGCTGAAACCCAGGTAACACTCAGCCTCCCCATATACCACCAGAAGCCTTCATCCCCACAGCCCCCAGAGCTCCCCCATCCACAGGGGAAGGGAGGGGCTGAATGTAAAACGCCCCCCCCCCCCCCCCCCAAGAAGCTGCTGCCCTGTCTGGCTGCAGTTCCCACCATCATCTTCTCACATACCCTCTGCATGTCCCCACGTCACTCCTGCCCAGCTTCCCCAGCCCCACCTCACCACACACCCCAAAGAAAAGCGACCTGCACTGCCTTCAGATCCTGCATATCCCAACCTCCTCTCCTGCATGTCACCCCAAATCCATGTCTGGATCACACCTCCCCTGGTCTCCTCTCCATCCTGTCCCCACGACCCTGCCCCCGTTTCCCCAAGGCACCATTCCCTGTATTTCCATCCCAGCAGTTCAGACCCCTGCTCCTCCTCCGGTGGACCCTGCCCGTGCACCCACCACCTCAGATCCTGCCTGGGGACCCAGCACTCCAAGCCCCTCCTGCAGACTCAGACCTAAACTCAGACTAAGCACCTCAGGCCCTACCACGGGACTCAACACCCAATCCAGCACCCCAGACACTGCCTTGGGGACTCGGCATCCAGACCCAGCACCCCCAATCCTGCCTGTGGACACAGACTGAGGCCCACCACCCCCGACCCTGCCTCCGAATTCAGCATTCAGACTCAGCATCCAGCACCCGGATCCCGCAAACACATCCAGCTTTCAGGATCCTGCGAGCAGACGCAGCCCCAGCCCTGCCGGACCCGCACCCCGGACCCGGCCGGCGGCTGTCCCCACTCTCGTGTCCCCGGCACTTGCCTGATGCGATGCGGCTCTGCTCTGCTCGGCGGCGCAGCAGGTGCGGGCGGCGCGGCTCGGCTCGGCGCAGACCCGGCGCTCGCAGCCCTGCCGTGCGTGGCCCTGCCGCACCGAACCGTACCGAGCCGCGCCGCCCGCACCGCGCGGCCCCGCATCGCACCGCCCCCTGGCGGCCGCCGCCGTGCGCGGAGGCGGAGGCCGAGGCCGCGGTGCCCGGTCCCGGCCTGGAGCCCGTTGGCCGCCCGCAGTGGAGCCCGCGGAGGGCGGGAGGCGGGGCTGCCCCTGCAGCACGTAGGGGGGCAGGAGGCAGCATTCCCCTGTGCAGAGCTGCGGAGGGTAGAGATGCTGCAGAGCGAAGCCCAGGGACACTCAGCCTGTGCTGAGAGACCCCATGTATCACCCCATGTTTGGGTTATACAGCCCCAAAATGACCTCTGGTAGAGTAGCCTGTGTTCAAGCCCTTTGCAAGGCCAGGGAGGTGAAATGCTGCTAACTTGGGCTTGTAACGATAAAAAAGCGTCACCGAGCTCAATAGGCATCATCCAGCTCTGCCAGCGCAGCACACGCGGTGCCACCACACCACAGCAGGTGCCGCAGTGCCCACCAAGGCTCCTCGCTCCCCATACCCACCCTGGCTCCTTACATCCCACACTGCACACCTGAGCTGGGCACAGTGCCCCATCTTCTCCCTCTGTTAGCACGTGCCTCCCCACTGAGCCTGCCTTCACTCGTGGTGGAAGCTTGTTTGGAAACACAACAGGTAGTGGTTTCTCTAGGACCCTGTGTGTGGAGCCTTTTTGTCCTGGGTGGCTTCTGCGGCTCCTCCCCACAGGCAGCAGCTGCCAGGTTCAGGCCTGTGTTTGCTTTCCTTTCGCAAGCTTCCAGCTCCTGGCCAACCCTCCCTACTCACCCGTCACGGCACAGGCCTCCCAGAGCAAAACCCCGAGTGCTGTGTGTAATCAGCAGGTTGGATCTAGGGCATCTGGAAATCAGCTGGAGCGGGAGGTGGGGAGATGCTGTACCTGCACATGCCGGATTACAGCTCCTGAAGCTGGGTGCTGCCAGCCCGTGGTTACAAATCCCTGTGGTGCCCAGCACCAGCAGCCTCAATGTCTCATCCCCTCCACTCCACACCAACCTCCATGAGGGGTGAGGCCTTCAGGAAGGGGACAAGGGACACTCTGACCCCACACCCTGCAGACTTGGAGCCAAACCCACGGCAGGCCTTAGTGTTGAGCAGGTTGTTGCTGCACATCACCTGGGGATGAAGGTCAGCCGCGGCTGAGCTCTCATCACCACCTGGACCTTTTAGGGTCAAGGGTGGCAGGGACAGGGTGCTCCCATGGGGAGCTTAGCTAATATGACAACCTTAAGGCCTCTGCCAGGTTCCTGCCTCCTAAAAACACCATGGATGGGAGGGAGAGCAGCAGAAGCCTGAATCCCCCCAGCCCTCATGCACTGATGAGTCTCAGCTAAGGAGGGACCCATCTGAGTGCCCCTGTGGACGGGATGGCTCCTGTCACCCTCGCACACACCAAGCAGCCACCATCCGCTTGCATGAGGTGCTGGGACCCACTCTCTATGCCCACTCTCAGGGGACCCCAGCAGGGACACTACCCACCTCCTCCAGCGCTCCCTGTCCTCCTGCCCTCTCGTCCTGTATGCTCCAGTGCCTGATTACCATTTCCTCTTGTCCTTGAGCAAAGCCGCAGTGCCTCCTCCACGCCTCGCCGCGCCTCTCCACCCACCCTGCGGAAGTGGGATGCCCACACACCGGGAGCCAAGCAGCAGGAGGGTAGGCAGAGCAGCAGGCACTGCCTGCGAGGCAGGGATGCTTTTGGCCAGCCTGTCTTGCCCGGGAATGGGGGGTTCAGGTGCTGGGAGGTGGATATTCCCCCTCATCCACTCCAAACCCCATCCCCTGCCTTGCTGGAGGGGTTGGTTATGAGAAGAACTGGTCCATGAGCACTGGGGAAGGGGGTGTGAGGCTGAGACAGCACTGCCCAAGGCTCCCTCCCTCCATCTCCAGGGCTCTGGGTATGTCCAGTCCTGCAGCAACACTCCCTGCCCGCGCAGGCAGCACGGGCAGGCGTCCTCCCATGTGGCTGCTGGCCCAACCAGCACACAGTGGAGCTGCGTTAGCTCCTGGCCTCGCGGTGGGGTAATTAGTGCATGAGCAACGAGCGAGCAGAGCCTGGCACGGCGTAGTTACAGGCCTGAGCTTGCGAGGCTTTAATTAATGAACACGAGTCATCAGCAGCTGGAAGCAGATCTGTGCTCAGAGCCTTCACCTGCTCTGCTGCCCCTGTGAGATTAAACTGGAGGAATTTAGGGCCCCACAAGGTTGAAGGCCAGGGCCTTGCTGTTATTTGCGCTGCTTCCCCAACACCCAGAGTGGGATGCAGGCAGCAGCAGGCAGAACCAGACCTGTCCTGCTCCTGCATCCATCTGCCCCACAGAGTGGTGCTATGGAATGGGGAGGTCTGGCTTGTGCTCCAGCCTCAGTCCAGAGCCTGCAAGGTGTTGGAAGGGGAATTTCCCACTGGAGCAGCCCTGCAGCCCCCATCCCAGACCAGGCCGCAGCCTCAGGAAACCACCCTTCCCTAAGAAGATTTTATCCCTAATGCTCTTTCCCCATTAATCCAAACAGCCTTTAGGAAAGAGAAATGCTTTAGTGCCCTGATCACCAGCCCAGGGGCTAGTTACTCTTTAATTTCTCCTTGTCACTTAAACACGGTGCCACAGGGAGAGAGGACTGGGCAGAGCTTGTCCCATGTCACAGCAGGGCCAGCTGCCCTTTGCCTGTGCTGGCAGCTGCCCATCGCAGCACAGCCCCACCACTCGGCACACGGCAAAGCCAGGCAGATGCCATGCTCAGCCGGCATGTTCGGGTTCACCCCTCTCTGCCAGATACCCGTACCCATGGCAATGGGTAGAAATGCCCACAGCCAGCCCCTTTCACCCCTCCGACACCCAAGAAGTCATGGCGAAGCTGGCATGTTTCACTTGGCACCGCAACACCGTCCCAGCCGGCACACCAGATGATGTGAGGAATTATAACAGGGCCACAGCACCGTGAAATATTGATGGGATTAGCACGGATCAGCTCTCCCAGCACATGTGCTGCGCTCGCCCTGGGCCCGTGAGCTCAAGACCTGCGTGCGCTCATGTTGCAGCTCAGTGCCTGGGGCAGCAGTGCTGCTGGATGCTCCCTGACAGAGACACGTCTCCAGCCACCACCACCCTGCTGCCTTCCGGAGGGACATGTGGGACCTTATTGCAGCACAAGACATGCATCAAGTTGCTTAATGCATGGCACGGCTCTGCTGGATGAAGAGTTGTCTGGTTTGGTTGTAGCTCTGCACTCACTGCAACCCTGCGCCCCAAGGCACGCCCACCCTGCAGCCCTGAAACATGCCAGCCCCCAGGCTCCATCTCCTCCAACCCCATCTCAGGTTCATCCTGCATGGAGCATAGGGGATGCCCCATGCACACGTGTATCCTGGATCACTGGCAGAAGACCCTCACCCTCCTGACCATTGTGTGTCCCTGCTCCCACTGTGAGAACAAGGTTTGGCCAGGAAAAGGGTTTCATTATGGATCACAGCAACATAAATACAACTTAGCAGGACCAAATATCAGCCAGCATTAAATTGGAAATACGCTGGGAGGGGTGCATACCATGGCAGCAGCATGTCACAAAGCACCATTTTAGGATTGCACTGCTGACGGTGTGTTGGTGACTGTAACACCCATGGGGCTGACCAGGATCTGAAGCCTTTGGTAGGAAACTGCTTCCTGGAGCAGCTCTGGCTCCTCCTCAACAGTGCCTGCAGCCTGCCTTTCCATTGCCCACAGCAAGAGCAGTGAGATAAAACCCCAGCATGTGGGATTTGATTTGCCAGCCTCTGCACTCTGAGGGGCAGCGGCAGTGACTGTTTCAAGCTGCTCTGCAGACTGGCCACCTTGGAGTTACAAAATCACAGCACTCCAGCAGCTGGGGATTTATGAAACCCACAGAGGAGTTGTGAAACACATGCTGAAGCTGTGCCAGCCCACACCATGCCAAGGGGCATGTTATAATATCAGAACCACCAGTGGAAAAATGGGTACCTTTCCCTTTTGACATGAGAAAGCAACAACAAGCAAACCAGCCTTTCCCTGGGCACCTCAATCCCTCAGTTATGTTAGAGACCGGCATTGTTGGTTCGCCTGCCTCCATGGAAGAAAAACCCAATGGGAAGCACACCAGTCCCACACCATGGGGTTGGTTTCACTGCTCCAGCATTCATGTGGTCCTCTCTGCCCATCCTAGGACCAGCAGCGCTGCATGAAGCAGAGGAGCAGAAAAGTACCCAGTGGTGATGCCTGGAGCCTGGCAATGGCACTCACAGCTTCCCGGCAGCTAAGCGCATGCTTTCCAGGCTTGGCTTTGTTTCTTGAGAGCGTCATGGACTCATCAAATCAAGCATGATGCTCTGCAGATTAGCCCCAGGAAAAAACATCTTCCAGTGGGCACAGAGCATGAAAGGCTTGGGAGCCTCTTCCCTTGGAGTCACTGAGCAAGCTTTCCAAACCACTGTTTCTTCGGGCTGGGAGCCAGAAGGGAAAATTACAATTGCAGAAAAATTTGTCTGAGAAAGTTGTAAAGAGCTGGAAAAAGGCAGGGGCAGGCCAGAAGGCAGCTGAACAGCCAACCCATGCTGCAGCCACTCTACCCCGGGGGTTGGTTTTGGGTAGGGACAGAATTTTACCCCCCGCTCAGTACAGCAGCGGAGTTGCTGCCCTGACTTCCCACAAGATCAGATGCTGGTTGCTCCCCTCTAAGTGTTTGGCAGTGGAAATTGGGGTGTTTTGCCCAGGGCCATTTGTCGATGAAGGCTGCCAGCCCCAGCCGCAGAGCCGAGCGTGGTGCCAGGGTGGATTTTCTCAGGGGAGAAGCTGCTGAGTCAGAGCAGCCTCCGATGTGTTCCCACAAGCCTGGCTGCGAGATGTATGGGAGTTCATGGAGGATAGGAGCTCAATCGAGGAGCCGCCGGGGTTCGGGCTGCTCATCTGCAAACCGATCTGAGCCAGTGGAAAGCATCGCCCTGGCTCGGGATCTGTCAGCACTGCACCTGCGGGGAAGGGTTTGTAGACTGCAGGAGGGCAGGCTCCTGGCCTGCCTTTCAACCAGGCAGGGCTGCTTCAGGATGCTCCTGCAGCAGGGGGGGGCAAACACCAGCAGGCATTGGGAATCCTATGGGAGAGGCAAGAGTGACGTTTCCAGGCTTAACGCAAGGTCTCATCCTGGCTCTGGGGCAGAAGCAGGACCAAGGTGGCTGCAAGCAGGGAAAGGGCAGACTCACAGAATCATAGGAGACCAGGTTGGAAGGGACCTTAAGGATCATGTGGCCTGACAAAGCAAAGCATGACCTAGACTAGATGTACCAACACGCTGTCCAGACGAATCTTAACAATGTTCAGCATTGGGGAATCCACCGCTTCCCTGGGGAGATCATTCCAGTGGCTGATTGCTCTCATTGTGAGAATTTTTCTCTTGTGTCCAGCTGGAATGTCCCTGGGAATAACTCGTGCCCATTACCTTTTGTCTTTTCCATGTGACATCTTGTGAAAAGGGAATCCCCATCTTCTTCATAATCACTCTTTAAATACTGGAACATGGTGATGAGGTCTCCCCTGAGCCTTCTTTTCTCTAGGCTGAACAAGCCCAGCTCTCTCAGCCTTTCCTTCTCTGGCCAGGTCCCTGCCACACACTGCAGAGAGCAGCTACACACATCCCTGGGGTTGCACAGGGGCTGAGGCAACACCAGTGGCTTTTAAGGGCTTCTCTTTTGTGTGACCTAACCTGCACACCCCAGAGCTAAAGCCAGGAGGTGCAACAGCCCCCAGCATCCACCCCCTGAGCCAAGCCTCCAGCCAGGATCCACATCCCCATGGCTTCACCTTCACCATCTGAGCCCTGAATGCTCAAGTGACCTCTCCCAGCCCTGCCTGCTCCAGCCCAAAGCTGGGCTGACCCATGGGCAGCTTGCCTCTGCTTCCCAGGCTCCGAACCCCGATGCTGCCACCGAAGAAGGAACAACCAGAGCAGCGCAGTAAATAACGCCCCGCACACAGGCAGAGCACTGGCAGAGCAGAGCCAGGCGCATCCATCACTCTCACAGTTTTTCTTCAGCTCTGACACTTTGATAGGGACGAGGGGGTGGGGGAAGGAAAGGAGCTTCCAAAATTTATGAGCTTGGATTTAAAAATACATCTCCTGGAAGCGCTGCAAAACCCGGAGATGGTGAAGGCGAATGGCTTAAAAGCTGCCTTCGGGAATGAATGTGAAAGCTGTGCCTGCCTCGGGAAGAGGGATCTGGGAGACCTGCGTGGATAATGGCGCAAACCGTGTCCCCACTGGGATCATTTGGCGAGCCACAGCTCTCCGTGCCGTGCATTACAAGTGAAATGAAAGGCAGAGGTAACAAATGACAGGTTAAAATCCCTCCAGCCCTAAGGTAATGTCAACCTTAGTGCACATAGGATTTGGACTGGCACCTTCAATCTCCCAGAGTTTCTCCTCTGCATCCATGACCTCCCAGTGCTCCACACATAAGCAGCCTCTCAGCTCCATTTAGAAACAGATCCCCTTATCCAAAGAAAAGAGCTCGTAGCTGTGAATTTAGCTGAGAACATCTCTACCACAGGGAATCACACATCAAATAATAAAGCCAAATGAGTGTCAGGAAGAATAACCATGATATCAGAGTCCTGGGTCTTTACAGATGGACTGTCCCCCAGCAGGGTACCGCAGAATGAACAGCTGAAAAATGTTACCCGGTCATTAAAAACAGCTAAAAGTAATTTAGAATGAGTGACAATGATGCCCAAAGCAAATTATTTGTCTGCTGAGATAAAAGGAGCTATTCCGAGCTTGCCTTTTGTTGTAGTTTTCTTTTAAAGTCAGAAAGGACTGAAAAACGCTGAGCCAACAGCCTGGCTGGCAGAGCCCTGGTTCTGCTGCAGCAGCATGGTGCAGGGAGCATCCCTGCGAGCTGATCCCTTCTGCCATCATGCTCCAACCTTCCCTGAAAGGATGCTCGGAATGGACTGGGAAGACGGTCCCCAGGGCCACCGCCACGTCTCTGCTGAGTTACAGTGCCATTTAGGATCATGGTTTTGCCATGGAAACATCTCCCTCCTAACAACAGATCTATCAGCACGTGTCCTAAAAGCAGCCTGGCATTCATTACATGGTAATTTTTGCTTCCCTGTGACAGAGGCCAGACTCTGATCCTTTCCATGCTTTAATTAAAAAAACCCAAACCCAAACTTCTGGGTTAACCCATCAAAAGCATGACACAAGGGTCCTCAAAAATCCCCTCTGAAGCAGACTTTTGGTGGGCTCTTTAGATACACGAAGCATTTCAAATGCCCAGTGTTAAATATTTCAGGTGAAACATAACTCTGCTAAGTGCAGCCAACCTCGCTTTGAAGCTCTAAGTCAGTGCAATTTCTCCGCAGCTTTCGGGAATGGATTTGCTTCTTGCTGGTGCCTTCTCCCTGTACAGTTCAACCGAGTTAATGTATTCCAAAACTGGATTTTATTTTTTCTCCCCCTACATAATCAGATTTTGGGAAGCTGCAGTGCGATGCCTTACAAGCAGTTTCTGTCCTTAGGTGCTTTCTGAGCAGGCTGCATCCATCACGACCTGGTGCTTTAGCACACCGCTGTACAAATGGTACCTTCGAGAGTCAGCTGAATTCCTCTGATTCATGTTCCTGCATATCCATACAGGTAATTTACCTTTATTAAAAATAAAACAGAAGATGGAGCTATTAAGAAGGACAGTGTCAAGGCCAGCAGAGCGAGTGCTGGAGGGCCAGGTTAATGAGCTGCCCTGCTGCCCAAGCACCCAGGCTGGCTGGAGCCAGGAGCTGCTGTCCCAGCAGGGCTGACTCAGTCCTTCATCAGGCAGGAACAACATCCCACATCCTTCTTTTGGGTAGTTCCTGCTCCCAGGGGTCTGTGGTTAAACCTACTCGCTCCAGCCTCCTCCACCAGTGTTTTCCCTGGGGGTTCCTGTGTGCATTCGGCTTGGTCCAACCCCAGTACCCAGCCCCAGCTGCATCCCTGTGCTTCAGGGAGAAGGTGAACCAGGAATATAGACAGATCAATCTGCCCTCACATCTCACACTGGATAAACCCATTGGTTCCTCCTCTGCCTGCATCAGCAACATCACTGAGCTGCTCCCTGGCAAGGACACTTCCAAGGTGAGGGAGCGGAGATTTGTAAGACGTCATGATAGTTTATTCTTGTCATTTCTGACCCTCAGGGTAAGAAGAACATCAGAGCACTGCAGGCACGAAACAACAAGCTTTGTAGGTCATATCAGTGTGTAAAGTACCATTAGGAACAACAGCACGAAGCATGAATAATACCTCCTTTATTCCACTGTATACCTCAACGCCCTTTAAATAAATGCAAATGGTTATTTATGGACAGGGTTTGTATGAGACACCTGCTCAGGAACACGAGGCTAAAATGGAGCTGGAGCAGTAAGTTTGCTCTCTTGCCTATGTACAAGTCAGAGCAACCACAGCACTGACTGATAGGCTTAGTGATAGGCCAAGGGATCCCAGGCAAAAGAATCATAGAATGGTTTGGGTTGTAAAGGACCTTAAAGCTCATCCAGTTCCAACTCCCTGCCATGGCCAGGGATACCTTCCACTAGACCAGGTTTCTCACAGCCCCATCCAATATAGCCTAAAGAGCAGGGACACCACTGTAAATCTCCCTCAGACAGATTTGTGCTCTATCCATTAAACCAGAGTTGCAGAGCACATGTCCTTCCATGCCACCCACCTCTCTGCGAAGGACAGCAGGGCAAGAAAAGCTTTGAAGGACCCGGAGGCTGGAAAGGGACCTTCAAGAACCAATCCCATCATTTCTGAAAAGCCTTGAACAGTCAACCTCGAGGGCCTTCCCTAAATCCTTTCAGCAAATAATGACCTCGATTGCCAAGAGGGATCTGCTAATGCAAAGGCAGGGGGAGATGTGCAGTGAGTCATCCTCTCCAAGCATGTTGAACTCCGTTTTAGCAGTGGCAGGAGCCATGCTCCCAGCTGGAGCAGGGTGAGGTTGCCCCCAAGAGGCAAATCTGACAAACTAGAGAGGGAAAATGCTGAATTCTGCTCTGAAGGGACCGCATAGGACGGGTTTTTATTTTTAAGTCTCCTCATATACTCTTATTTTTAGTTCTCCCTAGTTTAAAACATCTATGGATGGGGTGCGAGCAGAGAGTAAGAGCTTTGGTGTGTGGTTGAGTGTTCCTGTGTTCTGCCGGAGCTCCTGAACAACACGACTTGTTTTCCTAGTCTCACTTGCAGCGTCATTAGAAAGATCAAAAAGAAGTCACTGGGCTTTCTTCAGCCACATGAGACATTTCATAGAATCACAGAATGGTTTGGGTTGGAAGGGACCTTAAGGATCATCCAGTTCCAGCCTCCTGCCATGGGCAGGGACATCTCCCACTAGACCAGGTTGCTCAGATTGATGACTTGATGCCATACACCTCACTAGGCTCCTTCAGAACAAGGGCTGGCAGCACCTTCAACAGCATCTCCTGTCTCAGGAGTGGAAGGAGAGACGCAATCACGGACACAACAGACAGTTTGGAAACCGATTGATGACAGGCCATGAAACCCCTCAGCCATTCACATCCAGCACAGAGGCAGCACACACACTGAACCAAAATCCTAGCATCTTGCCAGGGGAACAGGAGCAGGATGGACACCAGGGCTACCTCCCCAGCACACGCTCCACGGATCAGCAGCATGAAGCTTTCGCAGCCACGGATGGTTTCACAGACCCTGATGGATTTTTCTGCTGCAAAATGCTCTTTGAACCTCTAAGCTTTTAGCATCCACAACATCCCGAGGCAAGCAGATCCCCAGCTCCTGTCTCCTTTTGTTTGCTTTGAGCCTTCCTGCTAATAAAAGAACTAGAGAGTCTGAAGCAGAATTAGACAGCATCATTGAATAACTTCTCTCTATTTACCTCTTTTTAGGCCATTTGATTGTCAAGCTCATCATCTTCCTTTCCAACACTACAACTATTTCCGAGCTGGAGAGACGCAGCCGGCTTAGGGCCACTGCAATTTATTCCTGTCCTGTACACACACATGCAGATTCCCTCCCAAAGGGCTAAACCTGTGAAGTAACCTGAAATTTCACATGCCTGGAGCTGCTTTTCAAGAGGACAGAGTTAAAACACCCAGCTGAGATGTACCCAGGGTACTCACTGCTCCTACGCCAGGCTCCTTGTGGGTCTCCCTGCCCCGTTCAGCCGGAGAACATCCCTGCGTCCCCAGCGCCGAGCCCTTGCTGCAGCACCCCGGCTCCCTGTCAGCTCCAAACTGGAGGCGTCATCTCCAAAATGACTGTTGCGTTGGCTCCTGCCAGACTCTTAATTATGAGGAAGGCTGACACAGATTCTCAGCAAACGGCGTTCGCATACTGCAGGGGAAAACAGAATGAGGGCAAGAGGAAAAATTGGCTAATAAGAGAAAATCAACTGGAGGGAAGAAGCCACGTTGTGCTGTGCAAACCTGACACAGCGACAATGCTGGAGCCCAAAATACTGGGAAAAAATAGGTTAGTGCACAGGGGAAGCAGGCAGTGCTCCACAAATGTGGAGGAGAGATGATGTGCAGCACAGCATCTCGGCACCCTCACCTGGAGGTCTCTCTCCCCAGCTTGGGTCAGGGCAAAGGGGACAGGTTCAGATTCAGAACCATTCTATGGTTCTGATTCCAGCACACAGACCAATGTGTCTGAGAGCCCAAATGGTGCTGTCTGAAGAGCCCACAGACACCTTGCATGATTTACGCTGCCTTTATAAAAGCCTGAAGTGTGAATAAAGTATGAAACTTTACGCCCAGCCATCCTCTCCCCGCAGCTGAGCCTGGCAGCTTTAAGCTATTATTATTCCAGCTGCAGCCTGGTGGTCAGCCTGGAAAGGAAGGGGACTCCCTGCTCCTGCCTGTGCTGTGACAGCCAGGGCTTTCACCTGCAAACAGGCTTTAGGAGAAGAGAGCCTCAGACCCAGAGGTAAAGCCATGGAGCCCGCAAGCCCAGTTCACAGCACTCACTGCCCTAGTGAAGGACGCGCCTGGTAGCACAAACGCAGCAAAAAATAATCTATTTACCCTTTCTGCCTTGCTCTGCGAGAGGGAAGGAGCATCACTCGCCTGGCTTCAGGGAGCTGCAGCAGTGAGTGCAAACCCAAAGCGAACGCTGGGAGAAGGGGCAGGAGCCCTCCCCTACACACCACACAGGCCAAACCTGCCTTGAAAAGCTTCGGGTCTCCCCTCAGGCTGATGGCAAAGACGCCTTGATGACAACAAGGGGAACAATCCTGGAGTTTCCATCTCCTCCCCTGTGACCTCCCTACAGAAACAGGGAGACAACCTGAAGGAGATGAAACATCAGCAGCAACTCACCACACAACAACAGGGGAGGCATTCAGAGAAGTTCAACATATCTGAATGCCACTTGAAAGTCACCTGAAAATACATCTTAACCAGCAGCCTCAAGTATGGGGATCAGCTTTCAGCATCCACACGGAAATATCAAGACAGGAAGATGTGAGTGTTTTTCTTCCCTCACCACTCAGCCCTACTTCAGATACCAGATAAAATATTCCCTTTCAAATTCCTTACTGCAAAGGCAAGGAAGCGCTTGCTGAAAAAGCAGCAGCCAGGCAAAACTAAAAGCACCTCCGCAAGGAGAAGCCCTCTGAGGAATTTACTTTCTCCAGGATCCTCCCCATCAGCAGCCCACACCACCTTCCCGGCACTGAAAGCCCTTTTCAACACTAGATAAGAAGGGGCCCCACCAGTAAAGCTGGAAAACATCCACAAGGCAGAACATCAAGATATTTCACAGCCCGAGGGGAAGATGCGAAAATGGCAATTTGAACATCATTACGAACATTCTGATAACTTAAACCACAAGGAATGAGCTAAATCCATTAATGATTGTCTGCCCTCTCCGGGCAGCTCCTTCGGAAGATCCCACAGCAGCTGCCTTGGCTCCCGTGAGCTCACTGAGCCTCTTCTTTGCCCCACATCAGCCAGTCCTGGGAGCCTTTTCTCTTCATCAGGATGCAGAAACAAGCACTAATATGTCAGTGCCAACAGCTGCCCCTCTGGCACAGTGGGCTGTTTCCTATGGGGGAACTCTGACAAGAAGTTGTTCAAGAGCTCATAAGACCAAGGACTGAGCCCTCGGAATTAGGAGGCTCATCTCCAGCAGCACCCTTTCTCATTTGCAGTGGAACACAAAGTCACACAATCAGTAGAAGAAAACCAGAGATACAAACCCAAGCCAGGGATGTTATGCTATACATAGGGTTCTCCTGGGAAAGAAAACCAAACACACAAGACCACCATTAATAACTGTGGCTTGAAGTACTCCTGCTACTGACAAGGTCAGCAGAATCCTCTTTGTATCCCAACCACCCAGAAGTGCTTGCTTGAATCCCCCCCAGACATAGTACTCCTGCTGTCCTCCCTTGGGACAGGCCAGCTCCCAGGCCCAGAGCCAGCTGCCAGACAATGCTACCCAGGCACAGGCACCTTTGATGCAGACAGACCTGCCTTGCCTGCACTCAGGACATTAACACTGCAGTACCCATGCCTCATCATTAAAAGAGGCATTTTTCCACATTGAAATGCTACCTCTAAAATCCCATCACACAGCAATCTCACCAGCTGGTCCCCCAGCAATAATGGTGCGGTTCACCTACTTGTTCCAGTCATCTGCTTTTCCCAACGATATTCTCAACTAAATTATCAACTCTGGGGACTTCAGAGAGTTCCTGCAGCCACTGCATCAATGGAGCGTACCCGTCCTACTGACCTTCAGCCAGACCTACCTGCAAGTCATTAATCACTTCTGAAATCCCCATCCATTACCAAGTTTCACAACAGGAACAGTGAGAATACGAGAAGTGCAAACAGTTTTACTGGCAGGTTTCTTCAATTTAAAGCCAGAAGTTGTTGAGTGCATTTGGGGTTTTTTAAGCCATGCAGAACCTTGCAAGGACAACGGCGGGGGGGGAAAAAGGCAAAAGAGCCACAAATGTACATTTTATAGTCAGCCTTTAATTTTTTGCCTGTGATGACTGCAATAAAGTGCACCTAATTTCACATGAAATGAGATAACATGGCTCTTAATACAGCCAACATAACATCAAAAGATAAACCTCAGTGCAAAATGCTTATCTGAAGACAACCAAAGCAGTTAAGACATTTACTGTGCAAACAGCCTCTTCAAACACATGTAACTTCTGGCTGGGGGCCAGTAAATGAGTCGGCAAAACACAACGGGCAGCCGGTTTGCCATTTCGCTTCCTGATGTCCTGAAGCAGGTCTCAGCTCAGCAGTCCCTTGTAAAGGCTCTGCAGCAATGCTTTGGGATCATCTCTGCAAGGCTACCATGAGCTCCAATTTAACCCATGTCTAGACTTAAACAACTGGGGAATTACTACAGCTACAAAACAGATGGAGGAGAAGTCCCGACAAAGCAGGAGGGGCAGACAGGGAAAATATCAGAATGTATACACAGGCATTAAGCATGAAAACACAGGACTGGCTGAGCCAAGAACGATTTCAAGACTTTCTCCATTTATAGTAAGCTAATCAGCTGTGAACTTAAGAATTACAACGTGTGCCGTAAGACCAAAATAGGCCCTGCAGCCACTTCTTGTGAAACAGAGCTGAGGCGTGCCCATTGTATCCAGGGACACATAACTAGAAAAGCATGTCTGGTTCTTTATGTTATTGTGTTAAATAAAAGTAAATATCAAAGTGGTTAATTTATCTGGAAAAAGACCTCAGCAGTTTCAATGTGCTTTGAACTGCAATACAAAAGCTGTTAATCTAAACCCCTCCCCTTTCCTTCTCCAAAATATACAAGACAGCAACGTCAACTTTACAGGGTAAGAAAATATATACACACTACATACAGTAAACTTACTCTGCAATTTATACAACATTAGTGAGAAAAACAATATAAACATTAAGAAAATTACATACAATATATTAAACAGAGTAAGCAATTGCTATCAGAGGGAAGGCTGACACACTTATCAAAGACAGGCAGAGCAAAGGATGATGTTGCTATTCCTATACAACACCGAGTAATTCTGTTTAGCCTAAAGCAGTTCTACTGCCAAACAAAGACACCCTTTGAGGTAGATTCTTCCAATTCTTAAATAACATGTTGAGATTTAAAAAAAGGGATTTTCTTCCTCTCCACTCCCTCCCAACAATGCCACGATCGTAACTTCTGTTTGAACAAAGCTAAGCTGATTATCCTGTGAAGGGCACACAGAAGCTGCAGTCTTAGGCTAACTCTCTAACACTTGAAATGAAAGACAAAACATTTAGCATGAATTCGCAACTAAAACACCTTCCCGCAAGATGTGTTTCCATTCTATAGCAGTTCCTTTACAGGTAATATACATACTTAAATGTGAAGGTTGGTGGTGTTTTGGGGAGTTTTTTAGCCTTATTATACATTCTAATTTTGGAAAGTTGTAGGGGATTTATGATACAAGACAGAACAATCTACAAAACTTAAAAGGAAACAGTATTATAAAATGCACATGTTGATATTGTTAAAAATCTCACTTGAGGGAATCTCAGTTGGTGCTTCTACCCAATACCTTAACTTTGTCTTCATACATACTCAGATCCTACAAACCACAGCCTAAGATTTAAGCGATGGCATTTGCACAGAGAGCACAAAAGGAGATCCCCACCTGACTACTTCACAAACAGCTCTTGGAGCTCTGTGCACACACTGTGTGTGCAGCAGGACTTCACACAAAGGAATTCAGACCTCCTGTGGCTTGCACAGTTTTCACATAGGTGGACCAAATGCTCATCTCCCCAAATCTCCACCAAGCTGAGACTGTAGGATTAGTATGTTCTCCATTTAGGACAGTGCTGAACCCAGATAAAAATATGCGTGTTTGTATGTAAGAAACAAACATACTCTTTTATAAAGAGCAGTACTATACTACTGGTGTAATAAGATCTCACCTATAACTTGGTCTTACAGAAACACTTCCCTTGCAGTCACATTCACTGCATAAATAAATTAATACCTGAAGATGAGAAAGTTAAATTAATGCATCACTAACATAACAAATTCCATTTTGTTATTTGATAAAACACAACCACAGAGCAAAGAAGCATCCACTTAACCTGTTTGGGCATAACCACTCTTAAGGTCTGCTTCCACCGTCAAGTGAATACAAGAGCAGTCACTTGTTCACATGCAACTGCTGTATTTTGTAGTTTTTTAGAAGCACTGAAGGCTCATACCAATTCCGCTTTGCAGATTAACATGTGCAGGCCAGGCTGTTTATCCAGCCCAGTTCTGAACCACTTCCTCACCTGCTCACAACAGGGGAGGTCTAACACTGTTTCTGAACTCGCATTCCATGTCATGGGGCAATTCTTTCCCAGCCATCTTAAACAGATGTTTGATGGTGTGTGCTGGCAAGAAAACTAAGTCATACAGCTTCCAATATGTCTTGTGATTGACAACAGAAATGAGAAAATTTTCCTCAGCTTTAAATAGGATAAAATATATCTGGCTAATTCAGACAGGGCTACAGAAAGAGCTGGTTGGGTTTGTTGTTTGGGGTTGGGTGGGGGGTTTTATCTATAAAAAACAAACAAACAAAACCAAAACCAACCCCAAAAAACCCAACAAATAACTAATTTTTAATTTCAGTTTACCCACTTCAATTTTTCAGAAATAGTGTATTTGTAGGAAAAGCAACGTTAATCAAATCAGATCCTTTTGTTTCTAATATTTGCCTGCATCAAGCTCACGTTCCAACTCAGGTGACTGATTTCTTCTGTTCTGATCAAGGTGAAGCTCCATTCATTCTGTATCTTCCTTGTTTTAAGAGTTTTTCTGTTATTTTTCCCTGAACTAGGCAAGATTTCATGAATCTGGCTCCCAGAAATCATGCAGTTTTCCCTAAAGAGCAAAAGCAAAATAGTAAACAAGTCAAAAAACCAATGACAGTAGTGTAAAGTAGGCAAGTGTTTAGCCAGAGATCACCACGATATGTTGCAAGTGCCTAGAATTTTATTCAGAAATACTTGCCAGTTTTCACATATGTGAATCAACCCCACGTATCTCTGAAAGAGCTGCATCGTTATCAACTTACATCAGTTAGTAAGCTGCAAGTTGCTTCTGCAGCCATGTGTTACTAATTTCCTTCCCCCTCTAGAACAAGAAATGTCACACACACAACTACGTCATCTCTATTGCACATTGCTGGTAGTCACTAATAGTTTTTACAGACAAATGGTCAATGACACAATTTTTAACTGAAATCAATACTAAGTATATATGTATAATTTTACTTTTATGTAAGTGCATCACTACGTTACTATAAAGTTAATGTTTTTCCAAGACAGGACTCAATCAAATGGCCTGATCACATTAGAAAAGAAATCTTACAACCCTAGAGTGGAAGAAACAGCTCTGAACTCTGGGTATCAGTAGAAATTATCCACCTATTCCACCAAAGACAGCTAGGCATCATGAAGGCAAATATTCATGAGAGACTAATCAGCACATGTGCTTTCATAGAGCACAAAAGGCTTTTCCTAGTCACTATATAAAATTCAACACATTTGAAGGGGAAGGAGTTATCAAGGGCTGTTAAACATATGATAGAGCCCTGGACTCAAGTAGCCTCCAAGTCACATGCTGCCAGACCACAGCAGGAAGTGCACCATTGCATTCCTGCCTCAATGTCCTTCTCAAAGTGTCTGCTAATAACTATAATCAGACACAGGCCCTGTGACTTGACTCAGTACTAACATTTTAGTGTATTATACAAGCCCTTTACAAAAGTAGCACTTTTAAGGATAAAGATGAAATCTTGCTTTTATTGAAGCCAACAAAGTAATAATTTAAATTAAACTCTATTCTAATACATTTAATTGCATGCCACAGCCATGCCATTTATGAAGAAAAAAAATACTCTTTAAAAGAATACGCTGTTTTCAAATGCTAAAATCATGAGTTAAATGCACCCTGCAATATGAAAAAAGAGAAGAAAGTTTCATTACAGTACCTGAGTAGGCCGAGTGGTTTGTATCACATCTTGCCATTTGCCATATATCCTGGCAACCAAGTCTTTCACCTGCAAGTTCAGACAGATTAGTTTAGCCACTTATGCTAAAAAAGCCAAAATCATACCCCCATCTCACCCCAAACCCCAGAGAAACCCAACACCCGAGGTCTACTGGGACCAATTTTATAGTCAGCCCAAAGTATCACCACCTCAACTCCAACCAGACCCCTGTAATTTGGGACTCTTAATTCAAAGTAATGTACTCCACACAAACACATTACAGGCACATGACTCCCCATGTTAAGTGTTTGGAACCAGCATGCAAGCCTCTGGCTTCCAAACACCCACCTCATCCTTCGGGTGAGTTCACTTTGTTACACAAGTCTGACTGTATCTAGAAAAGGTGCCTGCAACTGCAATCACAAAAGCAATTCAAGCGCTGCCTGCTTCCAAAATTAACTCCTTATACATAAAACTGTGCTTTTTCACAACCAATCACAAACAGGTGTTTAATCCAAGCCATTCAGAACTGAGATTTGCTTCATATGCTGTGTTAAAACCCATCACGGTGGAGTCCTCTAGAAGTTACTGTATGATTACACAAATGAAGTGATGGGAAAAAACAGAGGAAGATTTTCCCTTCTCGGTGCAAGGGCAATAAAAACTAAAGTGAATGTGACCCCAGACACAAAAATCAAGGCAAGAACATTTAACTTGGTAAAAGGATCCATGCTCTACTCATCTGGCTGAATAAAACAGAACAATCTTGAGAGATAAGGATGCACACAACTGCAAATGTTTGATTTAAAGCTGAAGAAGCCAAGGCTTTCCAAAGCTGAGGCTGGTCACTTATCACTGCTCTGATCTGGCCTGCCACAACAGCACGCAAAGCATGAAAGTCATAAAATTACAATTTCATCAGTAAATCCCACACCACAAAGCAAATGAAAGTCAATTATCCAAGCTTGATGCTACATCACATACACCTTTGGCTTACATCCACAACAGTTTTACCTAATTTGAAAATAAACCAGAGACACATGCAAGACAGGCTAGTATTCCGGTCTTCCGTATCCTGCCCTGTAGCCTCTGCTCTTAGGAGCCAGCTACCAATGACTGCCAGGAAAAGAAACAGAGCAGCTCTGCAGGTCTAAAAGTTGAGATGCCTGGTTAAAAGGAACACAAGCTAACGTTTTGCAGTTGTTAATAGTCCTGTTGTTAGCAAAAAGAGCATTTTCAGTGAATGAAAATGGGCATATATTTATGTACATGCAAAGACAGGATGCAGACAAGAGAAAACAGGGCTGAGATAAGGGAACACCACACATTAAGAACACTAGAAAGCATCCCAAAACACCCCCTCCCAACTTTCTTGTCTTACCTTAGTTCGATAAAACAGCCTTGCATCTTCCCTAATATCACATTTTATGTGCTTATCTAAGGCACCACAAAGCTTCAGTAAGTGTTGCTAAATAAAGACAAAAAGTATACAGCTCTTTAAATCCTTCATGTCAAAACTAAAAGCTTCCTTCAGACATTATTGCAATTTAAAAACAATACGCATCAATTTGATTTTTTCCTCAGAAATATACAGTAAGGAAGGAAGAAAAGAATGAAAGGAAACAAGACCATAAGATCCTCTATCAGTTGCTGGCATGGCCCTGGTACAGCAGATCTAAGAGCTTTAAAAGAGTTTAAAAGTGTAAAATTTGTGATGTCTAGCCCTGCTAAAGCTCCTACCAGCTAATTTGTAAGTCCTGTCTGATCCCAAGGCAGCAAGTGCAGTGCCATTTATCAGCAAAAAAAGTTCAGAAGTTGCAATAGCTGAAAAATAACCTTTCCAGTAATGACTCCGGTCATTTTCTTTTGTAGGAATTAGCTAAGCAGGTAAAACATGCCATGGTTTCTGCACTGATCTTTGATTTATCTCAGAAATTCTGATTACTTGATAAAGCAGCTTTGTAACTTCATAATCTCTTGCTAATGGGCTCCCAAGATCTTTCCCATTCTGTGAATTCCTTTATAAAATTCCTGTTTCCAATCTCTCACTGAAGAGCTGCTAATAGGCTCTGCTCAGCAGGTGAGACATCCCGAAACTCTAAATACAAACATTTGCCGGTGTCTCAAGACCATGAAAATTTACCTCATCCCACTGGAAGAGGACCAGAAATGAAAGAGTTACATTGATTTTACACAAAGCCCAGCCTGCACAGTATTCAGCCATACCCCTCTTGCCACCTGATGGTGAACAGGTCAGTGAATAATACTCTTTCCTCATTAAGAAATACAGAAACATTAAAAATTATATTAAAAAAGATCAAGTTCTCCACAATCTTCAGGAAGGCAATGTAAAAAAACCAACCAAACAAAAAACCCCAAACAAAGAAACCAACCCAACCCCAAATCTCAAAACACCATTACAATATAATTCTTTTCTTTACCAAATTGTTTCAGATTACACTCTGTGATTATCTTTTTGCTTTGAGCAGTAAATTGAGACACTTAAGCCCCAAAAGTTAACCAAACATTACTGCTTTACCTCTCTCAAACAGTTCATTTGACAGATTTCTTAAAAGCCAACAGTGATTCCATGGGACAGAGGAGGTATATAGACACCCTGCAGCAAGCAACTAGAGCAAGTGATCACAGAAATCTGAACAGGATTACTGTAAGTCTAAGCAGAAGGTATCACTTAACAGACACCTATATGGCATCACATGGCACAGAGGAACTATCACCACAGAGAACAGAAGAGATACAGTCCTAGTTTTCACTTGCTGCATGGCTGCACTCCAACATGAAAACCATGAGGTGTTTGAACATATTTTACTGGATACTTTCAAAGGGGTTTTCTTTCAGACTGAAATATTTCAACCGTACTGCAAGAGTTCACAGGATCATTGGGTTTCTTAGAATTTCCGTTGAGTTAAATTTCCGGTTACTTTCTGAGAAAGATTAACAAAATAATCATCTGCTGATCCACAGCTTTATGTTTTGAGGTTGCTCCATGTGCATAAAAGCAGAAGAGGTTTATTTCTCTGCAAAAAGCGCAGAGAAAGCTCTTCCGCATTTACTTTGCCCCAGAACAAGTTTCCCCCAGTGATATCTTCCACTGGTGATCTATCAGATGACAGCTACTGATAAAAACCTGAAGATTTTTAGGAGTTACTTAAGTTACTTACCCTTTGATTAGAATTTACACGATCAAAGATACTAGCTTCACTGACTAGATGAAGGAGGATGTAGATTAGGTAGTATGCCTGGAGAGAAATCAAAAGAACTTAAGCAGTCAAAACACAGTCATAACTCTTCACATCCAGATCCAGCACAATTTTTGCTTTTTGGAGTAATTCCTCCAATAGCCATATCAATGGACAAGTATGTCTACACATTTGCTTATCTAATTTGAAATAGTACATTCATGTATCAAAAACATTTTTAACCACTATTACACTGGTTTAAGTTACTTAAGTAACTTACAAAATTTTCTGTAGTTTTAATTACCAAAAATTAAATTCAGCCATTGGCTTTATTTTCCCACCATCTACATCTAGATCTAAATACTTGCTAAGAGATTCCATGATAGACAGAAATAACCAAACCAATATTCAATTTCTGGATGGATGGAAATACTGAATCTGAGGAGATTTAACTCAATTTTCTGATAGTTTCTCCATAACTGTTTATGAGAATAGATTCACAAAAGATTCATAAATCTCTTTCAGAAGTCTGCAGATGAAGGTCTGGTTCAGCATCAAACAGTTCCCACTGATTACATGAGAAGGGAGAAAGAACAGTCCTCTGATTACAGAAGACGGACTCAAGACATCCATGTGACTGAGCCATTCAGAAAATCTGACCATTTCCCTGTTTGTTAAACAGCCTAATACAGCTTCCTCCATCACATACTACTTTCCTTCCTCCATGACTGATCAAAATAGAATATAAATTTTAATTATGCAGATGAATGCAGCAACAAAATAGTGTATGTACAGTTCCATGTACGGAACTGTCCTCAGTTAACAGAAATTAAAAGAAGCATTCTCAAAATTGTAGAAGATGCAATTATATAATAATACTAATTAAATATTTATATAAAAATATATAAAAGACAAATGCAAAACCCCACTATCAGCTCTGTACCTCCTGTTCTAGTTCTGCATGACAGTGGTCTCCATCAGCATCCTGCTGCTCCAGTCTTTCCCTCATCGTCTTTAGTAGATTAGAAGGTCTCATGTACACAAGAAACTGATGCAGAAGAGACATCTACAGACACAAATGTTAACAAATTGCACTAGTTTACTGGCAGTTGGTTTGGAAACCAAATGCTACTACTATATATTTGTCCCCCAAGAACAGGACATAAAAGGGATTTTTAATTAAAATGGAAGTTTTCATGCTTTGGGTAATTTTTGACTATTCACAGAAAAAATGTTTGTATGTTGCCTCAATAAAAGATCAACACTACAGAAACAAAGAGCGACTCTACATGAACACAAAAGGAAGACTGAAAGTGTAGACCTCTTTCCAACATCCAAAATGAGTGTTTAGGCACATGAACAATACTGAACCTTCAAATGCAGAACATGCGGGTTACACACAGGTGCAAATATACTTCTAATACTAAACTAGAAATTAGTAATGGCAACTTTGCAAGGTTCTTGAAAATAGGCTTACAGTATTAAAACATAAACCAGTAATATTCATGTTTTCTAAACTTTCAACTTAGACACACCACATACATGCAGTACCTGCTTGTCACTGTCCTCAGGTATTTCTACATCCTTTTTGAGCAGCTTTGAAATTATCACCAGGCTAAGACGTCTTCTTAATTCCCTGAAACACAATTCAAAGACCTTTCTTTCTCAGAGAATTTCTTAAATTCAAACTGTTTCTACAAAGTATATGAGGCTATAGATGGTTTCCCTAGACATAAACTAACCTACAACTATTAAATTGGATTTTCTGAATATAAGTGCTATTAGACTAGTAAAGAGGCTAGTGAAATATTAAGTACCCTTATCTCACTGCAGCTTTTCTTCTGCACAAATAAACACTACAAGATGCTTGCATCCAAGCCTAAAACCGAGGGCGAAATTCATTCTCCTTGCTCAGATACATTATAATGTATTCATTTCAAAGACACAGAACTCATAACAGATTGACACTTAGAATTCAGATATGAATCACTCCTGAAACAATTTAATTTTTGATCATTCAGGTGAGAATTAGAGTAGGTGATGGATGTCAGAACCTGAAGTTAAGTCTATCTTTGCTGTAAGGCACCAGGAAGTTTGCAGCCCAGAAAACTACATATAAAATGTAAAAGAACTTCCACAGCAGAGGTGATCAAAAAGCTATATACACACACACACACTACTGACTGCATATACCTCTGTAACATAGGAGAAAACCCATGTACATTTTTTAAAGCAGCATGTAATACCTATTGCATTTACCAGACTTTGAACTTATACAGATAAATCAGCTGTTAACAATACTACATATAATGTATATATACTACATATAATGTTACATATAATGTTACATATAATGTAACTAATACTACATATTAGTACAACATAACTACATATGCTGTTACAGTGTCATTACCGTCCACGTGTTACCCAGCTAGGCACCAGTTGAACCAGCCACAGGAGATTATGGCGATGATTGGAGAGTTCACTCAGAGCCACGCAGAGCTCAGGCATCTTTAAAAGAACAACAAAAATCCCCATACTGAAGAATGGATATGGTGGGCACTTGTTTTATTTGTAAAGAAGCACTCATCTACTCCCTAGAAACATATGCAGCATGAATGTTAAAAGGAATTGATCTAACAAGAGATGATGTGCATAAAGATATTTCTGCATTGCACCTATAGTTAAGTCTGCTAAACACTATTTTGAAAAAGGTTAGTTGAGATCAGCTTTTCATTATGTTTTGTTAGCTTAATGCAATCATTTCGTCATTCTTTCAGAGAGCCATTTTAAGCATAATCTTATATTTGCTAAAATAGCAGGAAGTTCAATACAAACAGTCCCCTTGCAGAAGAGGACAGGCAATGTCAGGCAACAAACCCAATTCAGTATACCCTCCTTCCTCCTAAACCTCACACAAATCCAAAGCTCCCAATTTGTTCATCTTAGATTTTCAAGCAGCATTCTTTTGATATGTCAAAAAAAAAAAAAAAAAAAAAAAAAAAGAAAACTTCAAAGCAGAAGTTTCTTGAAAATTAAACTGCAGTTTCATAAACCTAGTAGAAGAAAATTATTTAGGAAGTTACCTTTGTATCCCAGTCTTCTATTCTTATCAGAAGCTTTAGGAAAAGGCACTGAAAATCTATCAAAGGAATATGCTTTAACTGTTTCTCCAAGCTTATTTTAAATAGCAATAGAAGCAGCAGCATTATTTCTTGATCAGTATATCCACCTTGAATTACTGTTGTACAGAAACCTAGAAACTTTAGAAGAAAAAAAGCATTAAAATCTGAAATCAGTTTAGTTTATTTTAAAGTACAAAGACTACTTAAGTCTTCCACCCTCACATTAAAGTGTACCTCAAATTGCAACACTTGTGTACTAACATCTCCCCATCTCCCAGTAACTGCGCTCTGTGGTATTTTTTTATACCTGCTGGAGGCTCACGTTTTGAACAATGTCAATATTTCCTGGATATTAAAGGGATAGGAATGATTTTTCTCCACTGCAGGTAGTTCTTGTCTAACTGAATGAAAGACTGACATATTAGTATATTGCATATACTAAATATGCAATACTGAAAACATATATAAAGAGATTTTCCCCCACCCAAGTATTATCACATGGGTTACTTACAATCTGGGACATGTGCATAAATGAGAATAAAAATTACTCAAGAATGTGTATACTGTCTCTAGTAAGAGATGCTTCAAGTGCCTCCCCATGAACTAAGTGATTTTATGGTTAAAAATTTCCAGAAAAAATTATTTTAGGATGGTTCAAATACTTCCACAAGGAACTGGAATCAGTTACTAAGGCAGTATTTTTACCATACAACCTTTAATCAGAGAACTAGCCTGTGAAGTGTGACCAGCACTCATTCAGCCTATGGTTCCACAGGACTTAATGCATGGATCCAAGAGCTCACTTCCACAGAAGAGCGAGTCACAGTCCCACTTGCCCTGCAGGAGCTCCCACTTCATTCACACTGTCCTGCACATGGATTGATCACATATCTCCATGAGCTGCACTAACACAACGAGGTTGAATAAATAGCACAAACATCAACTCCCCTTCCCATTTTCACTGAAACACAGAAATGCACTTTTACATGAGGGAGCAAAGACTTCTGATAAAGGTGCCACAGCTGGAAAAGGGAGGCAGCAGAACTGGGCAGTTGTGAGTGAAGCCAAGGAAGTCAGGAAGCTCTGAAGTCTGCAACAAGCCTGCAATAATCTCTGCTGAACGTGAAGCTGAAACCCCAGGATAGCATCTACTCACCAAACATGCCCAGAACTAGATTAAGACATCAGGGGTTTTGCTAAAAAAACAAAGCAAAGCCATCCCCCAAAAGCCAAACCCCTTCCACATTAACTGGAGCTTTCTCACCTTAATCACATTGATTAAATTGTTCTCTGGTAGACTGGAAAAGGCTGGACTGGCAGAGGTTAGCTCTCCTCCTGGCTTGTGTCTACTCATTGTTTCTTGCACCTGACTTCTAAGAAAAGAGACACTAACTGAGCAGTAAAACAACAATTTAGAAGTCCACAAAGGCTTATCTGCATCAAACTGAAGGGAAAAAAAACAACCCCTACATGTTTCAAAATGCCTTCAAATCAAACCACTCCCAAGTTACAGAGCACACACATCTATCCCAGCTTGTAACCAATTAATTGTAATTCTGCTCAGCTATTTAGCAACAATTCTTGTAAACCTCCATTAGAAAGATGCAGGACAAAGGACAATGCTGTGGGGTTTGCTGAATCCTTACCTAGAAGGCACTGTTTGAAGTTCTGGCTTATTTACTCTTAATAAAACCTGAGCTGAGAATTTAAAGAAGAGTATGGCTTGGTGGAAGGGAGGGGAAATAAAGAAGAACCTTCTAATTCTACATTCCAAGCACAAGGCTTGCTTTCACAGGATCCAAGCAATAAATATCAAAAGGAAGATACTTACAAAATATCATACTCGTTAAAGTTGGGCTGAAGCTGCTGCAACGGAAAGAGAGATCTAAACGCAACACCCATATTGACAAAAACAGCTGACACATCGGCTAGTGAAGGAATCCATGGTTTAGACTGTTCATCACTGATGGAAGCTACAAGCAAAAGACATGGAATGGATTAGTTTTGAATTTAGCTCTTAGCATAAGTTCCTCTTAAGGGAAACAAATAAGCTCAGCAGACTACATCAATTCTACCAGCTCTCATCTCAGAGGAGCTGGTACACTGAACAATATGTTTATTTTCAGTATGATAGGGGGGAAAAAAAAAAGAGTAGTCTAACGCAGTATTTTACGCTGGAGAAACATCTTGCCTACGGAGCAAGCAAATGAGTTTAAAGTTCCACCCATTTTCCATCACAGCTCCCTCATCACGAACAGCAGAATAAGCAAGGCGGCAATATTTAGTTTTAAGGAAATATATAAATTACCGTTCTGTGTAGGTACAGGTAAGATAGTGTTATCACAGTGGGACTGGAAATGGAGCTCAATCAGGTTTGAAAACAGGCAAGTTTTCTAGAACAGAAGTGCTCTATAAGGATTCTCTATAGGACACTAAACTAGCAAGTAACAGCAAACTAGATGCAGTGTCTTCCAAACAATTACAGAATTATTGGATCATTTTTGTGTCTTAGAGATGAGTTTGTAAGAAAACAACAAATATAAAGGAACATAACACACAAGACACTGCAGGTTCATATCTCAATGCTTAATTTAGTAAAAACAGCAACAATGAAGATGCTTCCTCAGTTAAGCACTGGAACAGAATGTCTCAGAAAGGTTAAAAGATTACACAGATGACAATTTGCCCTAAGCCTCTGAATGCGCATACATCAGTTTGAACTGTTCATTCAGAACCAAGCTTAATGCCAGTAAAGCACAAAATAAAGGAAGCTACATTTCCTCCTCTAGCAGCTCACGGTCTGATTTCAAGCAAAATTCAAAATATGGGGTGCAATTTGGACAGACCTGAGCAAGTATTTCAAGAGAACCCATTACTTTACTAATGTTAACTGGCAGGCTTAAATGAACTGGTGACTTTTGATGGATCTGAATAAAGTGAAGACATAAGGAACATATAAAAGAACTTGTATTGAGAAGTATTTAAGAGTACAGATGAAGGAAAGCAAAATGCACGAGACATGAGCAGCAGTGTGGGCTGAAGCTGATCCTTGAAAGTGTTTTTTTGCAGGCGTATGATTCTTTTCACTTTTGCCATTTATCTGGGCAGTAAACTATGCAGTGCTGTATACGGGGCTTGACTATGTGAAAAATACCCTGTAGTCCTTAAACTATGAAATTAAGGTCTGGATTTTCCAAAGTAAAACATGGAAAGGGGAGTAAACTCCTGAGCAGACTGGGCTCATTTTCAAGTCACCTTTATTTGTGAAATAACAGAAGTGAGTTTAAAAGGCTCTGTACCAGATGCACTGCTTTGCAAATACATGCCAGCACCACATCCTGTGGTACCAGCTTGTGCACACTCTGTGAAAACCAACTTCTAGCATTTGTGCATAACATACAGAAGAGCCTAAATTCATGCCAGAATCACAGAGACAGAGCCTTTTACTTCCTCCCCAATACCCTTCTATACTTAACAGAAGGGAAATGCCTTCATTCCAGTGGTCAGTTTCAATTCTTCAAGCACTCACCATTTTTTAGTGTTATCTCCATCAATCTGTCTAAAATCTGGGTGGAAACACAATAGTCAGGATGAACAGACATCACCTGTGGAGAGAAAAAAATGCTGCATGTCAAACATCAAGCTGCACGATGGCATCAGTTTTTGCCTTTAAATAAATCAAAAGAAAGCCAAAAACAAACAAAAAGGAAAAAAACCCATCCACAAACCAAACAACTATTCGGTGAAATAAGAGACAGTAACAGAAGGGAGGAAAGAAAACCCGAACAAAACAACAAACCCCCACCCCAAAAAGAGCCCCAACAACCAAAACCCCAACCCATAGTGCAAAGATGCTCTGAATACATTAAAACTGAATATTTGCAGTATGGGAATGCTGTAACTCCAGGTTGAGCCTGTTGTTTCATAAGAAGGTACTAAGAGTTACGAGAATGGAAAGTACCATATGTCCCTTTGCAACCCATTTGCATTCGTGATCTAACTGAACTCCTCAATCAAACTTGGGGGCAATGGAGTGAACTATAACCTTTTCCAGTCACGAGCAAGTTGAACAACACTAAACCCAAACAATGAATTCTCAGTTTTTCATAGAACTCTTAACTACAAAAACATGGCTATGAAGCAGAGCTCAAGTTTCCTGAAACACTTCACTAGCCCAGCAAAACACTCTTCTTTATCTCCCCCAAGTGCTGGATAGTTTCCTGCTCTGTAAGTGAGTTGAATTGGTTCACACTTCCTCCTCATGAGAGGAACACCAGGGCTCACAGAAGGAGTGGAAGGCAACCTTTCACTGGCTGGAGGGAAGTACACAGAGGAGCAAAGCATTTCCCTTTTGGCAAAAGCAGAAAGCCAGTCAGACCCAGGCTGCAGTTTCACAAGTGGTTCAGCTTTATTTTTTGTTTCAGGCACAGTAAGAATGTGGTAAATAATCATAGAATGGTTTGGGTTGGAAAGGACCTTAAGATCATTTAGTTCCAACGCCCTGCAATGAGCAGGGACACCTCACATTAGACTACATCACCCAAGACTCTGTCCAACCTGGCCTTGAACACATAATAATAGAATGCAGATTGGAGAGGGGCATTTTTGTGAGTAATAGAACAACGTAAATTCCTAAGGATTTAGACACCTAGAAAGACATCTAGAAAGCAGACAGACACATTTCCTTTGGCAACAGCTCCAGTCTTTCTCCTAAGCTACCTTTTCCAAATGAAAATTACCTGATAATGCAGTTACCTTTGATGATTTAGAAGGCGAGAGATGTAGAAATGGTACTTCTGCATTTTTGTATACTGCAGTATGTACCTTCTGGCTTTGGTTTTTTTTTTTTAAGGATGGAAGGAAGCAAGATTAACATTTGCTTATGATTTGTCCCACCCTATTAAATCCTGAAGTCCCTTCTCACCCAGCACGTACTATGCCCTTTTTAAATGCAGTAACACATATGAAGATGGACTGGGATGTGCAGCTTTGCAGTCACTTGGAAGCATGGAGAAAAAAACATCCCTAGCATTTTACCCCTACTGACAAAGTATTTCAGACTGGAGAACAAATCAGAAAGAAAAAACTTCTTTATATAAAAGAGTTGTTAATATAATGCAACAAATTCACTAACTTGTTCTGATTATTCCTGCTACTACTGCTTCCAGGAAGAATATTATACCTGAACAGAGTATAACTGCACAAACAGTATAGTCTTACCTGGAAAAGCCACTTCAGAATTGGTATGGGACACAAGATACAACTGTAAGCAGAACTTAGAAAACCATTAATAGCTAAAGAAAGTTGCTGTGTTACACTGGAACTGTAAGACAAAGATGGGAGTGGGGAAAGAGAAGAAAAAAATCAGTTAGTGGTTGACTCAGCATTTCCCCACCCCTCAGATCATCAACAGCAAGCAAGGATCTTTAGAGATTTTTAACTTCAATGACCTTTACCAACACTTTTAGAAGAAAAGAGAAAAAAAAACCTCTGCTTGAAGCTTTTAAAATAACTTTTCAAATAAAAAGTCTGAAGGCAAACTAAAGCAAAACAATCCAAACTGACTGTGCAAGTCTGTGAGGTGCAAAAAGTAGCTGTCGGAAGAACAGAAAATACATCACTTTTATTACTGAATTATTTTAGCTTTAGCCTTCTTTAGAGAGTCAGATATGCCATAAGCAGCTGAATTACTGATATCCAGGTTCCCACATACCCTTTAGTTTCCTCTGTTCTCAGTATCTACTAAACCAGGTAGCTCTGTTGATAGATTTGTGTCCTAATTTCCCCCATCTCCTTGACCTGTCTGTCTGAGCAAGTGGCTAGGAAGACATCCATGTGCCAACTGGGCAGAATGCAAAAGCAATTAAACCATAATTGCCTTCTGCAAGGGATTATTCTTTTAGTTCTCATTTCTCCAGTCACAAGATGCTTTTGAAGCTTACACCTTTGTGATCTTCAAAACATGTTAATAAAGAAGCCTGAAGCCAAAGGAGTATATCACCAACATCATTTTCTCAAGAGATCAGAAGCCATCCTCTTCCTCTTCACACCCACAGTAGCACATACATATGTACGTAAAATCTTTTAAGAGTAAATGAATTCTCTCTGTTCCACTGATGCAAGTTTGGAATAAAATGCCAAGCAAAATAACTGGATTTTTTTTCAGGATTTACACTTGTGGCATTAGGCAAGAATTTGTCCAGCTACTTGGAGCCTGACAGCCTTGTAAACACGGAATACAAATCCCTATGAGTTATAGAACAGTTGTTTCTATACACACAGATACACTGCTAGCTCAGTGACTAAATCTAACAGATGTCAGGAACCATGACCTCCTGCAGCCCTCATAAGGTGGTGGAGGACGCCTGAAGTCCTAAGCCCATTCAGAAGAAAAACATCTGAGTTTTTCAGTAGACATAATGCAACATTAGTAGGTCACAAATCAGTTTACCACCGTCTTGCAACAGCTAAGCTTTTGTGCATTTAACATTTCACTTCGACAAACTCGTCAGGTTATCAATGACAGCCCAACACAGTAGAAATATAGAAGAGGGGAGAACACCTTTTTTTCTTATGTCTCACTTAAGATGTTTCTCAAGAATTCCAGAGGAGGAAAGAAGGAAGCTTCAAGTAACAATTCACTGTTCTGCAAAGCCAACCTGGAAAGGAGACTTCCAGGAAAAGGGAGTCAATCCTACCTACTTAATAAGACAGAGCTTATTTGCTTTCAGAGATAATATTTTATCTTAAAAGCTGCTAACACTGAAAAAAACATGCAAGGAAACACAACAGAGTGAAGATATTCTTACTTAAGAAGTAGCTTTTCTATAGGATTTTGAGGGATGAAGTGAAAATTCCTGAAGTCCAGGTCATGATGACTGAAGATCTTCCCAGAGGTTGATAAATCAAATATATCTTCTCCAGGGTGGTAGTCAGGTATGGCATGAGTTACTACTGAAAACCTCTTTATGAATGCCCTGTAAAATTCAAAATTGCTTTTATGAATTTAAACATCCAGAGGCTATTTGCAAGTTGAGACAGTTATTTTCAGATGATGAACACATCGGCCTTATGTGAAAGCTGAATTGTTAAGACAGCACTGTCCAAGAAAACCCACCCAACCCCAGAAGACAATAAAAACGGTTCACATTAAACATATTAAGAACTGATGGAGGGAATTAGACAAAAAGGCTAGAAAAGTGAAGGACTAGATTTAATTGGTTTAGGAGCTGGAAGGACCTGTGTTCTTCTGAGAGATCTTCATCTCCAGTGGCATTCTCCTCATCTTCTCCATCTGAAGAATCAGCTTCCTTTCCTTGTATGTCTTCCTGCAACTGCTTTTCTAGTTCATCTATCCTGAAATAACAGTAGCAGCAGAACTTATCATCATCATTTAGTATTTACAACAGAAATCAACAAAATTGAAGCTCTGAATGTGAATCCAGGAGCCAGTAGCCCATTAGATATGGCAAAAGCATGTGAGACATTGTATCTGTATAAAAGCTAAGTATCTTGCTATTCCAAGATACATACTGGATGTTTCCCAAACCCTAACAAATTTCCAACAGCACAATTAATCACTAGTTTGTCAAAGACAAACACACTCAACCAACTTCTGATAGAATTTGCTGTAATTGCACAAAACTTTCAAACTTCTCAGTTGTTTGTTTTGGTTTTTTTTAATTTTGGGGGGTTATTTTGTTTGGGTTTTGTTGTGGGTTTTTTGTTTGTTTTTTTTTTTTTTTTTTTTTCCCCAACATCATACTAGTATTTTATTTGTTAAATAGTATCAGTTATAGTAGTATTCGCTACACCATAGTCAGTCAGCCCATAGTTATTAGGCTCAGATTCTTTAATGAAAACAGTTAATCACACACATATATACTCACCACCACCTGCCATTAGTGGTATTAGGCACATTACACATTACACTTTCTACCCAAAAGATCTCTTGCAGGAACACTCATTAGGTCCGTTCACCGAACTGCATAGCTACTCAAGATACCAAGAGTCAATACAACTTTGGAAAATACAACTAAATTACAAATGCCTTTGAAGAAATTAGTACAGTCAGTCTACATAAAATCCTTCTATTTCATGCCTTTGCAGCAGCTGCTAGCTGGCTCAGTGACCTACAATGAAGGCATCAGTAAATTTAGTCTGGCTCTTGAGGGGTAGGCAGATGTATAACAAATCACTCGTTATTGCTTGGAAGGAGCATGTCATTCAGCTTTTACAGTTAAGCCATACTTGTAGGTCCCATCAGACTTATACTGGTGGTATCAGCAGGCAAAGCTTAGCTTGCTGCTACAAAAACCCCATCAGTTTTGGGGAGGTAAGGTAATTCTGAGCTTCTACAACTCTGGCCCAAATTTTTCAAAGCAGCTTTAAGAAACAAACCTTTTTGATTCTTCTTTCTCCTTCAAGAGGTATTCTAGGCTGTTCACATATGACACTTGGCTAACAACAGGAGGCTGAGACAACTGTAAATGAGATAAAGAAATTTAGAAAGTACCGCAAGGTATCAATTCGTTCTGTGTTAGACAATAAACATGATCAAACCAGAAATCTCCAATTTTAATGACATCTTACTTGAAGATAAAAACTCAAAGAAGTTTTTCAGGAGATCCTGAAAACAGCAGAATTAACAAGTTAGGTTTCTCGGTCCCTTGACTATTATCAAGTCTCTCTCAGTGATTAAACTGTGTTTCACAATGTAACAGAAAAGCAAGCCTCTGCCTCTCTTCTTGTGGCTGACCTTCAGCTAACCTTTACAAAGAATACCAGCATCAGAAACCTTTCACCTCACTGCTTTATTATTACAATTCATCAAGACGCTGAGAATCCCCATTCTTGTGAATGAGACAAAAAACTCCAAAAATGATTCAGTACCTTTGTTACTTTCAGAAGTCCCTAGAGAGCAAAGCACCAGTGTTGGCTAAATCATCTCCAAAAATCATCAGACAAAACAAAGCTTCCTAAACCCTAATACAAACCCAAAGCAAGCAGCTAGTAAATAGAATTAAAAAACAAAACAACACACAAAGAAAGTCTTAACCACTAACAAAATTAGTATGGTTTTCAGTAGCCAGTGTTTTATTCAGTAGCAGACAATACAGACTTTAAGTCTTTTATGGCCATGATTTGGTTCTTTGGACAACCCTTCTGACAACACCTTCTTAAATTGGCAGCCTTTTATCAGGGACAAAGCTTCTTCCTATGGGCTCATTCATTTTAGGAGAACACAATTCAATAACAGCATTCCCTCTCAGTTGGGGATTTTCTATTACTCGAAGGCAACAAAAGCTAGTTGTCACCTGCTAATAAAAAAAAGCCACTTAATACAGCACCTACTTTGGTATTTGAAAATAGCTTTCATACATAACAAGCAGCATGTCTTTGTGTGGGAAATCTTGTGGGAAAGCTAAAGTCACAGTATCACAGTATCACAGTATGTGAGAGATTGGAAGGGACCTCAAAAGATCATCTAGTCCAATCCCCCTGCCGGACCAGGACCTCTAACCTTACTTTCTATCTGGTTAATACGTCTAAAATGACTGGTGAACAACTGAGAAATCAAGATTTTATGCCAATGTGCACATGTGCCCCTTTTTACAAGGCAAGGGAAGAATGCTAGTATATGCCAAAGCCATGGTCATGGAAATTTTGGGACAGTTCTTAACTGTGCTGTCTTACTTGGCCATTAATTATGCAGAAACAGGATACGCCAACTGCTGTGGTCACATATATGCTTCACAAACATTTGACTAGTCTACATCTGTTTATCAGTCTTATCAACCAACATGTCCACATAATTAATGGTTATGATGGAATACGCATGTAGCCACAGAATTCTATGACATGCTTGCTTAATGAATTATAAGGCCAGTTAAAATAATTATAGCTGTTCAACATCTGCCTACAGGAACAGTAACTAGTAAACAATGATATAATCATAGAATAGTTAGGGTTGGAAAGGACCTTAAGATCATCTAGCTCCAATCCCTCTGCCATGGGCAAGGGCACCTCCCACTGGACCAGATTGCTCAAGGCTCTGTCCAACCTAGCCTTGAACACTGCTGTGGATGGGGCAGCCACAACTTCTTTGGGAAGCCACAGGTTCCTCAGGCAGCCTGTTCCGATGCCTCACCACTATCACAGTAAAGAATTTCTTTCTTATATCCAATCTAAATCTCTCTCCATGTTTAAATTTTAAATAAACCACTTCAGAATTTTAAAAACAGGAGAGGAAGACAATATTTATACAGATATTCTGCTGTTTGTTTTCTACTCTAGAAAATAGTGGTTGGCTGACCCCAGCCAGTAGCTCAGCACCACACAGCTTGTTCCTTTCCTCACCCAGTGGTGCAGGAGAATGAGTAAGAGCAAAAGCAAGAAAACTCCTGGGTTGGGATAAAGTTTAATAAGCGAAGAGAAAGAGGATAAGCAGGGAAAGGAAAACAAAGCAAAGGCAATCACTCAGCACCTCCCACAAGCAGAAGGATGCCCAGCTCTGAGTAATGGCTATGTGCCAGACCAGCTCTTCCTGGTTTGTTTTTATTGCTAAGCATGACACTGTGGGGCATGGAATACATACATCCCTTTGCTCAGCTCTCTGGGCTCTGTCCCCTCCCAGCTCTTCGACCACTCCAGCCTACTCACTGCAGACGCAGAGTGGGAAAAAGAGAAAGCCTTTATGCTGCTCAAGTACTGCTCCACAGCAGTCAGAACACTGGTTTCTCATCAACACCATTTTTGTCCAAAACACACAGCACCATACAGCTGTTCTGAACAAAATTAACTCCAACCCTGCCATATTCAGTACTAAATCTTTTATTTAAACACAGCCATTCCCACCTGTACCAACTTTGTCAGGAATGCCACACAAAGTCCTACTGCAGTACCTTCCTAATTAAAACATTATTTTACAGTAAAACTCCAAAACCACTATTTGACAAGGTGTTACTGAATAAATAGGCTAAGTCTTAAAAACACAGATCAATTCATCAGCATAATATCCTGTAAGCTGCGAATCACTGGTCCTTGTGAGCAGAAGTCATTCGGCTTTTTGAAATACTAAAATACTTCCAATACCCATGAAATTCAACCTCGAAGAAAACATCACACTTGCAGATCAACAACTTGTACATAGAGCTCTGACAATCACAGACTGTGTCAAGGATATAGGACTGGAGTCTAGCACACAGGTCTCTCAATATTTAAATCAATTTCCTCTAGTTAACCTCAACTCAAAAATCCACACATCTTCTAAATGTAGCCTCCTGCCTTTTTCTTTAGAGAGAAAAAAGCAAAAACAGAACTCCTAAAAACCACTGGAAGGCATATAGGTAATGTAACCTGGCTGCACAAACCATCTTTCAGCCATTCCAAGGACATACATAGTAACAAGTTCTCCCTTTCTCTGACTACATTGCACTGCACCATAGGACCCTTCAGCTGAGTAACCAGTTTTACAGGCAAGTAACTCCAATTTTCCATGCATTATGAATAAAGGAGAAAAAAAAACCCCAATCACTAAAAAATACAACAGAACAAATCTGATGCAATGCTTTCTTGGGGATTTGTTTGGGGTTTTTTTTAGCCACTTACATGAAGCTTCAGTAATGGACTTGTATTGACCGGAGAAAAACTGTCAGAACATTCTTCCAGGTTACCTGCCTGTGGCTTGGAACTTGAAAAGAGGATTTCTTGCAGTGGCACAAGTACTTCATCATCATCGTCATCTAGATTGAGTTCCAAACTGTCATCTTCACTGTCAAAGCTGCTTTTTGATTTTCCATTCAGCTTGGACTGGGACGTACAGGTGCTTTCAACTTTTAAATCCCTTGAGGGTTGTGAAGACCTACAGCCACTGTCCATGCGCCCTTCTTTAAAAGACAATGAATGGGGAACACTTTTACCAGTACCTTTGGAGAGTGTCAGTTTCCCAGATCCTTCCACTGAATCAGAAGGACTTTCGGAAGTCTCACCTTTTGTTTGTGAAAACTTGTTGCTGCACTGAATACTGTAAGCACATCTTTCTGTTCTTTTCCCATCTTGCTCTTTCTTAGCATCCAATACCTGAGATAAGCCAGTGTTCTGGGGATGAGATTTCACCCCTTTTGTATGTGTTAAGTGATGGAGAGAAGGCAACACAGCACTTTTTTCCTGAGAAAAAGGAGGGGACTTTTCCAAGAAAAAGCATGAGTTAGCCACCTGTAATTGATTCTCTTTGGTATCCACAACTGAAATGTGGTTATTCTTACCAGGACTGTGTGCAGAATACGAAGACGACAAACCAACAGAGGAGCAGTTATTTTTCTCATTTTCATGGCTTGAGTTGAGGTATTCCTCTGGGAGAGGAGAATCATGTCTAGGTAGAGCAGCAGCTTCCATCAGTTGCAGAACACCACCACAAGTAGACTTTAAAAGGATATTTTTTACAAAGTGAGACTTCCTATTTTTGCATTTTGCAGGTGATCTACTAAAAGCAGGCTCATTCAAACTTGATACTTCAGATCGATTTGAACTGTCTGCATCCACACTCATGGCAGCACGTTTTCTTTTCCCAGGAAAGTCTATTTGTTTTGATCGCCCAGAAGACGTCTTAGTTCTAAGGCAGCATGAAGGAACAGACTGGGTCTTCTGCACACCAGCAGCCATCTCAGATGTTCTCAGTGTATTTGAAGAAGATGCCTCATGTTTGTAAACCCGCTTTGGCTTTGGTTGAGATGCGTCATCTAAAAAGTGTTTTAAGAAGGTAAATCACTGTTGTCACGTTTAAAAAATAATTAAAACCTCCAAAACAACATCTTACCCTTAAAAAAATAACTGGTTTTAAATCAACTATGACTGAATTTTTTTATCAGAAACAATACTTCCATTCTGCTTGAACACAGTGGACCACAATTAAGATTTAGCTGATACTGTACTGTTACATTATTGTACGTTATTATTACGTTATTGTAACTAACTTGGAAAAGAAATTAAATCCTTTTATTTTAAAGCAGCTGAGTAGCCACCGTACGACACTTTTCCTATATACTAGAATCAGTCAAGTCTTTGTAAACAGACAATAGCCTCGTTGAGGTATGCGACTGGAAGAAAATGTCTGTAATTATGTATTATGTTTATAAGGAATGAACAGTACAAAAAGTATTTTGGGATAATTTTAACAGCAGTCATAAAAAAGGCATTCAGAAAACAAAGAAATCTGTTTTGAGGCTATTGTTCTATGGCACCAGAGCCCACCACCTTCATCATGTCTTAAGCTGGCATTAGCCCCTGGCCACTTCATGCCAAGCTACTTCACGGAGCTGATGTGGCTTAGAACTTCCCAACTCAATTTTCAGCCAGATCACCTCCTCCCACTGCTGGCAAAGTCCCAGTGGCAGTATAGGTGGAAACTGAAGCAGAGCAGCATCGCTCCCCTCCACCTTTTTAAAATCCTCCTGCTGACCAAGCCCAAGTTTCTGTTCATGTGAGCTTTTTATATTCAGTTGTACCTACTGTAGAATAAAATTACATGGTTAAAAAACAGACAACAAGCAACAAGAATATCAGCTAAATTTTAGTGCTTGGTTCAACAAGAATGTTCCTCCTGGATTAAGCTGAAATTTGTTAACCACTACAGGTAATATGGACTTTCCAAAATGCAAAAGAAACTATAAGAATAGTCAGGTACTAAGCACTTAAGACAAAGAAATATCATGACTTCTAATTAAGTTAGAAATAATCTGTTTTCACTAAAACCCCAAGTTAACACCTTTTCAGACTTGCCATGTATTGGAAATAATCTTGACAATACAACAGCATTTTATTAATTTTTTTAAGAGAGAGAAAACAGAAAAACATAACTCCAAGAAAAAATGCCAATAAACACAGACACTAAGTGATGAACCTGATTGTTTCATTAAGTCCATATTATCAACACTGCTTCTACCTGAGGCAATCTTCCTTGAACCAGAATGTGGTATTTTTCTTAAAGGAAATCCATTTCCCTAAAAATAAAGATGGAGAAAATAAAAAAGTTAACTGCGTACTTTTTAAAACCAGAATGTTGACATCTTGAGCCAAGTGTTAAATCTAGCACAGCCTTAGTTTCACACACTCCCAGAAACATGGCAATGTACTTCATTTCAAAACTTAAAACACAGTCAAATATCAACACAACGACTCTCCACAACTCAAATTTTGTATCTTTTCCTTCAGATTGGCCTATGGTTCTATGCCTCTCCACTTTTAGGGCCATCAGCAAGCCTGGGTTATATGGCAACATACCCTACTTGGCTTTCCTCTAACAAGTCATTAGGAACTTGAAAACCAAACCGACAGAAAGCACAGACAAGCAAATACAGAGGAAGGGGTGCTAAGGAGAAAATGAAACACAAACTAAATCTTTCTTTCTGTTCCATTCATATTGCATTATAGAATCATAGATGATAGAATCACTGAATAGTTTGGGTTGGAAAGGATCATCTAGTTCCAACCCCCTGCCACAGCCAGGGACAGCTCACACTAGACTATGTCGCCCAAGGATCTGTTCAACCTGGCCTTGAACACTGCCAGGGATGGAGCATTCACCATTTCTTTGGGCAGCCTGTTCCTTATATCTAACCTGAGCTTCCTCTGTTTAAGTTTAAATCCATTACCCCTTGTCCTATCACTACAGTCCCTGATGAAGAGTCCCTCTCCAGCATCCTTGTAGGCCCCCTTCAGATACTGGAAGGCAGCTATGAGGTCTCCAAATGTGTTTTCTACACAACACTGTTAGAAAACATAAGGTTGTAAGACATTTAAGATAAAGACATTTTTTCTACAAAATACAATTTAAAGTTTCAATTTCCATGCTCACATCTAATCCAGAATATCTCCCCTGCTTTTAAACCAGGATTTCTCATTTATTGTAAAATAGTTAAGAACCAGCTTACCCAAGCATGACCTAAAGTTCACAAAGGAACAGAGAAGAGCATAAACTTTTTCACAGCTGAAAAAGGCAGTACTAGGAACCCTATCCTGATAAGATAAAAATCACTGATTTCCACTTTTAATGACCCTTTTAAACACACCTGATGTGATACGCTTGTTCCTGAGAATGACTTCCTTTCTATGCAGAGAGCTCCCAGTGACATAGTGAATTCAGAGTCAGTTGGTGCGCAGGGCAGTTTCCTGGGAAGCCCTGGGGCTTGGCGCAGAGCTCTGTTGTTCACAGTGCCATTGTTTCTATCACAGGCTTGAGTATCAGCTTCTGGTGATGAAACCCGTTTGTCAGAGTCTGAACTTGTGTCTTCTAGATCCATACAGTCAGTTTTCTGTTCCCAACAATTTCCACAAGACAATGGTGCTCTTGTTACTCCTAGACGCTTTTCATTTCTTCCCTGATCTGACTTGACAGTTTTATCCTTTTTTACCAAGAAATGGCTGTTTTGAGACCCTGGATTAACAAGGAGTTTTTTAATCACTACTTTTGGGTACAACGAACCCAGTGCCTTGCATGCTCTGCCATTCTCTAAAACGTTTGCACTGTCTTTTTTCTCTTCAATTCTTCTCCGAAAGGCATCTAACACAGGACTTGTGTTTCGTGTTCGGTCTGGCATCTTTTTTCTTCTGACCTTCTTTGGAGAAGACACTTTCTTTTCAAAACGCTCAGCACACAAAGCTGCATCTTTTACATTTCCACTGTCCGGTGAGCACAATACAGTTCTGTCTTTATGGCCAAGGTCTAAGAGAGAAAAGGCAAGACAAATTATTCACAATCACAATACTGGGGGGGAGGAAGTCTTACTGGACTGTATTACTTGCTATTTTATCTCTCTCACACATGCAATTCAAAATTAATTTACTTAATCATTTAGTTTTGCTAGTGCCATGAAATTTATTTCATATCAAAGAACTGCATGATCTATGTCACATCTTCAGTTGTTAGAAACAGTCTAGCTCAAGCCTGAGACAGTAACTTGAATAATTACATCATTAAATAAATTCATTTTATTAGGAAATAAATTGGTTTAAAATACATTATTAGAAAAAAATTCAACGTGCACACATTGACATACCTGGTAAGCTATACTCCTTACATTGCTGCTCCAATTTGGAATGAGATTAAACTATACTTCTGCACACTTAGATAACCAAACCTCACACAATAGCCTCTGTTTTAAAAAAAAAACATACTTACCTTGGTTTAAAACTGGTTTGAAGAACTCTGTAATGGTCTGGTTTCTGAAGAGAAAACATAACTTTATCATTTTAAAAGAACAAAATCTAAACACCCTTACAGTGAATACTGACAAAATTAAAACGCTGTAATTTATTTCTACAGATCTGGTTTTAATGCCAGCAGCTCCTGCTCTGGATAGATCACAGAAAGCATCAGCATCCTCATCACCTTCTAGCTGCCTTCTGCTTGGCTAATGAAGCCAACCTGTCAGTTTCCTCATTCAAACAGTTTCCTTTATCATCCTAGTAAGTCATAACCACCCCTCCAGCTTAAATTAAGCTTTCTTTAATGGGACTGACCTCCTTTATATCCAGTATGTCAGATGAAACCTCAACAGTCACTTGTGTGATGTTTTAACAGCCTCCCCATCTCCACTGTCAACACTTCAAGCTGCTAACTCCTACTGGTTGGTTCTCAAGGTGTAATAGCGGTAAGCAGCCTTATCAATACCATCAGTGACCAAACCCTCTTTAACGCATTATTAGTTGTCATCAAGTCTAACCACATAGTTCTACCTGCAAGCTATACCTTGTTGTCCAAAAGCCTTTGTGGCTTTTTTCCACACATCTGGTGCCAGGCTGGGATAGAAATCCCTACCTGCAGTATTACCAGACTCCTCAGCAAGAACTTGTACCAGCACTGCCCCTTAACAAAGTAGATGTTAGCAACCTCCCTCTCAGCACACACATTAAGGGCACCTTCTGACTTCCAACAGAAACAACAGTCTATAACCATCTTACTTTTACACATACACAACACAAGTAATAGCTTTAAATTAGAGGTATTTTCTCTGGCAAGAGGTAAGTGGGATGTGAGAACATGAGGGCATTTCTCTGTGAGAGAATGCACTTCTAAAAATGGGCATTGTATGTTACTGGGAAACCTGACCATTAAAATCCAGCACAAACTCTGCAGTTGCTAACTTTATCTTCTCCCATATAGCAAGGAAGTTTATTAACGACTGCAAGGTTATACTTAAGACTGTTCTGGAAGTGTCTTTTCAAGTTAAAGATATGATAAATCAAGAACAATACAGATTTAAGACCTTTTTTCCATCTTTTGTAATATTTCTGTGTCTTCCAAAACAAAGCTCTATCGCTACTGTGTAACAGTGACTACAAAAGCAAAACTTATTTATGCCAGATTCTAAACACCCCTAAGTGACTGCTTTCACAGAACCAATAACCATTTTTGATGTTCAGACCAGAAGAACCCACTGCTCAACTGTTCAAACTAAACTTGGATTTCATTTTCAATCTTTCCCTAAGCTTGTTACTTTCACTTTCACATTTCCTAACATGGCTTCTGCATTTTTAGCACCTGCACAAAAACAAAAAGCTGTTCATGATGCATTGATACTTCTTTAATCAGGCTACTGGCAAGCAGTGATCTTGAGAATACTGTAACTCAATGAAAAAAACATCTGTACTTGGAACGTGTATCTCTTCGTCTTACCAAAGAGAACAGAAAAACCACTTGTCTCCAATCTGCCCCAGCTTAATCTGATGCCTGTTCTTCCCATATGCTGAAGCACCAGGGTCCCCAAATTTCAGTTCAACAGAAGAATCAAAAGGCTGAATTGCAGGTTTATTCGCTATTATTGCTGTTGCTGACTGATTAGTCTCCCTGTCACTGACCACCTCCCACTCTGACATCCTGACCTCACCTTCTCACAGCAAGGCTCTCTCAGTCTTGCATTCCTCAAGACACTCCTCCAATGCTTGCTTGTGACTGCTCTCACACCTATAAAACCATGCCATGCCACAGCTTTCCACATTGCACATGTTTCCAAAACTCTTCCATTTTCCTAATTAAGCAACTGTACTTCTCCGTTCTAGGTTAAAGCCCCATCTGCAATACCAAACACTACTGGCAGTCCAAATCTCATCTTCAGTTACCTCTCAGATTCCTCTCTGAAGAAGAGGAATCTTCTTCTTCTTTTGGTTTCTCTTGAAGAAAAACCAAAACCAAAGCTTTCAGCTACCTTCTTCCTTCTTTGGACAGCCACTGATTTTGAAGGACTGCTTATGTCCCTCCCACATCCACTACCTCATTGTTGTCTGGCATTCTAATGCAAGAGCTTTCTAACAAAATTAACATTTGTTCCATAATTATACAAAGCCTTATATAACGTAACCGAGAGGATGGAGGCACTGATACTAAAAGAAAAGGGGTTTTTTTTTGTACCCTCCCTGGGATAGGTTAAACTTGACTGAAGAGTGATTTGTCATAGATTATTTGTTTTAAAGTGCTTATCTATTGACATTTTATATTTTGCGTTTGTAATTCTGCTTCTGGGAAGTGCGAGGGATAGGAACTACCCAGCTAAAGCAAAATAATAATTTCTTGAGTGCTGTACTGAATCTCAGACAAGGAAGTGGACTAGAAAAATCAAACAAAGAAAAAAGCAAGCAAGCATGTAATACAATACAAGAAGGAACATGAGAGTAATGGGCTTTCCAACCTGTTCTTCGTATATATGACAGTACAAACAGAACTGTGATTTTCACATGAACAGGACCATAACTGTTCACAAACTATTCATGAAAGAATTTCCACTCTTGTTTTAACAAAAGGTCAAATTATCAGCCCTAAAAGAATGAAGAACTGCTGAAGCAACAACAATTACCAGGTTTCACTCTTTTTAATCAGACATGAAAGTTACAGTTGTTTCATATATCTCTGTCAACAACTACATAGCTCTGGTTAGCACTTTTCAGCAAAATAAATAAATTCAGCCAAAGATATTCATCCCCACTAAAACCTGACCCACTGTTTTTTTGTGAAATCTCATTTTCAGTGAGACACCAGGGAAACACTGAAAAAACACAGAGAAGCAAAGGCAAAACCCATAAATATGATCTCACTTGAGTTAAAAAAAAAAAAAAAAAGCTACCCAGCTGGGAGATGGCAGGATCCTTCCAGGTCTTTCAAAATTGAGGGCACAACCTGCATGAAAGAGGGAGGGAAGAAATTTTTCCACTTGTGTAAAAAGAGAAACCCCTGAGTATAAAAATCATAGAATGGTTAGACTTGAAAAGGACCTTAAGATCATCAAGTTCCAACCCCCCTGCCATGGGTAGGGGCACATCGCACTAAACCATGTCACCCATGGCTCTGTCCAACCTGGCATGGCACACTGCCAGGGATGGAGCATTCACAGCTTCCTTGGGCAACCCATTCCAGTGCTTCACCACTCTCACAGTAAAGAACTTCCTTGTATCTAACCTGAACTTGCCCTGCTTTAGTTTGAACCCATCACCCCTTGTCCTATTGCTACAGTCCCTAATGAAGAGTCCCTCTCCAGCATCCTTGTGTACTCTAATAGTAATTAGTATTTACAGCCATATCAGTGATTTTATCTGCTTGGATAAAACCTGGACTTCTAAAATATGTGCTAGAAACACTAGAAATAGCTCAGAGAAAGCAAAGCCAAGCAACATAGAAATGAACTACTAAATGTTGCTACATCTTTGATGAAATGGAGCATCTTGAAAAGCATCACAGAATTAAAAACCAACCAACCAAAATAACCAAACAAAAACAACAAAACAACTCAGAACAGAAAGTCACACACAAAACCGCAGTCTTTCAGACCACAAGTGTCTTTTAGACAATCACAGCAAAACCAAAGAGTAGTTCCACTTCCTTGGGCAAGAAGCAACACAGAAGAGGAGCTGAACTTCCACCTTCTCCCTTTCCTTCAAATGTCAGTGATAACAAAAAAGAGCATCAGATGAAATGAATAAAACACTGCTAACGGCATAAGAAAATTATGACATTGCCTTCCACTGACTTCACTGGCAACCTTGTCCTCTACCATTGTTATCAGTACAGTTCACAGCTGGAACCAGCTTGAAATCTGAATCAGTGACAACTTAAGTTCCCTCTTTAAAGCAGAACTGCTGAAGCTTGCTGAGCTCCACAGGCAGACTGCTAACAAACACTGACAAGATAGGAGGATGTATAGTACACGTATTTTGAACCATGTGCTGAAGATGTCTGTCAGTACTCAGCCAGAGAGGGATTTTTTTCAGTTTCTTTGCATGCTGCAGGTTGCCTGGCTATCAGACCCCTTTCACCTTGGCCAGCAAACTACCACCACCACCACCTAAAAACAAGTACAAGCGCCTCAGGGCTGAACTGCCAGCGGCACACTAACGAATGACGAGGGCACCAGCCAACCCCCGCGGCTGGCACACCACCGTGCTCCCTGACAGTCTTACACCCCACCTGCCAGGCTTGGCTGTGACTGGAAGGCCGAAACAGAGAACAGCGCCGGGGGCTCCTTCACCGCCCACCACCCGCTGCCCTTCCCTGGGCCCCAACCACGACACCCCCCCGACTCCGCGGTGCACGCCGGGAGCCCCCCGGGAGGGGCGCCCCCTGCTGGAGGAGCGGTGCACGCCGGGAGCTCCCCTCGCGCCCCGGCCGGCGCGGTGCACGCCGGGAGCCCAGCGGCACCCCGCTGGGCGGGCACGTTACCTATCTGCGGCCGCGGTACCTGACGGTGGCCGCCACCGCCTCCAGCCGCCCGCCCGCCCCTCAGCCGCTCCCCGCCGCTACCTTAATTCTTGAGACGTCTCTCTGGCCGCGGCCTCTGGCGTAAAATGGCGTCGGGACTTGATGACGGGCACGCCCACACCGAGCGGCCAGGTCATGGCGCGGGTCGCCCAGCTGGCCCCGCGGAGCGGAATGGAACGCCGGGACCGACGGCTTCCAGCACCATAGCAAAGCCCGGCGGCCGAAGTGACCCTCACCTCCAGGGGCTGCGGCGGGAGGCGGCCGCTATGGCCGTTTTTTGCGGTGGCTTTTTTTCCTCCCCCGAGCTCCGTCGCTGATTGGCTGAAAGGCTGAAGGAGTCGAGCCTCCCATTGGTTCTTTGGCCGCCGGGGGCGGGACGGGTAGACGGGGCGCGGCCGTGATTGGTCTCGAGGAGAGCGGGAGGTGGGAGCGTCCTTCCGCAGCCGGTAGAGCAACGGTTGTTTGGCGCCTTGGTCTTGTGCCGCTCGCCCCCTCCCACCCCATTCGCGCTCTCTGATTGGTGAGTACTGGGCGGGCCCCACCCCGCGCCCGGCCGTGAGGCACCGCCTGGCTCTCTTACGGGCGCGGCTGAGCTGTTTCACTGGGGTCAACGGCCCGTTCGCGCCCCGGGCGGTCTCGCGTCAGGGAAGGCATTCCTCCACGAGCAGAGATGTCCTGTGAGGAGAGTGGCGAGGGACAGGCAGCGGACTTCAGGCTGTGGAGCTTGTGGTACATGTGTGAGAAAATCCAGAGCGTGCATCCATCACCATGGCCGCTTGATAAAGTTGCAGCTTTGCAAAGTTAAGGAAGGAGTACCTTGTCTGAGATCAGCCACATTGCCACCAAAACAGCATGCAGACCTGTGCCTTCCCACTCAGTCTGCTGCACAAACTGTGTACCTTAGGTTAACCCCCCCACAAAACACATCTTTTGTGCAATTGCTCTGTGTGCTCCACTGTTGTGCCTCAAACATTGTGTTCCAGGGTGAAAAACTTGGACTAGACAACCTGAAGAACCAGATCTGCAAGTTTAGAGCACCCCAGTACTGCTGCCTGCATACTTGAGTAATTAGTGCATACTTGAGTAATTAGTCTCTCTAAAACTTAGTGGTATCAGAATGTCTCCACAGTAGCTGCTTTAACAGTTAAAAGCAGACTCTACACAAATACAAACTACATCCTGCCCTTGGTCTGCAGAAATAAGAGATAACACAACAGTGCTCTGAAAGTTACCTGGGACAGCTTATGCTGCAATAGGTTTTGTTGGGGTTTGGCAAGGATTTTGTTTGAGGTTTTGCTTAGGACTTTGCCTAAGACCAAGGCCACTCTTCTGATGTTTTTCCTGGACCCAGAAACACCAGGAGGCAATGCACTCAAATGGAAAGGAGTCATCCATCTGGTGTCTCTCTCTGTGCCATACTGGTGGTAAGCTGGCCTAGGGAAAGTCTGCAAAGCGGAAGTGACAGCAATACAAAACTGAAAGCACAAGTGAAAATAGGAAAGTGCTATTTTAGCACATGAAGTGCCCAAGTCTGATGTACTGTGCACTGCAAACCACCTCCTTTCATCCTGCCCGATTCCTCAGTCTGTTTTTCAAAAGCTGTCATCTGTGTAGTTTGTGATATCTTAAACCCAACCTCAAGAGTAAAACATCGCCTGCCATCACATCATGTACCTTGCGCCTTTCTTGCTTTAACCCATCTTACACACATTCTGTCCTCAGCTGCAAGCTCTCTGCCCCAGGGACAATCTCTGACCCTTAGGTTTGTAAGAAACCTGCCAGGAGAGGATCTCACTGCTTGACAACACACTTCAAAACGCACCATCCACCAAGCATAAACATGGATAGCAGTTGTGTAACTTCCTTGAACAACAATGAAGAACAGTTGGACTTGCTGACATACAGATTTGCTTGAAAAGACACTAGTGTGCAGTTGAATTACTGTAAGTGTTAAAGCAAAGTTTCATGCCCAGGGTCAGCCAGGAATTCCAGACATTGTTATGTCACATTGAAGGAGCACATGAAATGTAAGTAATAGAAACACGTGCTGTACCTTTCAGTTAAGGCTTTAACACTTCAATTACAATAGACCTAGAGGCATTTTTACAGTTACGTGACCTGGAGATGTAAACAGGTACAAAGGACAACAAAAGAGTCAGATACAGAATGCATTGGTAAGTTTGCAGGAAATGCAGACCCCAAGCAGCTTCAACAGAAACTCTAATTCCAGCACTGTTGATGGCAAGATGAAGTAGTTGGAGCAGACAGCAAGAGTACAAAAAGCAGTAATTACCTAAGTAATAATTTGGTTGTAATAACCTGCTTATTGTAAGTGACTGAAATACATCACTGCAGAAGGTAAGGTATTGTGGCACTGAGGTCTGTGGGGGAAGTAAGAAAAAGGTGCAACAACTGTAATGGTATCATCTTGTTTGTGGTTTGATTTCTCCCACCCCTCCACCCCCCAGCAGGATTGTTGTGTGCACATATTACTGTTTAAACTAACGCATGCCCTACAGCAGGCCCTAATTACAAATAAATAGGCAACAGGAATCATTAGGCACAGAAGTATAAGTATCAGTAAGTAATCATATCTCTCAAACTACTTTTTGAACTGATTTTAATTAGAACAACTCCTATCACCACAGATACCAATTATGCCCAAGAAAGAGGAAATCTTACTTTCCCTGGCAATTTGGAAGCACTCCACTGCTTATTATCCCCTTCGTTGAAATGAAGCCAAAGTTAGAAGACACTTACCTCATGCTTTGCTTCAAAGAGGTTGGAAAATCATTTGCCTCCTGCTCAGTCATATGCTATTGATTTTGTCGTACCAGTCTTTCCCATTGCGCAGTCTGAACTCCCACAAATAACCGGAAACTTTGAAAAAAATACAAATCTGGGAAACTGGCTATGGTTTTCCAAGTAGATCTGGAATTATGCTTGGGATTTTATGCAAGTCATTCTTCGCTATTTATTTCATGTCTTCGTTAATTGCCTCCCAAAATGACTCATGCTTTCACTTTCAAGCAAAAGCAGGAAGCATCCCAGATTGCGGAGGTTTTAAGCAGTATCCACTGGGAAATGCGTTGCCCACAGCGCAGCTACAGCATGATGAAGAGCTGTCATTTGGCCATAGCCCATCTGAAACTTATCAGTCACCACCATGTGATCTTTATTATAATATTTAATGTAAATGTTCAAAATAGAGTTAAAAGCCCCAAATCTGAAAGGACATACAGGCTTTCGTCAAAGAAAGAAAGGAAGCAAAATCAAAGCACCATTTTCTAAGAAATTGTCTTTAGGCTTTTGAAAGCACAGATGGACTTCAGGATTGTCCAGTTTTCATTTAAATACATCACAACTTTCAGCTTTTCTTCTAGAAGACCACTATCACAGCAGAATTACTGTACTTTAGAAGCAAAGGATTTCTGAAGTCTTGAAATGGCAGCTGAAATCATACTGGAAAAAAACCCCAACAAACAAAAAACCCAACACATCAGTGAATGGTTCCTGAACCATTTTGATTTGCTTTCAATTTCGGGAGCCAGAGAGATAGTAAATACCTCAGATTTGATTGTAGGAGAGGAAGAAGGTTGTTCCTTCCCCCTGTAGATCCCTCACCCAAGGGGTTCTGTGGAGATAAATACCTGCTCTTCTGGCAGAAATGGCCTTTTTAGACACACACTCCAGCTTCCAACCCTCCCAGCAACACAACCACACCAGTCTTTTCTGCACTGGTGCAAAGGAACAACCAGAGTGGCTGTGCACGACTGATGCATAAAACACCAGCAGATCAGTCATAGAGAAGTACGCTTAGGTATACGGGACATCAGACACTCACAGCTATGGGATCACCCTCAGCTGTCAGAAGAGGCTATAACCTGTGTTCAACCATTAACTCAAACTTCCTCTTCAAACAAGTTGTGATAAGAATACAGTTTTCCATTTAGTGATTTGTAGCCCTGGCCTAAACAAAGGAGTCACACAGCATATGACACATAGGACATTGCACATGGATGGCCATCATAAGCCATGAACCTCCATCCACCTTATAACGTGACAGTTGCTAAGCTCCAGATCAAACACCTTGACCACATTTTTTTAAGTTCTAGGGACCTCCTATCTCATAACGTCTGTTCATTTCCACCTTATTTTAATATGCCTGACCTTACCAAAGGCACAGCAAAGTGTAAGCCATTCAAAATCATTGACCTTGTGCTACCTGAAGGGAATCAGAGTGAAAAGAGAAGATAGTTTTTTGAAGTGGCAGAGGACTGTGAAACTCCCCTAGAACCTTAAGTACAAGAACAGAAGCAAACACACGTAAATGAGGCTGCAAAAGGAAGATTTGTCTAAGGAATCACAGGAAGTGACAGGTAAGGGCAAAGACAGGTATTATAAGTTTTCTCCCCTTGGAGTTTAAGTGTTGTAAATTGCCCTTTCCCTGATACAGGATCAAGTTTGTGGAGAAACACATCAGCCAGTATTTATTTAGCATTCATTTTATTAAGCTGTTTTAGTAGACTTATTAATAGCAGATCACTCTCCAGACAGTAAATTTAATTATTCTTCATGATTCACACCCATCATTACCCAGAAGGGAAGGAGAAGCTGACCAGAAAGGTTTTCTCAGATACAGAGGCTCATACTGAATGAGCCAGGGTCAATGCTCGGAAAGTCCATCTGTTTCTGCAGATGCACATGTAATCCTGTAATCATTGTCAGCATCTAACCATCACCATCTTCTTGGATGTGCCCCAGTTACAAAACCATTGTTGATGGCATGTGTGCTGGTGGCCTTGTAGAAATTCATCTGACTCTGTCCTAGGATCATCAGTTCCTGTGGATTCAGCAGGATCTCCGAGCTCTGGAGCTTACCACTTATGCACATTGGGACACTTTTTTGGGACACTTTTGCACACTACCTCTCAGCATGTATTTTTCCTCTTTCCAGCTTCTTGCTTTCTGATAACTATTTCTCCATCCATATGCATCTAGATGTACCTGTAGAGCCTGTTTCAATTCACAAGGGGGGTTTGAGACACAAATGCTCCAGGTACACTGTAGGCTGTTCCTCCCATGCACAGCACAGGCAGCTTTCTCCCACCAACTGCTGTGAACACAGATGGCCACAATTTGCAGCACAGATTCCCAAATCCATCTCCAAACCTAGATCTTCCAGAACACTGCTTACCTACAAAGCTCAGCAGGCCACCACTCTGCCCATGCATGTCTTATTTCAGTAGCAGGAATCACTATGTGCTATGCTGGCAATAAAATAATACACGCTGTAAGGAACCTCAACTCCTCAGCACCCAAATGATTCTCATCCATCATTTTGTTTTATAGACATCTAAACAATTCCTTCCACATTGCATGGTGCATTTTCCTGCTTGTGATCATCTACTACCAAACATTTTTCCACCAATTATTTTCATTACACATGCTTTAATCATGCTTTCAAGCTATACCTAATGCTTAGCTACTAACAGTTCATGCTGTATATCCCGGGCACTATCATACGCTACTACAGGTATTGTACAGGTGTACAACATGTTGTACAGGTGATGTTTGATGGCTAAGGATACCTGCATGATAGTCTTACCTAGGTGTTTATTAATCATGCTTTCAAGCTTCACCTTATTTCAGCTAAACAGCTATAATGAGTTTTTCTGTCCTTCACAGCATTGCTTTGCTTTACCCATGCAATAGCAGAGAGAGGGAAGCGCAGGAAGCAAAGACTGGCTTTGTCTCAGAATCCATTTATATATCATTTTATGTGACAGATAAAAGGAAAGCTAGGAAGTAACAGAAAACAGATGACATGTGAATGTGTATATGGCAAGGAACGGATAGAGACAGGAAGCATTTGAAAGTTTTTCCATTGGTTTTCCTGGGAGAACATAGATACTGCAAAAAGTTGTGGAGCTGGTGGAAGGGATAAAACCCACAGATGTGGAAGTGTTCTGATATAGGCAGCCATTACTTTTTGCACTGCAAATGTAAAGGGGACTACACTGGGTGCTACACAGTTTGTTTTTTAAGTAGAAAACCACTCATTCATGAAAACAGAATAAGAATGTTTTCTTTAGACTTAGGCTGGCTTCCTCTGACTGAGCTGTATACCTAAGCATATAGCTAGAAGCACTATTACAGCTCACACAAGCATGTCTGAGCTAAGCCTGTGTAAACTCATCAAGTTGATGTACTACTTTTCCACGCACCTCCACACCCAGCTTCCTTGCTCTGCTTGCCTCCACTGCTCTTTGTTTCCTTCACTACCAATTTGCTGTGTGGTTTCAGCACAGCCACAAATTACAGTACAGTTCAGATACAGACAATCCCTGGCATTCCCAGTTTCCTTTTCTTCCATCTTTCTGGAGAACCTCCCACCTTCCTACTAATTCCCAGGTGTTATCAGATCAGATGCTCAGCAAAATCCCTACTGAGCATTCCAGGAACTAATTTACACCTCGTTTACGAAGCAGACGCTGATATCTTGTCATGCAGCTCACGGAGGAGTAGACTGCATTTTCATTTAGGTGAACATCTGGAGAGAACATTTATGGTACCTGTTTCAACTGCAATTATAGTTTCATCAGTGGAGGGGTTTCGCATCTCAAGACTGGGAAGTATCTGCTCTTTTTTCAAAGCCTGTTTCACGCAGGGAATTGGCATGCCTAGCCCGGAGCTCAACTAACACACTAGCTCCCTCTTTTGACTGGACAAAAAGCTGGCAGCATTGAACTGATGTGTCAAGGGGACATGTGTAGAAGGTATCATCTGTCAGGGCTTTGTGTACCACAATATTTCTACTAAATTATACACATTCAATAATCACTACATAGTTTGCTCGCACCTTTAACACACACTCATAATTATCCTGACATAAATACCCATTCCTACAATCATTTTCAAAGAAAACTTTGAATCAATGTAGGTCAGTTAAGTTTCCCTTATTCTACTTCTTCTATACTCTACCGTTTCATTATTCAAGCCTTTCAGAATTGTGAGTGCCAAGACTCTCAAACTGCATAGACAAGAGCCATATAACCACACACACAGAATTCCTCTGTCACCACCACTAGAAGTAGCCTGGTTTACATCTTAAGCAAATTAAAAATGGAAATGGCCTTCACCTGTGGCTTCTTCAGCAGACATCTATCATGTTAACATTCACCAAAGCAGATTCCTGTCCTTGCTGATCCCTTTCTGTGGAGGCTGTCTCTTGGAGAAGAGCAGTGCTATAGTCTTGTAAACATCCTGTTAATCACTGATTGTTTCTGCAAAGATTAATCACACAAAGTCAAACAAAACTAAATAACATTGAGGGGCAGTCCTCAACTGCCAGCAGTCAAAGGAAAGATGTTTTCTTCAGCAGCTTATCAATGTTTCTCTGGCTTTTTTTCCACAACATGAACACATAGTTTTCAGTATAACATGCATAGAAATTTCAGTTGGTAAGTCCAGTTAGCTAATCAAGTTGCCAGACCGCTCTGCCCTTCGTCCACTCAATGTTATGCTGTGACCAAACTCTTAAAAAAGTCTTTTCCAAAGGCTGAGGGAATCCCTGCATCAGCCTCAAATATTATTTTTCTCTTGCAATCAGAGATCAGATGAAGCTGGGGGTTGTTCAGCCTTCAAAGTAATTAATTGGGAAATGCCTGCTGGGACAGGACAACTGAGAGCCACAGCCTCCATCAAAAGTAAGCAGAGACAGGACATTTGATGTCTGGCCAAAATGAGCAAACACTGTTATATTTCAAAATCAAGGCATGCACTCAGTCAGTGAAACCCCTTAAACTGACTTGCTGCTATTTTTATCGAAGTTCCATGTCTGTGAGTGAACAAATGGAAGGCCAGTATATCAAAAGTGGCAAGTACTAGCAAATCTCTTTTAAAGGAATTTTTCTTTAGTAACCAGCAGTGTCTGCAGAACCAAGCATTTGACCTAGAAGAAGAGTACTGCACAGTTGTCACTTCAGTGAGGAAAAAGCCTTGTGGATGGCATCATCATGGCTTCGTACGAGAGGGACAGGCTTTGGGAAAGCAGGAAAGAGTTAGATGTCAACAGAAAAAGAGGTTAGGCCAACAAGCTGGGCTCTGAGATCTATGCAGGTATCAAGCCTTGGTTTGGTTTTTATTTCTGTTGCTATCACAAATAGGGCTAGGATACCAGCTGGTTTTCAGAAAACAGACATAATTACCCTAGTAGAACAATTAGTTAGGGACACTTAAACTGGAAAAGCCAACACTTGCTTAGCGTTTAGAGGTTGCATTTCTGTTAATTCAGAGTCTGTCAGTGTTCCGAGCCTGAGCAAGCTTTGTGGACAGCCTGTGAAGGGACTGCTTCCTCCTACACCAGTTCTAAGAGTCATTTCTCACCTACAAAATGCTACATCACAGTCCACCACGTTCAGCTACCTCTTCCAAAGAAGGCTGACATTCAGATAGAAATGCAGAGATTCTTAGCAGAAATACTAATGCCGATATGAAGGAAAGCACCAGCAAAAGTTGTTAATCAAGCAAGGGCTGGAAGGGTGTCTTGTACTGACAACCAAGAACATGATTAACAGCGATCAAACTGAAACACTGATGGATGAGATGTTTACATCATGAAGCCTGTGCTCTGATATAGCCACAGCAGAAAAAACTTATCAAGAGACCTGTGCTCCAATAACAGAAAGATGGTGACAAGGTTGTGTCACTGCTTTCTGCTGTCCTAACAGGAAGGCAAACTCACCATAAGGATACTCAAAATGAGACAGAGACGATGGGCAGCTGTCTTGTCTAAGGCTTATGGAGAAAGCAGCAAGATTCTTAAGGGGAAAAAATTCACAGTAATAACTTTCTGGCTTCTTAAGGAAGTATAAGACCTTCACAAATTGGTTCAAACTACCTCAAAAAGTAGATCTAGCATGATCAAGAGGAACGTAAAAGGTGGAGCAAGGATTTGAGAGCCAACATCTCATCCTTTGTGTGTCACACAAGTGACTCTTGTAAGCTTTGACATATGTCTTGGAGCCCATGAGTGTGTGGGTGTGAAAATGTGAATTAAATGTGTGTCAATGAGTGAGTGAAATAAGTTTTCTTTAAACCAAACTTCCCATTTCATACAGATTCCCACTAAATCTCATTACATTAATTTTTTTACAGGCATAGGGCAGTGAGTGCAGCTTATGTCTCATCTTCCTGGAGTACGTTTTTCTACACCCCCCTAGTCTAGCACTCCAGCAAGCTCCTGCACACTCGCCTGTATCAGATAGCTGACTCATAAGCCTTTTCTTGGATCTGAAGCCAAATCCCCGCTAGAAACGCACAAAACTGGGCAGCACACAGGGTTGGCTAGAGCAATTTCCACCTAAAAAAGATCAGTTATTGCTACAGCACACCACTAATTGCTCTCCTCTGAATTCCCTCAAGTGATTCACAGCTTTCCTGAAGAGCAAAGTGCAAACCTGTGCGCAATACTCCCACATTGACCCCATGTATCTATCCCCACACCTGGAGGATAAACTGCCCCTCATACAGGAGGGGGGAATTCCCACCCCACATCCCTCTCTTCCCTCCCTCCCTCCAGTAGTGGTTTGCTATAACCTGCAGATCACTTCTGGCAGAGCTGTTGCTGAATAGTAGTTCTCTAACTGACAGTCTGGCAGCTCATTCCTTTAACTCACTGTAATTCTCTGTACCATTCCTTATTCCATTCCCGAGACTTTCTCAAGATTACTTTTAACTCCAGCCCTGTTCTCCAGTGCTCACCATCCCTCCCAAATTCACAGTAGTTTAACAAACATACTTCACAAAGTATACCTTTTATACCATTAAATAGACTGAATGAAAACACTGAATCCCCTCAGACGTTGGACAGGGTCCTGTAAAACTTAGCCAATAAAGCCTTCTTTCCTTGCAACAAGCCCTTAGAAACCCACCTGAGTACAAGTAAGCACAGTATTGATACTGATGGCCAGGGACTGGTGAAATTTATGCAAAACCCCTCATGTCAGTTTTGCAGACCACATGTCAAGGCAGACAGGTACCTAAACGTACATGGTACAGGCTCAGATAGGCAAATATACCTTGTCAGATTCTGTTTTGCAGGGCTACATTGGTAGGGATTTCTCAGCTGGGTAGTTTGTGGTTTCAGGTATACTTGTGCTCATTGGAGGCACCCATTATAGCAATTATACATAAATATACTCCTAGTATACTGTCCTGGGTTCAGCAGCAGTCATTTTTTCTCCTTCTTAGTAGCTGGTGCAGCGCTGTGTTTTTGACTTTCGGCCTGGGAACAGAGCTGATAACAGTGATGTTTAGACTGATCAAGGACTTTGTGAGCCTCATGCTCTGCCAGGGAGGAGGAGAAGCTGGGAGGAAGCAGAGACAGGACACCTGACCCAAACTAGCCAAAGAGGTATTCCATACCACAGCACGTCATGCCCAGGATGTAGAACTGGGGGCCCGGAAGGGCTGGATGGTGGCAGGGTGGGGGTGAGGTACTGGTTGGTGAGCGGTTGTATTCTCTTGCTTGTTTTTTCCTTTATCATTATTATTATTGGTGGTAGCAGTAGTGATTTGTGTTATACCTTAGTTATTAAACTGTTCTTATCTCAACCCGTGGGAGCTGCATTCTTTTGATTCTCCTCCCCGTCCCTCCAGAAGCGGAGGGAAGAAAGGTGGGGGGGGGGAAAGTGGACTTCGCGGTTCTGATTTACGGCCTGGGCTTAAACCACGACAGGGTAATCAGGCACCTAAATGCAACACATCATTCAAAAAAATCAACCTGCTTTTCTCAAGTCTTAGGTACCTTTCAGACATAGTGGAAACCTGAGTTACATTAGGAAGCCAAACAGTGAAGAATAGGTGCACACTTAAATCTTGAGATGCTTAGAGGCAGGACTTGGAATAAACATGGAGGCAGCTGCCTCCATCCAGACACCTTGCAAACAGAATATAGGCCCAGAACTGCTTTTAGAAATTTACAATTCTGCACTCCTAGAAATTTAGTATTCTGTAGGTGATAAAAAAATACCCTAAAGCTCTGATACAAGCCAAGTATGCCCTGAGCAGCTGAAGTAATGAAGCCTCACTTCCTTTATGATTGTAATTATTGTCTTTAACTCCTTCATAACTTCTTTATCTCTTCTGTTTCACTCTCCCATTGGGCAGGATGCAGCCAAATGCATGCTGATGAGCAAGTGCAGACATGGTTGCAGCTGAATATACATACAGCCTTAAGGGAAGTGGAGCACTGTGACAGGAGTACTTAGACTGATAAATCATACCAATTTTAAGCTTTAAAATAACTTCATTACATTAGCATTCATTGAGGACAATCTTCATGCGAATAATTCTCATAATATTGAACATCATCACTACATATTAGTTCTTAAACATAGAATGGATTGTAAGGGACATTTGAAGATCATCTTGTCCAAACCCCCTTGATGATCCATGTGAGTATCATGTATTCAAATCAGCCAGCTCTTTATTCTGAATCAGCTGTGAGCATTCAGTACACTGTACAGTCAGTACTGGCAAATAGGACCTGTGATGGTCCAAGGCATATATGTTTTTAGGCCCCAGAGCTTTTCCACAAGGACAGTCAAAACTGAAGCAGGCTCTTCTTTCATCCACAGCCCAAACTGGAGATCTCATCCTGCTAAGCCTGTTGAAGTTCTCACTAGTGGCCAGCCCTTGGTGTCTGTCTCTGAAGAGAGTGCTGCAAGGCTCCTAGGGAAGGAAGGTTACTTTCCCAGACTCTGGCACATGCTTTTATCACATCCCTACCTGCGTTTGTTCCCTCTCCCTTTGCTAAGCAGCTTCTTCCTTCCCTGAGGCAAAAACAGTCTTTTCCCAGCTCTCAAGGCTACACTTTTTCAGTCATAAGTTGTTTATGATTCTGTCTTCTCTGCTTTCAACCCATGACTGTATTTTCAAAGCCTTTGCTACTATCTCACACTTTAACTGGGAATCATAACAAACGACACCTGGTCCCAGGTGCTCCACACAGTCAGTTCTCATAGCAAGCTGATAACTAGCCTGACAAGCCAGGACCAAGGCATTGTACCATTTTCTCTCTGGGTTGAAAACAAACCAATATTGAAGTTTTAGTATGTTTCTCTTAAGGGTGCAGCAAGCATCCACATTGGCTGCAGCAGCAGCAGTTGGGTAGCTCGCTGCAGTTCTGCCTCCTGGCACTCTAGGACCTAGATAGGGAAGAATTGTCAATGGTCTTGCAAGAAGCCATTTCTCCACAAGGATCTTCCAGTATATTGTCAGGAAATTAAAAAAAAAAATTAAATAAATCAATTCTTGGATTATTCCTTACCTGCTTCTTTTTACTGTTCAATTCCTACAGTCAGTATCTCCAGCTTGGCTAAAGAGAAGAGATACCTGATGAGGCGATGTGTCACCTCCCCACCATGCTCTACTTCATGTTTTCATCACAACAGGCTCCCTCCACTACGGCATCCTGCTTCCAGTCACACCTGGTTCTACCTGGTTTCAGAGTTACACTGGGAACCCACCCTGGGACACCCACAGGTATTTTCCTCAGTAGCTTATCTGCCACTTAACAATGAGCTGTTGTCTCTGGCATCTACATATACAGTCAGTGCTGACCCACAGTCAAACCCTGAGCTAAGACAAACTGATATGGTTTCAAAATAAACCTTGGGAAATAGGAGTGACCTTCTAAACCCCCCACTGACATTTTAAACCAATATTTCAAGCTGCAAGGTTAGTATTTTCAACAGTCTAGCTGAGTTTGGTTATCTGGATCTCCTCTCTTGTAATAATTAGCATTTTAATAATCTTGTTTATATAGGATTCAGAAGCACTTTAAAGCGTTTGTTTTGCTACAATAGTCTTGAAAAAAAATGTACTTTTTTTAATATACAAAACATGATACAGGATGAACTCACCTAGAAAACATTTCTTATATTGAAACTAGGAGATGGGGAGTCATACAAAGCATGAAACATTTACAGCTTCATTAAATCGGATACAGTAATGTAAGAAATGGTTATAACTTAGTATGTATTCAGCTGGTCCAAAGAAATTCTCTTTAATTCCTTCTTAGGGAAGAGTTTAACTTGTAAGGATAAGACTCTAATCAATCCAATCATTTTCATCCATGTTCCTTATCAGCCACAACTGTGCAAGACAGTTCATTGCTCTCTGCCCTCTGCTAAAGGCTGCCACTACCCCAGCTCTCCTATAAGCTCACCTTCACCCATTTCCATCAAAGCAGCTTTTCCTGGCTTTTTAATAAGCCTTTTTGCTAACCCAGATTGTTTTGACTAAAATGAGTGTGTGTGTGTAGAAACAAAGACCTTCCTGTATTTTCCCACCAATAGTTCAAGCCCATCTGTGCTTTAATTTAACAGAGTTCCTGTAAGTTAATTTACCTTTGCCTCAGTTGGGTTGGTCTTGGCAGAAATATTTATCTCAGACAGTTTCTCCCCATCAGCCAAGCCCTTCAAGAGGGACAGGGTGTACATTTGCACTATGCACTTGCTCTTCCTATATTTCTGCCCTCAGAGCAAGCAGCTGTGGACTTTTAAAGGCAAGGAAGCAAAACCATTTTCTTGTCAGGCAAGGAAGGCATTTTTCACTCTCACACACTCAAGAAGGCTTGATTGCTTCATTTTTATTGATAACTTGTTATTGCTTCGTATGTAGCGCTAGACAAGACTGGTTGTGTTAGACACTGCAGCCTTCTTGCTTTTCTTTTGAGGACTGGAAAAGCATCCCTCAGCAGAAGGCTTCGATGGCAGCTTGATCCCTAATAAGGGACTCTGCTGCAACATCATCCCACCTGGAACACTTCCAGCCTTCTCCTCACCATAGCACCAGACATCCATACAGCCCTATGGTGAGCAGACTGCAAACTGATAGTAACCCAGGGGCAATAGGAAGAAAGTTTATATATTTCAACAGAACCAGCTCCCTGCCCCGCTGCATTACAGCAATACAAATTGAAGAGATTTAATTACCATACCAGGTATGGTATGGTAAGCATGTAACTTATGAAAGCAGGTAACCTATGAAAGCAGGTACTGTTCTAGAGGGCATTTTGATTTACTCGCAATATCTATAACAGGAACTAATGTTTAGGATCAGAAACCAGACAGACTGAAATGAGTAATAAACAGGAAAAGAGTGCCAGTGGTTAACTAGTAGAACAAATTATCAGGGGAAATGTTGAGTTTTCTCATTTCCTGATGTCTTCAGATCTGTCTTTTTGGAAAAAAAAATACGTACTTTAGTTTACCATAAATCAGTGGGGTAATGTCAAGAGAAACATGAAGAAATTGCAGGGCCTGTGAAAGATGGGAGGTCAGTCTATGGGGTCTAGTGGTCTCTGCCTGTTCTGCAGAGTTGAACTCCAGAGGGAGAAATAAAGAGTGTCTTTCGCATCCACATGCACACACATCCTGTGCCCACAGAGCAGAGTATCCACAGGCAGCTGGTATTTAGTCCCACATGGGATGCTACACTGCTGACCCCCTCATCCACACACAACAGTCTGCTGCATGTTCAAAGCCACATGCCAGCTCGTTTCACATCCAATTCCCAGCCCTTCTGCTTTTCTCATTCCAGGATAAGAAATAAATCCAGGTTCTTCTCCCTCCTGCTCTGCATGAGCAATCATCCTGGAGAAGACAGATCCCGAGTGTCCTACATATCCCATTATCCCTTTTACAATTGTAAGAGTTTTCTGTAGTTTGACAGTCAGATTAGACAAGGAATCTGCAAACACTTGTCACTTTCTGGAGTCTCAGTTAAACCACCACACAAAACCAAGAATGTTTCCGTTAGCAGAAAAATACTAACTTCACCTCTTAGTTCTTACTAATACCAGTAAGAAGCTCTTACAAAGCAAATCCTCTCTACCAGTTTTTCCCCCACTCTTCTCTGATCACTCAGCTGGTGGCACAAGGTAACCAGCAGGCAGCAGGAACAGGCAATTTGGGAAAAGCCAGAACAGCTTTTTGACAAAAGTGGTTTTTTTCTGAACACCATCATGCCTAACATACATATTCCTTTACAGGCCCACACAGCAACCTTCCCAGAAGTACCTTTGGGTACCCTATTCCAGCCATTAAGCCTCAGTCATACACTCCTCATTACTACTGTTCACAGCCTCTTTTGGATCTCAGTGATCTTCCAAGCTGTCTTACCAGAATATTCATCACAGATGTTGTTAGAACTCCATCCACATCAATTATTGCTCACAAATTTAGGCAGTAAAACCAAGCTTTTACCTAGCAACATCAAATGCTTTCTGTATGAAAGAATAGTCACATTTCATACTGTTCTCATTTCTATTGTATCAGCTAGCCCGTTTCCCAAGCAGTTTAGCTTTGGGAGTGTAAAGAGATTCCTTTCTGCCCACCAGCAACTGAAGCTATCACACCTGCAGTGACCCACCAACATTTGTGTGGGGCTCAGAATCTTCTCTTGCACTTTCAACCATCACTCCACTTTTCATGAAGTCCATAAAGGATGGGTTTATTTTCATCAGAAGATGGATACAAGTTAAACACTGTTCAGAGGAAACAATTAAGCTCAGAAGAGCCTTTGCAAACATAGCAACACACAGCATTTATTTTCATGTGAGAAGAAAGTGATGGTAGTTGTAAGGAATCAATGTACAATCAAAGTGGTTTCTAAAGTGACAGGCCTGCTTTTCCCATGTACCATTTACTGAAGCATAGATCACTGATGGCAAGCCCTTAATCTGGACTGAAACTGAAAGCTTCAAGCTTTTCAAAGAGGCAATAAATATGATTATCAAGGCTGATATGATATCATGCAAGCCTGATTCAGGATTCCTTGTGCACTCATCAATGAGTCTATGCTGACAGTACAATGAAATTGAAAATATTCATTTATTGAAGGAACATAAGCACTCACTAGCGCTGCTAAAACCGTAGGGTTTAACTCACAGAAGTATTGATGCATCCTCCCAACGACATCATAAGCCTAGCACAGGCAGGTTGATTTTTACCTAATCTCCCAAGTAACTGTTGGCTTTTTCTTCCCTCACCTTTATGCTCTATCAGCACCCTGAGCACTATCTGCAGACATTCCCTCATCCCCAGCTATTCCTGCAGTTCTTTCCCCACACTCCATTTGTATCAAGCTTCTGGGGACAAAACCATTGATTTCCCTTCTTATTCCCCTTGGCCAACCAGGTAATTACAAGGTAGGACAAGGCAGGACTCAAAGCCTGATGAGCTCATATGGAGACCATCTCTGACAAATGCCTTCCTTCCATGCTGCTGACACCTTTGAGGACAGTTTTACTTCATCCTGCCCCTCCAGGGTACAAACATGTGCAGAGTACATCAGTTCACGCTGTCACTGCTGTATACTTGAGGGTAGCCCATGTCTCTCATAAGGGACTGGAAGATTTATCCATGTGCTATGTGAAAGAAGCCAGCCACACTCCCAAAGCAGCGTTTGTAGAGAGGGGTCTGGTCAGAAAGGCAGTGCTGTTCTCCCTGCGTTTGGTGCCTCCAGCAGGTCTCACAAGTGCTTTACAGCACAGACCTCAGCTCCAAAATGAGCCAGTTCACGACGGCAAGGCAAACGGAAGCAAGAAGAGCAGAGTAAGTCTGCTGCTGTTATTGCCATATGATACAGTACCCTATCCAGGAGAACTCAATGGGAAGCCCTTGAACAGCCCTAATTAAAGGAGAAAGGCTGTGGGATGCTTTCAGTACTTATCACATAGCTGAGGGCAAGAGCAGGCACCAAGGTGAGCATTTTCACCCTCTGCTCTCAGCAGTGCAGACCCAGAGACAGTGTGCACCCAGCTTACAGCAAAGATCTCTCATACCTTGAGGTGCAATAATGAAAACACCTGGATTGCCATGGTCTGCTCCTGAGCAGGGATGGCACTTGACAGGGGCACAAGTCTCCACTGAAGATGGCACAAGGCTGTGTGGTCTTAAAGCTTGCCAGTGTGGTCTTTCATATAGGATCTGAGATGGCTTCTCACAGGCTGCTCAAACTGCAGCCAAGCTTCCATCTTGCATAGAAGACACTCAGGATGCCAGGGCAGGTTCACATACAAGAGCGTGGGCACGCTGAAAGGTTTTTGAGAGCAAAACACGGAACTGCATCTAGGTGGGAGCTCCTGGAAGGTCTCAGCATAGCAAACAACATGAGAGCTTGCATGTGGGATATAGGGGGCTACAGCTGCCCTCAAAGCAGTAGGGACTTCTTGCAGGGGAACAGAAAGCCCAAAAAACAGGTAAAAAAATAAAGCAGTGCACATAAGTGGTCAACATTGCTCCAAAATTACTTAAGATGGGTGTCTTAAAAGTAAGCATGCCTTTGTTTTCCACCTTTTCTGTGCTGCCAGATTCCCTAGAAATCCATGTTATAAGGGAACCCAATGGATGAATTGGACCTGAGGCAGGATCAGCTATCCCCAGCCACTGCTTACCTATGATGAGGAGGCCACTGCTTCTGCTAGGGACACAGCTTTCCTGGGAGCAAGTGCTTTGCTGGAACTGCTTCTAAGGGAGCTGGGCAAGCTCAGCACACACACCTCAACATCAAGCCCACGCATAACTTGCTTCTTTCCACCTTGTAAGTTTGCCTAGGCAGCAGAGCCTAGAAATGAAGAGAAACCCCTACCTTGGTCATGTAGCGGGCAATTGCTATTTCCAGGCTATTCGCTACTCCGTCAGGTGACCGAGCGATGAAGTTCATCATCGTCTCTGAATCAGGCTCCTGACAGCAACAGTGTGAGTGTGCAGCCCTCTAGTGCCCACTCCCAGCCATGTTTCGGCATGACCACGTTACTAACATCAACGTCCACCTTCCTGCAGAGCTACCTCAGCTTTCTGCCATGAGAAGGACTCCTGACGGGCAGCAGGCCACTGGCTTTGTACCCTGAGGGACATAGCGCCTTTTGTGTTCATTCTAGCCATGTGGCTTTCAGCTGCACCCTTCATGTGCAGGATCAGTCCAAGAGCTCTCTTCTGCACTGTCTGCTGTTCCAGCTCCATCCATTCACAAACCTTCCCTCAGCATGCAGGGCTGATACACCTGCATTTGTACTGCAGGATAACATCCCCATAGACCCACAACTTTTTCTGATTCTTCTAACTCTGCCATGAGCTTGCTCATGTCCCCTTTGCCTGGGGCATCAACCCTGGCTTAGGATGTAGAGAAGCCCACGCTTCCTCATGATCTCTGCCCCAGCTTTGCTGCTGTTGCACTTCAACACTATGCGTGATCCAGTTGCTCCTCACCTCTCTGGCAGTAACCCCAAAGAGGCCCAAAGTTGGGTTAGCAGTGAGGATGGCACCCAGGCTGCAGCCCCTCTGCCAGGTCAACCCTTTGCCACTCACCAGGCAGTCATTCCTTCTGCCCAGGCTCCCAAATAGCTTTTAGGGGTCTTCTTCCCTCATATCCCCAACTTACCTGCACCCTCTGCTCCTGGCAACTTGCTGAAGACCCCAAAGCACACCTCTAGGAGACAGACAGCTTACCCCAAAGCACACCTCTAGGAGACAGACAGCTTACCCCAGAGCCACACCAGGGATACAGCAGCAAGCTGCCAGATTTGACCTTTATTTGCTGACCACAGGTGCCTGCAGTCTGCACTTCCCATCTCCCATTGCTGGAGCCTAACGAGGCCCAGACCCCATACAAAACATTCTCCAGGTGCTAAATGAGTTCAGCATCGCCTTCCCCTTCTGCTGCAGCCCTGGGGGCACAGCACACAGGTCTCAGCACTGGGCAGCTTGATTTAAGGCTACATCTGTAAAGAGAGTGGTTGCTCTGGCTGCTGCAGCTCTTTGCAGGTGCAAAAGCCTTTCCTCATCTGATATTTACTGCAGATGGAAGTAATCTTTTCTCATGTGAGGGCTCAGTTTAGCTGCCTGAGCATCTGCCTAGATCCAGAGTGCACCTGAGACAGCCCAGAAGGCTGGCAGAGATGTCAGAGGGCCCTAGAAGACCGGTGCCCTTCTGAAGACCAGGTGGAGTGCCCCAGGCTGTTTCCAAGGGCTCTGCACCCCTGTGCTGTGGCAGCTGTAGCAGTTGGTCCTTGCTATAGCAAACTCATATCCTACTCCCATTTCTAGAGAACAGTGCTTCTGCCCAAGCGTCACCTCTTCCCTGCCACCAGGATATCTGTCTGGCAAAACACACTTTGTGAGTCCCCCTGGGCTGGCTGTGGGGAGCAGAGCGCTGCTGCTGCCAGCTGTGGTGGGTTTAACCACCCATATGTACTGGGTTGATGTAGAAATGGGTGCCCTGTCCCAGGATGCAGATCCCTGCATGCAGAGCCAGCCCTTGCACCCATCCCCAAGGCATCAGGGCTCCTGAGCCAGGTCTGCTCCCAGTCAGGTGCTCTCTTGGCATCTTTCCCTTGCCAGGAAAGCTTAAAAAGGCCCACGTTCGGTGTGTTTTCCTTCCCCACACAGATGATTCACTGCACTTTCCTGTGTAAACAGTGGGTGGATCCCAGCTGGATTTCCGAGAGCAACAGAGCACCAATTCCCGGCTTGGGGAGCCATGGCTCTGGGCCTCCTTTTCCACATCCTCCCAACCTGTTCTGCAGCAAGGCACAAGTGCAGGAGCAAGCCTGTGATCCACACACACCTGCACGATCCTTATGGGGTGCAGAGAAAGCCTGAGCATGCCCTGAGCCCAGTCTCTGGATGCGGGCGAGCTGCTGTGCATTGTGCACCCCTCACTGCCATGCACTCTTCGCTGCCCACTCAGTCTCTGCAGGCCCTTTCTCCCACAGCACAAGAGCATTCCCCTGAGAAGGAGCCTGGCATCACAGCTCCTCATCACATGCACCTCACGCTGTCTGTGAATAGCTTGATGCCAGCTAAGAGCTGACCTGGCTCTCGCCTCCCACTGTGCCCTAGTTACAGGATGAGGGCACCGTTTGCAAAGAGAAGGGCTGGCTGAGCCCAACATCCCTGTATTTTTTCCAAGGGACTAATTGCAAGGCTAGCTGAATGGAATTACTTGGAGTTGAGCTGACATTTCCCTTGGTGTTCCTCATCAGGCATTTTGGGCATGGAGCAGTGTGGGAACCAGCATGATGACTGCCCTACACCAGGCTAAAGCTTCCCATCTTGTGTAACATGGTCCCTAATCCAAAATCCCTCAGTAAGGTTCCATCTCCTCCCAGATGAGGCCTGGGGCAGGCAGGGACTGGGGTCACCCACCCAATGTTGAAGTGTGGAGGCAGTCGGGGGTGTCCCCTGTACCCCCATGTCCCAGCTTCAGCCCTGGGTGATGCTGGGGGTCAGTGGGAGCCCCAGGCAATCCAGGATTTTATCCACTAGAAAGAGGATCAGCAGGTTGGATGCCATAGAGATGGTGCACAGAGCTCTGTGTAGCAGGTCTCAGATCTGGACATGGGCACTGATCTCATCCTGAGATGCCTGAGCCCAACCCTGACCCAGGACCCATTCCAAGACCCATCCTGCTCCAGCTATGCCAAGCACCTAACCCTGGCAAGGCTCTTTTCAAGCAGGAACATGGCTTTCCCATTGGAGGATTTAATCCCTGGGGAAATGTCAGCCCTGGGCACAGAGCTAGGGAGAAGCCCCCCAGGGCATTTCTGAGGGAGAATATACCCCAAGCCTGTAGATACGCTTTTGCAGTGCTTTCATTCCTGGAAAAGCTGTTTCCACCCTGATGGCTCCAGCTCCAGCCCTCATGCCTTTCCTGCAACCCCTGTGCCATCCCTGCTGAAAACGAGCTTTTTTGGCATCTGCAGATGCTGGGGCAGTGTTTAAGGTTCTCCAAGCCCTGTATCCTCCTCATAAACTGCCCCTCTGCTAGCCTAAATCTCTGGAGCAGCATCCACTTGGGCTAGGACCATCACCCCAAATCCTGCCTGTTTGCTAATACACAGCTTGAAGGGGGGAACCACCCCCAAAAGCTTGCCCGCTTCTGGGAGATGCTGGAAGGCAGTGCTTCGCTTCGCTGCTTCTGGTAAGAGCTCAGCTTCCCCGCAGCCACGCTTGCCTTCGCTCTCACTTCTGCTTCATCAGCTCCGCTTTCCCCACTGGGAAGCCTTCCGATGGAAACCAGCTGATGCTGCCCAGCCGCTGGCCAAGGGGAGGCTCCGAAGTGGGGGAAAGGATGCGGCCCTTCCTGTAAGCCGCCCGTGGCGCCCCGTGCCGAGGTAGCAGGAGGGGGGCTCGGCTGGAACTTGCTCAGATGCGAATGCCTTCGGAGGAGTGACTCAGCCCTGCGGTTTTCCTCCCTTCCTCACCAGCAGATTTGGCTCCCAAAGAGCTCCATGGCTGCTGGCAGCAGGGCGAGGGGGCACCCCTGCCTCCCTGTGCCCCCCTCTCCTCAGCCCTCCTCCATCCCACAGGCTCCTTCAGCCCCAACCGTTTTGCTCCCTCTGCAAAGCTATGTGGGGATGGGGAAAGCTGCCAGTATCCATGGACCAGGGCTGGAGGGGAAACAGGAACCTTGAGGGGAAAAACAACCCAAGAAACTCCCTTCCCCCCCCTCACCAGACATGCTTCCTCTGGGGCTGCCAGCTCAAAGGGGACTGGCTTGTGCTGCTGGAACATGTTTAGTGGGGAGCTGCGTGGGGTATGTGCTGCCTTCAGCATCTCTTTGGTGGCAGGAGTTGCTCCAGAGGGGTAAATGCCATGTGGTGGTTGAACTCCAATGCACGTCCCTCCTTCATTTCCACTTCTCCCTGTCCTGGTGACTTACAAAGTCTTGCCCGGTTTCTATCCATGTGAGCAGAGGGCAGAAGGTCTCAAAGGATGTGAAAATATGGCACAGGAAAACAACAGCCAGGCAGATGGAGAGGATGCCTGAGCTCACACAGACACAGGCTGAGCAAAACCCTGGCTGTGCTCAGAAAGCTCTGCAGCGGAGAAAGGCAGAGCCAAGTCCCTGTGGCAGGAAGATACCTGCTGCTGGCCATGCCTTTGCAGAGGGAGGGCTATTGTGACACTCGCTGATTGGTGTAACCATGGTTGAGCTCCTCTGGCAGCCAAGCAGCCCGTCCTACCACCCTGGCCCTGAGGCCACTGGTGTGGCCCCTTGAACTCAGATGAGCCAAAGCTACTCAGCAATGTCAGGGAGGGCATCTCTGGGCTCGTGCTGTCCTGGTTTCACAGTGGGAAAAGCACCTGCTGAGCCCAAACTGCCCCAAACACTCCCATCTTTCATCCCAAGGGCAAAGCTGAAAGATGTGGTTTCCTCCACGTATTACATTTCTCAGCAGAGGAACAGGGGCTTAGTGGAGAGGGAAAAGGAAAGAGGTACAGGAGCCAGACACTGAATCATACAAAGCCCAACGTTTGAAGGGATAGGTCTGGAGATGGGCTGAGCCTCAGCTAAAGCTGAAGTGTGGGATTTGCTCTGTATTAGACACCTGAGGACAACCTTCACTTGAGGAGGGGCTGTTGGTGCTGGCTGGGCACAGGCCTGGATCTGGGCTCCCTTTTGTGCTTCTCTAGTGTCTACTGAAGGGCTGAGCATCCGCCAGCCACAGCCTCCCTGCTGTGCACATCCCAGAGCAGCCCCCTGGGATTCCATCTCAATCAGTGCTGGAGCTGAGGAAGCCCTCAGCCCCTTCCAGCCCCAGAGGCCACTGGGACAGTCCCGCACTGGTCCCTGTTCCAGGGGCAGCTCCATCAGCTTCCATCCAAAACCCCACAGCACTGAGGGGCTCAAGCACTTGGGAAGTACACGTCAGCCCTTCCCTAAGGCCCCTGGCTGCTTCCAGCAGTAACACTGCACAGTGGTTTAATTGCTGGCTATTTTCTGATCCCTAAATGCACCTTGGTCCTGCGGGCTGGCTTTGTCCACAGCTGCAGGAGCCTGAAGATACAGCAGGGGAATCGCGCTGCCATCTCCTCCTGAGCTGGACGTGGATTGTCTTCCCTGGAGTGAAGCCCCAGCGCTGTCGTGGGCTGTCCCCTCACCTCCCCTCCCACAGGACTCCCGAGGGACCCACGCTCCCGGACCAGCGAGGCTGCAGGAAACTCCCGTTTCCCCCTGATAAAGGCCAAGCCACCGCGCTTCCGCCGGGAGCTGGGCCAGGCCTGGCTGCTCCTCGGACAAGGGGAAAACGGGGCAAAACTGGAGAAACAGGGACTAGGGATGGTGTCGAGTCTCAGCTCAATGTCACAGGGAAGGAATGGGTCCTGCTGCAGGGTTGAGGCCCTAGGTCACCTGCTCACCCACCTCTGCCCAGGAGACCCACAAAAACTGGAGTCTGAGTGGGCACCTCAACTGCAAGCACACTGCTCCTCCTCTTCCTCCCGTTTCTCTTCCTCTCTCAACCTGCATTGTGGGAGCTGGCAAAGCTGTGCACTCCCTTCCTCCCACCTGTGCAGAGTTAGGGATGCCCTGCTTGCCTTCATCATAGCCCATCCCCTTGGCAGCAGGCCTGCAGTTGTTTCTCTGTTTGCCCCACTTGTGCCTCTCTCATGCCTGTTTCACCCCCTGTTCCCCAGTGGTTTTCCAGCTCTGGAATGCACCAGACCCTTCCCAGCAGGCAGAGGTATATGGAACCCAGCCAGCCCGGACGTGTGTGTGGATGGGGAACCCACATGCCAATGGGAATGCTGGGAAGCAGTGGGGGTGCCAGAGTGGTACTGGGAAGGTAAATATCCTTCTGGAGGCAAGCCTAATCCTGGGGAAGGCATCAGGAGCAGCAGTGAGGGATGTCTGAGGTTGCTAATGTGCATCCAACCCCATCAAGGATGAGTAATGCAGCAGCAATGGGGACCTCAGGTACTGCCGTGACATTGCAGTGCTGCTCTGGGAAGGGCTGGGGCAGCAGCTAGCGAGGAAGGAGTGAGGAAGGAGCATGGAGACACCTGGGACCAGAAGTGATGGCTGATGGCTGTGGGGAGGGTGCTGTGTCACGCCCGGCTGGGACCAGGGCAGCCCTGCCTTGAGAAACAGGAGGTATTTCAGCTCACTGATTCACATGTCAAAGTCCCATCCAACCCCGCCGTGAAGGAGATGCGGAGCAGAGTGCAGCAGCCATGCAGAGCTGGGGCGCACAGCCAAGCACACGCCTGGCCACCCAAAAACACACCTGAGCCGCTGAATTGGGGATGCCCAGCTGGTCTGAGGGGCTGGCAGGGATAAATCTGTGGCTCCAGCTCAGCACCTCTGCGGAGCAGCCTTCCAGGTGCTTCCTGCCCCAGAAATTCATGTCAGTCCCCCACAAAGCCACTCTATGAATGTCACCTAAACCCGTGGGGGGCAGCTGTTGAGCCCAGCAGCGCTGGTGCAGGCAGACAGGGGTGCCAAGGCATCTCGCCATCCCTATTAATTCATTTGCCAATTCATCGATTGATCTGTGTAGGAGGAGCCGTGGTGCTTGCCTGCCATCAGCTCAGTGCTGCAGCCTGTGCCAGGGCCCCAGACTCTGGTTTCCAAACCACCGTGGAGGGGAACCCCAGGGACCTGATGTCATTTCTGAGCAAAAACAATGGTTGGGCATTCTCCGTGTCTCTTTGGGGAAAGGACGGGAAGAGGATGCTGGTGAATGGGACCTTGGGGAAAAGGAGTCCCTCTTGGACACATGCGCTCACCCCAGCTGGCAAGTGGGTTACCTGCCTGGCCATGATGTCCCAGGGCAACCAGCCCCTTGGCACACTGCTGGGTTGAACACTGGCTGGCATGCTGCCTGGGCCAATAGTGCCTGCTGCCGGCAGGGCTCTGCAGGCTGAGGACAGACAGCACTCATCACACGTGTCAATGATCCGGAGATCACCCCAGCCCTGGCAGTGGCACCACATGCAGAAGGACTACATTAAAGGAGGAGGTGGATGAGCTTTGGCAGGGTGAGGCCAGGATGTGTCTGAGTCCCGAGGGGAGGATTTTCACTCCCAGAGCAGGAGGCTGAGCCACCCTTGGGCTTGTGCCAAGGAGGCAGCATTCAGCACCCCCTCCGCTCAGCTCAGGAGGGGCACTGGGTGCTGAGCAGCCCAGCACGAGCACGGGGTGCTCCAGGCCGTGCCACAGCTTCCTGGGAAAGCAGCTCCCTCTCCAGCATCCACCCCTTCCCGGGAAGCAGAGGCTGCTGGGGGCCGCAGCCCTGGCACGGGGATGCCGGTTGCTCCCTCCCACAGCTTCCCCTTTTCTCAGAAAGCCTGGAAACCAAAGGTGAAAGAAGTGGGTGGAAACTCCGCACGCTGCCGTCCAGGAAGAGCAGTGAGTAAGTCAGCTGCGATATTTAACAGTGCCTCCGGCCCCGCTGCTCGCACTCGCCCCGATGGAGCCGGAGCTGACGGGTGAGTGCCGGGGTCACTCTGCTGCCATGAGGGGTCTGCGCCGGGGGGGGGGACCGGTGCGGTTGCATTGTGATTGCTTTGCTGCTGGTGTCCCCAGGGAGCCACAGCCCCGGCGCTGCCGAGGGCAGCTCTTCCCGCATCGAGCAGCGGGACCACAGCTCCTGGCTGTGGGAAGAGGAGACGATGTGCCAGACCCCACGCGTGGGGCACGGGCATCTTCACTTCTACCCCTGGCTTTTGTGGTTATCTGCAAAGCTGGACCCGTTCTGCTGATACGTTAAAGGGCAGGGGACGGGAGGCATGGGATTATTCCTGCAACCTTCCTTCCCGGGAAGGCAAAGTGAAACCCTCCGCATTAACAGCCCAGCCACCATGCCAGTGTGGCGCCGGTGCCTGGGCAGCACCCACTCAACTCCACTGCTTGGCCCTGGGCATGTCCTGGCTAATCAGTAACTCCTGGGCGCTGCTGCCTTTTAAAGCAGTGAATGGTTAACCACTGAGTGGTGGTGGGACCGGGGGGGTCCTGGCAAGGAAACCACATCACTTCCCGGAGCAGCCACTCCTGCTTCATCTCCCCAGGGAGCAAGGGAGAGGGGAGCACTACTGCCTGCCCTGCCGGCCCCATGGGAGGGAGTGAAGGAGAAAGCTAGAAAGTACTAAATGGGACCTCAGATGTGCTGCTGTCCGGATGGTGGGGTTGCCTACGCGTGAACATCTGCTTTCCCACGTCCTCCCGTCACCTGCAGTCTGGCTTGCCATGGGGCAGTGCATTGGTGTGGCCATCTGATGTGCTTCCAGGGCAGGGCCAGGCTGCTCTGCTGGGCTATTTTGTCTTTGCTGATAGTATTTCCCCTACTTGTGGAGAAGGGCAACGGGGGTTTTGCAGGGATGACAATGTACCTCATCACACAGCCTCTTGGAGAGGGGGTTGTTAGATATGGGGCTAGAGGAGTGCCTCCCTAGGGTGGCACCTCCCTGGGGTGGCTCCTGCAGCAGCAAAATGTGCCTGTGAGTGCTGTCTGGGTTCCCTTCTGCTCACTGCTGGCCATTTCAATTCACTGTTGCCATGGGGCCTCGGAGCCTCCTGCCCCAGGAGCAGTGGCTGTGAGGGGCTGCAGGTTACACAATGCGGCACAGAAAACCCCTCAGCAGCAGCAGCAGCGGCAGCATCCTGCTGGTACCTGCTTGCCTGGGGTGCCTCTTGACTCACCAGCATTTTTGGGCTGAGGTCAAGAGCCCTAAGGAGCTCCCAACTTTTTGGCTCCTGTGCCCATCTTTTTCCTGGTACCTGCTCCTGGGCATGTGTGTCAGCTCCAACAAGCCAGCACCTGGCTGCTGGGGTCAGCACCAGGATCTTAAATCCAGACCTGTCCCAGTGGCAAGACCAGCCTAGTACAGGCAGCCACAGAAAGGGATGTGTACCAGAACCAGCGTGGGCACCTCGCATGCTCCAAGCAAGGCAGAGAGGAGGGTATCAGCAGTGCAGGGTGCTAAGGGGAGGCTACGAAACCCCCACCTGCACAGCAGCAGTTGGGCTGATGCAATCCTCCCCGGCGCTGCGCTGGGGCAGCAGGCTCGCCCCATGGTCAACCCATCTATGAGCGCTGCATCCCGACACCTCCTCAGACAACAGGGGGTTGAGCCAGGTCTGAGCATCTCCCCACCAACAAAACAGCCAGCACCCAGATGGGTTCCATCTCCATTCACCCTGGTGTTACCCAGCACCCTGCTCCAGTGCAGAACAGGGCTAGGGATACCCCCAGAGACACAGGGACAAATCCAGCGCCGGCCCTTCCTGGCTGCAGGAACGTGGGGGAAAGCTGGAGATGGGAACACCAAAGAGAGAAGGCAGAGCTCAGAAGCGTGCCTGGCACACGCAATGCATAGGAACATACACGAGCATCCCAAAGCCACTGGAAGCAGAAGGTTTGGTAGAGCTGTCCCTTTCCCACTGAGTAGCAGCAGGACCCCAGCACCCCTGGATGGGGGTGGCAGCCTCCTGCACCCCATGGCTGCCTGTGGTGCTGTGCCCTAGGGACATCCCACATTGCTCCCCATGCCTGGGGCCCCTTGGTCATGGGGGTGCTGTGGATGCTATGTGGTAGGGACATCGCTTATAAGAACAGCCAGGAGTGAAAGGAAAGAGCTGGAGCTTGTCTGAATTTGCGTTTCAACCCCTTCTTTCCCAGCTTGGTCCCTGTGGGCTTCCCATTGCACCCGGGTCAAGCAGTCTTTTGGCAATGGGGTGCCCCAGCACCCACAGGCAGGATGCCAACAGCAGCTGCTGGAGCTGTCCCTGCCCTGTCTTGAGGAGGGCAGGGGCACTGAGCATGGTGGGACACAATGCAAGGCAGCCACTGAGCTGTCCCACAGTGCCCCAGTATCCACATCATCTCCCTGGGGCCACAGAGGAAAGGGATGACTCCTGAAACACCACCAGGAGGGCTTCTCAGGGTTGCCCCCCATCCTGATCCTGCTCACCCACCTGTCTGCTTGAAACCCTTCCCCTTTATTTGCAAATCAGCCTATGGAGGAAGATGGGGAGGAAGGCTTTTCCCTCCCCTTCACCTTTTGGCTCCTGGAAGCTAAGGGCTGAAGGCACGTGGCTGGCACTTTGAACAGCAGCAATCCTTCAACCCTTTAGTGGTAAATGACTCAGAGAGGAGTTTTACAGCTTAAAACTTGAAGCACAAAGACTTCCCATGTGTTTAAACACATAACAACTGCAGGGCGACCACCCCATGGCCAAGGAGCAGCCCAAAGCATCCCATTCCCTACCACCCATCACAGGCTGTTCCCAACCATCTGTAGCACCTCCGGCAGGCTCCTGCCCTGCTTCCTTGCACTGGTGCCTGCCTGCAGAGCAGGGTGGAAGGGGGAGCTCAGAGCTATTGAAACCCCTCTGCCACACCACTGAGAAACAGCACAGTGCACAGCTAGCCCCTGAGCTGCCTCTCTGACCCCAACCACCGGCTTGCAGGGTGGGGGGACCCTGGTGTCAGGCTCTGCTTCAGCCCATCTCCCTTCACTGCTGCTGCATGTGGTCCCCAGGGTGTGCTGGGACCTGCAACCTGGGACCCCCCAGCTTCTGCAATGGGGTTTGGCTCCCTGGGACATTTGTCGGGATGGTGAGTTCACGCTGCCCCGGCTGAACTCGGATTCCCTGCAGACGGATTAAAATAGAGCCCCAGGCCAGCAGTTGAGCAATCCTGGAGCAAGCTCCTCACACCGACTGTTGCTCGGTGCTTCCCCCATCGCAATTTCTGCCTGTGCTCCAGTGTGTCATTTCCCGTCTCTTCTGCTGATCCATGACACCCAAGGGCTCCCCTCCTGCACTGCCAGCGTGAAGGCAAAGGGCTGTAACCCTCTCCCAGCAGTTACTCCTGCCCAAGGCATCCTGAGCCACTGCAGTCACAACTGTGGTCAAACCATTGCCAAGCCAAAAAAAAGCCTCTCCCTGCCTTCCAGCTATCAGCTCCATCCCTGGGGGAATGGCTTTAAGCTGATGGAAGGGAGATTCGGATTAGACACTGGGAAAAAATTCCTCACTGTGAGGGTGCTGAGGCGCTGGCACTGCATGCCTGGAGAAGCTGTGGCTGCCCCATCCCTGGCAGTGTTCAAGGCCAAGCTGGACGGGGCTTGAAGCAGCCTTGTTCAGTTGAAGGTGTCCCTGCCCGTGGCAGGGGGCTGGAACTGGATGAGCTTTAATGTCCCTTCCAGTCCAAACCAGTCTGGGATTCTATGGAAATGAACATCTGCTGAGGATTGAGGCCGCTCAAATCTGCCACAGCACCTCTGTGGCTGCTCATGGGGGTTCCTGTGCGTCCCCTGAGTCAGCCCCTCCATGCACGTGAGCATTGCAGCCCAAACCAGTGTGTGGGGGCAGCAGCCAGCAAAGGGCACATGCATAGTTGTGGGGTACACCAGCATGTCCCAGACTGAGACTGATCCCTCCCTGGATCCATTCCCTGAGCTGCCTGGAAAAGGCCTTTCACTGCTTCATTTTAAGCAGCAGAATTAGCCTCTGTCCTTTCCCAGACCCACACAGAGAGGCTCCAGTGCACCTGGTACCATGGGCTGCACAAACCACTTCCATCCATCAGCTGCTACCTCCCAGTTCAAGGGGCTCCTAGGAGCGTTGGTTTCAGCATGAATGGAGTAGAGGGACAGCGCCTGGAAGCACTGGGATGCTCCCACAGGGCTGAGCATCCCCCCCCGTACAGCTGCACCCCTGTCTCAGATACACACGTGGAGGAAGAGGAGTTTAGGCTGAGGAACATTTTACTGCAGTGCACAGAGCAAATCTGTAGATGGGATTCCCAATGCCTCAATGAATACCAGCCCAAACTGAAAGAAATGGTATTTCTCTTCCAGCTCCAGCAGGTTTACAGAGCTCAGGGCTGACCTGAAGCTTTGCAGCAGCTCCCAGTGATAGGATGCTACGTGGAAGCAGTGGAAAAACTAGCAGCCAACTTGAGCAAAGTTTCCAAGGAAAGCCGTGGCTGCGTGAGCCGCTCCTGGAGCGGAGTAAGAGGTGCCAGAGCCCTCTCCTTGCAGCGCCTCCCAGCTGTAAAAGCCTGCGTCAGCACAACGCCTGCACCCTGTCACAGACATGATGAGCTCTTCGCTACTTTTTCCCCCCTGACAGATGGAGAACGCAGCCGGCCGGGGCCAGGGGAAGCTGACTCGCACTGGCTGCTTGGCTCTGAGAACTGAATTCCATAGGCGTTAAACCTTCCCAAAATGCCCTATGGATTCAGTTCTGCAGCTGGGCAGCAAATGAGCCTCAATCCTCCAGGAAGAGAATGGGACTGAGAGTTGCTCCTGCAATGAATGTACCTTGCTCCTGCACAGAGACCAGAGTATGGATGGAGGTGAGTTATGGCCACCATGGGAAAACCATTCAAGGCAGTGGCAGTTTGTATCAGGCTTTCTCTCAACCCCAACTACAAAATGCTTTCTTCCATCTGGAAGTGAAATGGCACTTGAGAAAAAAAATGTGTTGCTACCTCCTGATGTACTGCATGCGATTGTAAGCCTCTGCTAAAAATACACATGGTCAGAGCAACAGCCTGGGTGTGCCCAGCCGTCTCCTGTTCGGAGTTCGGGCAGCAAAACCAAACAAAGCTATGGAGAAGATAAACAGGACAGGATGGGTAAAGCTAAGGGTTGTGCCTGCTCTCTACCCACAGGCTCCAGAGACGTCCAGTGTAACACAGTGCAAAGCTGCACAGGAATTTATTGGCTGGAGGAGTGGCTTTTAGGCTAGAGTATGCAGGTCCTGGTAAGTTACATAGCACCTGCTCATCACCATAGGGTAGATCCCATGCTCCCCCTCACCTCACTTGGAAGAGCTGGTTTGCATCTGCTCCAGGATCCCAGCTAAAGCAGCCCTTCCCAACACCCTTCTCATAGCAGGCAGCATCCAGCTCTGACAGCCCAAGCTGTGCCCTGAACCAGATATAGAGATATATAGGGGAAAAGCTGCTTCCAGCACCCCAGCAGAGCACTGCACTGCCTGCACGAGGATCTGATGCACAAACTACTAATGCAACACTACTGCCTGTAGGAGCAGTTGCTGCTGCTAGAAGGACAGAGGGTGCAACACCCTGCAATGCTATGCTGCAGCAATACAGCTGCAGACCAGGATAGAGGACATCTAACTGCACATCTCCACCTCAGCAAGATGCTCTGCTTTGCCAAAGGAGATAAAGAGACAGGAATTGCTGCTTTTTTCCCTCTGCTGGATAACTAAAGGTGTAGCTGATCAGCCACTAGTCATTAGTGGAGGCCTTTTCCGGCCCATTCAAGTCTTGCAGCCACTCTTGCAACATAGCTAAACAGCTTTGGTTTGGTCTGAGGTTTCTGCAGCAGTTTTTCTGGTTCAGCCCTCTTGCAGATTTATCTGGCAGCAGAATTAACCCATTTCCAAGAAGCTGATGGGGGAAGGGGAAATTCAGATAGTTAATGAGACAAATTGTTGCATTAATTTTTAGAAAATCCACTTGCTTTGACTTTATAGCAACTCAGGCCCTCCAAGAGCTAAGTTCACCCTCACAGGCTCTCTCCTTTGCTTTGCAGACCAGGAGCACACAGTTCCATCCTGCATTATTAGGCCCTTCTCCCATATGGCATGTCAGGGGGAGGTTACAAGGGGACAGAGCAGACCCCCTATTTCTCCTGTACACTCTAGAAAGTCCCTACTGGTCCCCAAAGATGAAACTGTCAGGCAACAACTGAGGCAAGGCAGGGTACTGCCAAGCAAAGCAAGCAAAATAACCCATCATAGCTGAGTAAGAGCCATGTCAGATCCATCCCTAACTCTGTGAAAGGGTGTCAGACCAATTTACAGGTTGTTCACAGGAGAGATCGCTGTCAGGCAGCTAAAAACCAGGAATATAAACATCTGCTTTTGAGATTTTTATTACTTATAATCATTTAAAAGGTACAGAAGTTTACAAGTCAGACCCAGCCCCTCACAGCCCTCCAGGTTTCAAGCACAACTCTGAAGTCCACGCTTCCAAGAGACCAAGCTGTGGAAGTGCTGTGGTTCACAACTCCAGTAATCTCACTGGAGAGCCAGCACCTCTAACCAGAGCTGAGTGAGACCCAGAAGAGGGTCTCAGCAGTGACTTCAACAAGGACATGTGGCCAGGAGAACCAAGCACCAGGTTACCAAATGCAAGAGGATGGGAACACCAGGATCTTCCGCCAGCATGTAAGGAAATGCTGCATACAGGCATTACACAGTGATTAAGTACAATGGAATGGTCATAAACATCAGTGACAAGACATGCAAATATTTGCTCTTTACAGTGTTCAAGAACCCCTTTTTCCTCTGAGACCTGCACTGCCCCCAGCCTGGAAGAAATCCCACTTGATCTTATTGAGTGCCAGGAAAGGAGCCAGCTTCCAGCACATTCCCTTGCATGGGGTAGGAAGAGGCTAAAGTTTTCTAATGAAGGGCTGCTGCCTGGAGATCCCCCCACCAGACTGTGACCACACAACCAACCAGTGGAAATCAAACACTCATTTCAAAGCCAGAACCAAAGAGCTGATCTGACAGACAAGTGCCACGTGGTTTCTTCACAGGGCAGGCACTGTGCAAACAGGGTAAAGTTGCCATAAGCTTGTGAAGGATGGGGAGCAGTTAAAAGCCAACAGGGGTGGTGGCATTCATTGCTTGTGCTACTTGCCAGCTGCACCAAGAACAGCTGCCAACTGGTTTCCACAAGGGCTCTGAAGCATTGGGTGTTGGACTACATCAATGTCTCAGTTTCTTCTTCTTCTTACTGTTCCGATCCTCACTGCTGTCATCTGCCTCACTGGCACTGGGGGTCACAGCCTGCTGGATAACTTTCTTTTCCACTGCATATTCCTGCTCTCCTACCTTGGGGTCCCCCTTCACCAAGAACTCCCCTTTCCTGTAGGTTATGGAGACACTGGTACGTGGGTAGGTGCCATAAACCCTCCGGAGATCATCCTTCACAAATGCTGGGAGATCTTTCCTTGGTCCAAACACCTTTCCAAGCTTCCCCCATTGAAGTTCTCCTCTCATTGTGAAGCCTTCTGGCCACATGTCACGATACTGATCTGACCTCTGGTAGGCAGCATAGGGATTGTAGTTTGCATAGGGATGGTAGAGAGGGATAGGGACCACAGGAGGGAAGTGCCAGGTGTAGTATGGATAGAAGTAGGGACGGGAGGCACCATAGAGATGGTGATACTCCACCTGACCTCCCTCATAGTCAGGGTGGCTGTTCCGGTCCACCACAAAGGTGATGGGTCGGCTGTAGAAGTTGTGCATGTGGATGGGAGGGAACATCACAGGGCTGGTCATGTCTTCTGCTCTCCCAGTCCGCAGTGGTGGGTAGGCATAGGCAGAAGGTGGGGTCATGGCTGGGTAATACTCCCGTGGCACAAAGCCAGACTGGTACATGGTACAGGAGCTGGGGTTTTACACAGGGGATGTTTCTTCAGAACAGTTGCTGAGTCTCAAAAGCTGTGAGGGGAAGAGAAACAATTTACATTGGTTATATACACTCCAGAACCAGGCTGAATAAGGAGATACGCTTAGCTGCACTGTAAGGATAACAACTAATAAAAAGATGCTCCCTGCATCTGCAGCTTGCAGGGCAGTAACATGTCAAGAACAAGCAGAGCCTTATTGCCAGTGACTGCCTGATAGCTGCTCAGCAGGACTCCTCATTTAACCCACCCAGATCTCACAGTTAAAAGAATGGGAACCAGCTGGCATAGAAACCACTGTGGGCAGAAGAGATGGCCTCACATCCATCCTTGTGACACATCTGCACTGCTGGAAAGACAGCAAGACAGGCTGCAAGAAGCTGGAGACCCTTGAGCAGGCATACAAATGGGGAGGGCAAGCACCAGGGAAAGATGCTTTCTTTGTTTTTCAGCTAAGAGGAAAGAGGACGCAGCCCAGCCCTGCTGCAATAACTTCATGTCCTTGCCCAGACAGCGAGATCTTCAATTAAAAAAAAGCAAGCTTCAACTGTCCTTGACTCTCTCCCCATCCTCCCAAAGCACTTCTACTACGATCAGCAAACAAGAGCTGTGCCTACTTTGTTTCTAGAGCAAAATCCAGCTGCATCTACATTTCCTCTGACGAAGTTCCCACATAAAAGCATCTCACTGCAGTCCCACTACTTACCATTCACATTTAAGTGTGCATTTACCTTGAGAAACTCTGACCCACAGCTGAATTTGTTCCTGGCCTGCCCTCACAAGACAATCCAAGCATCCTCCAGGGCATTAAGCAATGTCCTCCCATGACTCATTATCCTCTCCCCAAGGGCAGGAAGGAAAGCTGTACATAGCATTGGGTTTTCTAAAGAAACTTTGCTACCAGAGGCAGGAAAAGTCCATGCACAGAACTAAACCAGCAAGTTTTTGTCCCCATTATCCCTCAAACCCCCAGTTTAGATCCTTTAGGCTCTTTTTGCTTCAACCTTAACTGCAGACTTGCCTCTCACAAGTGTTGAGCAAGATGGTGAAACTCATCCCTCAGCTCTGTGCTTTGCCCCAGCCTAACAGGAAATTTGGCAGTCCCCTAATAACCTGCCTGCCACAAGCAACGCTGGGTACTACACAGTGGAGGTTGTTCCTGTCCCTTGAAGTTCATAATCTACACTAGCTCAAGCCTGCTTTTGCCATGGGTACAGAGCTCCAAGTCTATCCTGCACAAGGAAACAGCACTAGAGTGTTTAGACAAGACCAGGCAGTACCCTTAAACCAGACTTGTAGCCTAGGAGCCAAGGCCTATCATAACCATCACCTCCTCAAACAGGAGGAAAGGATAAATTTACAACCTACTTCATTTAGAGTGACTACAAAAAAATAGAGGCTGAAATGGCTTCCAGGCAGATCAAGCAAACATGAATAGGTTTGACTGAGGTCTCCCCAGCTCACTAGCAGGTTGGGAAGGAGGAGAGCAGGCACTGTGATATTTCCTGCATTTAACCCAGCTTACAACAGAGCATAGCAAAGGCACTCACCAGGCAAGGACAGGGCTGGGCTCTTCTCTATGCTTGATGGCCCCTAAACATCTCTTCTCAAATTTGCCTGACTGCTCAGAAAAGGTTTAGAGCTGAGCCTCCTGCAGCTCCACTGCACCCTGTTTGAGCACACCTCATTATACCTTTATTGAGAGGACACCATTAGCTAGCTCCCTAACATCTTGCCTGCCTAACTTGCTCAGAGCCACCACAGAAATCCAGGGGGCTATTGTATGTCAGTGGCAGCATGAGGTGGGTAAATGGAATAAAACGATCTTTTCTTAAAAACCAGTCTCAGTGCCTCTTTTAATCCAGTTCAGCCCTGCATCCCTACTGAGAGCCACAGGATCACTTCCATGGACCCTTGTGTTTCAAAGCAAGTGGTCTGTACAGAGCACATAGCTATTGCAGCCATTGAGGGGAAACAACGCAAGCCCAACTTGCCCCTCCTGCTTCATGCCTGTTTAGAACAGCCTTGGAGAAGCTGTTATCTCATTTAGTCGATCACCAGCTCTTGCTCCAAAGCTACAGATGGTCCATCTGCCATCTGCTGTTGCACCCTGCATCAGTGCTCACAGGTCTCCCCTGCAGTTGCAGAAGGGTGACAGGCCATCTCAATCACTCAGGTTCCAGCACCAGGGCAGCCCAAGCACTACTATTAATTGCTTTGATTTTGCACTGGGAAAAGATAAGGGGAACAAGCTGATGGCTCAGCCAGGCAGGATGGCCCACAAGAGGAAGCAAACTGAAGAGGTAAGAGGAGGAATGAGATGAGGATTAGCCAGGGCTGGGAGTGCTCCAGGGCAGCAGTCACATGCCTGACCACAGAAGTGCAGACATGTCCCTGGAAGCAGATCACCCCAGAGGAGAGTGTTGACAGCAGACATAGTGTAGACAGCACTTCACAGCCCCAGAGGGAGAGTGCAAACTCATCAGGGCAAGCCTTGGCTCTGTGCTGGGGCTCTGGCTGCCTGATGCTGCCCAGTCCCTGCTGCTCCCCAGCACTGAGCTCTCCCCTGTGCCCAAGCACCAGAGGTCTCAGGATTGCCCCAAGAGAGGCTTACCTTCACAAGCACAAGGGGACAAATCCCAGCTCCTGGCTTGCAGGGCACAGCACTGCTCTGAAGCATTAGGTGTGTTACAACAAGGTTTCGGTATGCAGGAGGCACAAGGCTCCTGCCCTGCCCCTCCAGAGCTGCAGCCTAGTGCGCTCAGAGGCTGACGACATTGTTTACCCCACCATTACACCAGTGCCTATCATTCATAATTAACCTTCAGGCTTGCTTCAGCTCCCAAGGCAGGTTTTGGGAGACCACAGGTGGAGCAAAGCCCTGCTAGAGAATGCAGGGTTGAACTGCAGTATGACAAATACATGCATACAGGGGTAGAGGGTTTTGAGAGCACCAGTACCAGCTTGCCTGGTCCTGTCAAATGCTCACTGGGAAGTGAGAGCAGGAAGTGCTTCAGGGAAAACAGGGTTTGCCAGGAAGGTGATCTTCTGTAGGGCCATCTGATGGTACCAAAAGCCCCAGAAAGCAAAACAAGCCCCAGACACTAACATTACCTGGTGGTACCCCTTAAGGAAAGGGCTCAAATCCCAGTCTCTCCTCCCTCTTTACCTGCTCCTGTTTCTCCAGTGCCAGCAGCCAGAGGCTGCCCTGGCTCTGGAAGCAAGCATCCAACAGCCTCAATCCCCCCAGCTCTTCAGGAGTAACTGTAGGGCCAGAGAGGAGATCCTGGCTGACTTGTCTTTGCAGGCTACCATCCGCTTTCTACCCTTGCTCCAATTTCAAGCTCTGCTATGCCTTCTGAAGCATCACCATATCCACTGCCTGGCACCTGAGCAGGAAAGGGCAGAACAGTCCTTAAAGCTTTAGCTCTGCTAAATGCCTCCCTGGTCCCAGAGCCACAGCCAGCCATCACTATACACCAGCTCCTTGGTGGCACAGACTGAAAGGGTGGCTGGGCAGGCAGCACACTGTGCCTGGGAACCAAGCCTCACCAGCCTGGGCACTGGAGCTGTGGTTGCCAGCAGGGAGTAACAACAGACCAACCCAATAAGAGACAAGGCAGCCTCTGCCTTCAAGCCTTTCCAGCAGTTTTAACCTTGCTGGAAAAGGGCTCAATCCCACTTGGCCGGAGCTGAATGAGAAGCCAAGCACTAAATAGAGGAGAGAAAACTCACAAGAGGGTCACAGCCAGCTGAAATGAAATCCTCATCTCTGCTTGGTGAGAACATGATACTTCAGACTCTTCCCAGGCTTGCCAGAGCAATTCCCTCACCCATGCCCAGCCATCTGGCAGGGCCTCTCCCTCCTCACACATCTTGGTGCAGGTCAAAGAGGTTGACACCACAGCTCCCAAAATACTTGATCTGCCCAGAAAAGTGTGCTTCAGAGCCAGCTGACCCAGACAGAGTTGCTATGGAGCAGTCAAGCAATGTTTGCAATACAAAACCAGCCAGTACACTTGATAGCTCAAGTAGAGAGAGGATTTTGTTTCACAACTCAATTACACAGTTACTACAGGTGATGAATCCACCACTAGTTAATGCGTAATACTGTTATGGCTTTTCTAGTATCTAAAGCAGCAGAAATTACTTGGTAGCATTAGAAAAACATGGTTGTTCTGGACATGTCTCAGGGCAGTAAAGCTCTACTGTCACCCAAGCTAGCCTCAAATCCAGGGAGCTTTCTGCTTACCTGGTCATGAAGCACAAAGCCTGCTGTGAGCTACAGAAAACAGGAAAGTGTAAATACTTGAGTACATGTCAGACTGCACATTCTCTGGGAGAGAGATTAAAGTGATCCTGACTACAGGACAGTACACACCAACATACACAGTGTGCCACAGTATCCAAGTGTGAAACTTCATACAAGTATCTCATGTCTGGAGACATTGTTCACCAAGGCCAACAGTTCAGAAGTGTCACCAAGTCTTCTGTCCACCTGAAGCAGCAACCCAAGTTAGCTGTGTCCTCAGGTCAGGCTGGCAGCTTGGAAGGGTTTGGATGCTTCCTTGGGAAGCTTACTGAAAGCCAACACAACTGTGGGGCCACAGGAGAGGACATGCCCACTTATTTCACTCAAAGAATCAACCAAGACTATTCTTGCCTCATGCCATTGCCCTGTGATCAGCTGCTAAACAGGGAGATCCCATTAAATCACCTCTTCCTCTACACTGTTCCAGCACCGAAACTTTCAGACTCTTCTTTCTAGCTTTCCTTCTGCCCTGCTCTCCCCATCCCACAAAAACCACAGATCTGTTGCCATTGCTCTGTAGCAACTCCCAAGGGTACAGGGACAAGTACTGAAAAAGCAACATTTCCCCTAACCAAGGGGATGGAGAAATGATGAATTATTTCCAGTTAATCTCCCCATTTTGAGCAGACTCTGCATAACTGTTGCCATCTGACAAAGTCCTCCCGTGGAAAAAACAAAGCTTCCAGGACTGCTTTGGAAGGGAGAGGGTAAAACTGAACATACTCATCGAGCTAAGGTTTGTCTTCCACAGCTCCAATGCCAGAGTCAGACACACTCATCCAGCATCCAAGTAGCTGGAGATAGCACATGGCAGCAGATCACAAGGAGGTTTCCCATTTTTCCTTATCACTTCCATTCCCACTATTCCCAACATAAAGTCAGGCTCTGTTTGAGGTCTTCAAGAAAAAGTCACCCAGGAGAAGATTCCCAAGTACTTCTTGGAGAGGTGGGAGAATGGCACAGAAAGCCATGCAGTACAATACAATCGCTTCAATCCTCCCCAGCCAGTAAAGATCCTTAGGACAGAGGCACTGGCTGCCTTCCTAAAAGGGATGCTTTCCCTCAGCCAGACATGCCTGGCAGCAACACAGGAATTCAAGGAAAGTGCAATAGCTGGGTCATTTCAGGACTTTATCTTTACATATGGGAGCAGCTTCCCACACCAGTGCCACTTAATCACAAGAGCATTTTGGATCCCTCAAGGTAAAGCAGCACCACAGGTTTTTGCTGCTATCTCCAAGAGAAAAGCAAACCCACAATGTCCCAGCAAAGCACTCCAAAGAGTTAAATACTTCCACAAGAGATTACTACATCATACCTAGTACAACAGGGTGTCACAAGGCAGTAGCCAATTACGGACAGTAGCAACCAAGGCTGTAGAGAACAGGTCTTGACTTATTAAAGTCTGCCACAAACCAAGGGGAGGGTTGACCTCTTGGAAGAAACAAGGTCTCGTAGCATCAAGAAAGGGAGAGAGATGCCGCATGGTGGCCTGAGATGAAGTTTCTGCCCCACTCCTGCTCACACACTGCACCCCTGCAGCCTCTCCAGTGGCCCAGAGCACAGCCTGGACCAGCACAGCAGCCTGCCAGCTTCCACACTGGGATAGCACAGCAGGAGAGCAGGAGGAACAATCTGCTTCACATTTAAACCTCAAGTGCTGCCACGGTCACAGGTTTCTGTGTACAATTCATGTCACAGTGCACATAGCAATAACCTGCTTCCTGCAGGCAGAGCTGGCACTGCATACCAGGAGCTGGTTACGCACCAGTGTCTCCTTACACTGATCCTGTTAGATATTTGTAGATGGAAAGTTTGGCAAGGCAGGAGAACACAGCCTCTGCTTCTCAGAAAAAGGGGTGAGGCTATTTGCCATCCCTTGTACTGTCTAGTGGTAACATGTAAAGGAAGATAACTAATACTGAAAGCAGCTTGAAAACACCCCACAAGAAAGAAAAGGGCTTTGCAGACAAGGGCAGGAACTTCAAATGAAAGCAATGACTTCACAAAGAGCAGCAAAGCTGCAAGGTGGAAAGGTTTTGAGAGAGATTAAAAGCAGAGATTACTAGAAACAGGAGAAGCCCACCAATCCACCCAGGTTTGTGTTTTTACTAAAAGGGAAAATACAAAAGCTATTTTGGTGGGATCAAAGCAGCAGATGGAGATGGCTGTGGGGCCTCCCACTTGTCCCCAGGGTGAGAAGCTGGACAAGAACAGCAGCTGAGGGGTGACACCTCACCTTGGCAGCAAGACAAACAGCCCAGGTTTCCAGAGCAGACCAATTCCTTCACCCATTCATCTCTGAAGCTAGCAGAAGATTAAGCTTTGAGCACAGCTGAGGAGCCAGGAACAGCCCAAGCTGCAGGGCACCAGTATGCAGGCTTTGTAGAGTGCAAAAATAATGCTGGTCTACAAGACTTTTCAGTCAGGAAGCAGCATGTTTGCTCTTCTGAGTGGTACAACTGGCACAGAAAGCAGCCTGCAAGCAGCCTCATCCCCTCCGCACACCATTCACACAGTCTGAGGAATTCCCTAGCAACACTGGGGATCTGACCCTACCTCCCCCCACACCACAGGGGGGACCTTTTCATCAGGAACTACTTGAGTGTCCAGATTCTTACAGCTGCCCAAATCAACTGGAAAGATACCATGAGCACAGCTGTTACCAGAGCTCTTTTTGGGATGGACAGCCTAGAAGACCACAGACACACCAACTCCCTCTCCAAGAGGTGGGCTCAGGACTACTCCCAGCTCTTGTACTATGAACACCCCTTCAGCTCAGCCAAGAGGAAGGATTTAACTTCTTCAGCCAGAAGACTCCAGTCCTCACCCTGCTTTTACTAGTGCACCACAAAGAAAAGAGCTCCAACTGGCACTGTAAACTGCAGAAATAGCAGTTAATGCTTATTACAGTCAGTCACCCCTTATATAGGCACTTTGAAGAGGGAGTGGATCTGTTTCAGCTATTCAAAGCAGCATTCCCAGAAAGCACTGAAATCTGGTTTGGGTCTGGCATCTTTTTCTGAGGTCTGTGAAAAGCCCAGACTCTGTATGAGGTCAAAACACAAGGAAAAGCCCTAGTCATCACAGAGCAAGTCTTCACTTGACTATCTAAAAACCACCCCCTGCATAACTCTGCTCAAATAGCAGTCAAAACGCAACTCAGTGGTGACAGAGAGGTTTGGAGCAGCCACTCCTCTCACTGCAGCTGCTGAATAACACAGTAGGTCTGAAACAGCTGCACTGCCAAGAATAAGACATGGTGAGTGTTACCACAGGGTGACTGCATCAGCAGGCAGGGCACTGGAAACCACCCTGCCTGACATCATCACCCCTTCAGCCTCTCCCTGGGCACAGATGGCTGCTGCACCAAGGTCTAGATTTTGGACACACTCCAAGCTTTCTCCTTTCTTGACTTGTTCTGCTTTCAGCACAGCCCAACTTCTGTGTCATTATAGCTCCCACCACCAGTCTCATCTTCCTAGTAACCACTGCAGGCACCCTTTGCATCAGAGGTCTTCCTCACCCAAGGTTTGAATCTCAGTGCCCTGTGTCTCAGGATCCAAAAAGGCATCACCTTTTTCCTCATCTAAACCCCTTTCCAGACACAGCTCTGTATCAGATACTACTCTCTTTAACTGAGCATATTTTAATCTGTACTTTATAGCATTCAGTCCCAGTAATCCCTTCCATGTTGAAACACAGCCTGCACAGAGACCCACTCTCTCACTCCCATATCCATCATCCCCATTCACACAGTCTCTTCTTCAAAGAGATCTCAGTATCAATTAACCCAAATCAGGAGCTCCTGGATCCCAACTAGCAGTTCTGCCCAGCTCATCCCCTTCAGATGGCAGTCAGGGGACTAACTTCTACAAGACACTCACACAATTACATCAGCCAAGCAATCAACAACTTCATTAACACACCACTAGTACCTCATGGTTATTTACATCACTTTGCATACAACTACCAAGCTACTAATCAACTCCTACAAAACACACAAGTGCTATTGAGTTACAGGAATGCCACCCTTCCCTCCCACACCACTTATTACCTAAGTGCAAGTCTGCCCCTCTTTGCTCTGCCCTCCCACAGCAAATCTTTGCAACAGACCTGATGGAGAGTCCAGTAGCTTATCCAAGGAGCATCACTCCAGCATCCCAATCTTCAGACTTCACTACCATGCACAGATGTTTGTGCTCCCGCAGTCAGCTGTTCCCACCTTCAATTTTTTCATCCCAGGTTCCACCTTTTTGCCATGTTCTTGCCTCCCTTCCACTAGTCTCCTCCTAAATTGGCAATCCACCCCAATTACTCTTTCCCTATTGGTCTTAGTTTTGCTACATCTGTAACAGAGTCTGGCATTTCTGATATTGTTACCTAGGCAGTCTCAGCCTTACATAGTATTACCGATACAGTGCAGGTGGCCTTGCAAGGTTCTACCCTGCAAGAGTTGGTTCAGTCTCCCCCATGATCTCTAGTTCCTCCTGTTTACATATTTACTTTACACACTCCAAGACAAGCCATTCTACTTTGGCTTTGATTCCTCTGCCTAGCTCCAGTTACCTACAGGTGCTGTCTTATCTCACACAGAGACAGTTTCAACAGCAGAGCAGTATGTTTTACACAGTTTTTGTGCTATCACAGCATCCCATTCCCTCAGCTGCTAGATTACAGGGCTTTGCCCTTGAAGTGCTCTTGGTGTCCTAAAAAGGCCTTAACTGCTTACACAGCCTGGCTCTCCACAGTGGGTTTCCTCTGTGAACAGACCAGCATCCAGTGCCACAAACCATTTGCTTCTTAACTACTTGCCTTTCAAATACACTTGAACCCACATTCCTGTGCATCCAGCATTGAGAATGTGTGTTTAGAAGTGAGAAAGGCATAGCTTTTTATGCAGTTGTACTACATCTTCCCATGGGATCAACACCCCAAACAGTAGGATAGGGCAGGAAACAGATTATCCAGATTTTAGGGTTGTGTTACATATCATCCCTTCAGTGTATAAAAATGCCTTCTTTTACAACAGCAATACACCCTATTTCTAGCTCAAGTTCAAGCTAGTATTACCCATGAGAATACTGCTCTTACTGCATCCCCCAAGGCAAACAGCTGCAGCATCTGCTGATCTACAACTCTAATACATTTGTTTTGTTAAAAAAATATCCAACTACCTTCTGTTATGGTCTTCAGACAATACAGAACATAGCTCGCAAGTAACATCATTGATTTTTTAATGGGAATCAAAAGGCAATCTTCTGCTTCCAAAGCAGCAATCACTCAGAGAAGCCCTTCTATGTCATCTTTTCAAAACTAAAGTGTTTAAAGCCTACCACCAGCCAACAATAACAATTTACATTAGTATCTTTCTAGATAAGTTACAGGCTAGAGCACTGGCATGAATCAATGCTCAGCCAAGTTATGCTACTCTACTTGCATCTACTAGTTACAACAGCAGATGTGCTGGGGTGAAAGGCATCACCTCCAGAGGGATTTAAGCACTTCTGTTTACAAAAACCCAAGTAAAGTGTAGAATACATCAGTTGCACACTGCTACTACTGCAGACATTTAAGCTAGCACTAGTCCTGTTTTGGCATTTTAACTGGTAAAACATTGCAACATAGGCCAGTCTTTAATCATAAGCACAGAAAACAGAGAGAGGCATGTATTTGGTGTGTGTGTACTCACATCCTGAGAAAAACCAACCAAGATGATGCCTTCACTTAACTGAGGAGCAAAAAACAGCAGCACACAGAAGGCAGCTTGCTTTCTACAGTCTCCTTTCACTGACATACCTTAATAACACATACAGAGCTAGGAGATGCACCAAGATACCACATCACACCTTGCAGAAGTTTTCCTGTAGTAACCAGGGTTGCAATACTTGCCTAAACATGCCCTTGTACCTAAAGAAAGCAACACAAAGCTCATTCCTTCTGCAATTACATTATGTGCTCAGATAAGGAGCTTTAACCCTAGCTGCCTGTAAAGGACTAGTAAAACTAACACAAGGTACATGTTTCAGCTAGCTAGATACCTTAGGGAATAAACAAAACAAAGCCCTTGAACAGAAAAGCTCAGGCATAACAAGCATAAGAGAATACAGATAAAGGAACAACTGAAGTCAGCACATGAAGCCAGACTGGAAAAAGCTCAAAAACACTCACCAAAACTTCAGGTTCTTTCCCAAAGCAGTAAAACACCATCAGCAACAAAGCTGCAAATATTGAAGTTGCAGTCTGAATAGCATAGAAAAGAGCCCACCACTAAACACTGCAGTGATGAGCCCTCCTTCTTCTCTGTTTTACCCCCACACTCTTTGCTCATGCTCAACTACAAGCCCCTATACTGGAGGTGTTTGTACTCACTGCTCATTCAGTAGGTTGTAATTAAGCAAGAAGCCATACAAATGGCTCCCATCAGCACTATTGTAAGCACCTGTGCTGTCGTGGGCACTCTCAGTACAAATCCCCATACAGGTTTGAAAAGGGGGACTGGGGCTGCAGGGTCAGTGCATCACCACCCAGCACAACTGCTGCATGGAGCACACTCCCTGAGGATGCTTAATGCCATGCTCTGCTGCAGGTGATCTCAGTAGCTAAATACCTACAAATCACTCCTTAATCACAAACCCTGTTGACTGCAGTTATTTGCTTGGCTTCTATTTATAAAAATTACCTGTTCAGGAAGCCAACGGTGAGTCTAATACATACAATCATTAGGAAGCAGTAGGATGCAATGATACCTTTCTGAATACAGCAGTTGGCTTTTGCATTCATTTTCTCTGGTGAAGTATGTGAATAGTTGGGTGGGAGCAGGTGTTGCAGTGTGAGTATGCGGTGATGTGGATGCTGAAAGCAGCAACAACCACGTCGATGAGGCCCTTAGTGACATGGTTTAGTGGTGATCTTGGCAGTCCTGGGGTAATGGTTGAACTTGATACCCTTAGAGATCTTTTCCAACCCAGCTGATTTTGTAATTCTATGATTCTAACAGGAGTTGCTTGAACAAAAGGTCCAAAGAGAGATCTTTAAGTAATAAAGGATAACTACAGTCTCTGTGTTCTGAACAACATGGGATGTAATATGAGTCTTTGGAGAAAAGAATAAGTATCTGGTAGCTAAGGCCAGAGACAAGTATTTGATGATTACGGGAAGGCCCCCAGCCGCCGAGCATCCACGTTCATTGTTTTGTCCCCACTCTTGAGGCTGTCTGGGAGCAGTACGAGGTGTTCCAGATGGAAACACACGAGTTCCACCGCCTCCACCAGCAGGCACCGTGAGCTTCCCAGGTGGTGGAAGGCTCCGGGGCACCCCGGGGACGAGGCCTGGGGCCACGTTGCCTTCGCCTCCCCATTGGCACCGGTGGCCGCGGCCTGGCCGAGAAGCCGGGTCCCCGGGTCCGGCACCGTTTCCATGACGACCGCGCCCCGCCGGCAGGATGGGTCATAGAGTAGCCGGCCTGCTCCGGCTAGGCAGACCCCACGGAGCGCTCGCTCGCTGAGGGTGGGGCTAATGCAAATGAGGTAGCCACTTCCCCGCGCCGTGCCCTCACACAAGATGGCGGCCAGTAGCGGGCGGCTTCATTTGCCAGGACACAAGATGGCGCCGGGCCGAGGCCTTTCCGGGGGTGGGGTGCCGTGCCGCGCATGCGCGGATGTGTTGCCTGTCGGCAAAACGGCGGGGGCAGCGCCGGTAGCGGACGCAGGTAGGAGGTGCGGATGCGGTGCCCCCTCCTTGCTCCAGTGTCGCCCTGTCGGAGCGGGGTGGGGGACATCTCCCTTAATGCAGTAGGGCAGTCCGGCTGGGGTGGGGATTTCCTCTCTGTAGTGAGGCTGCCTGTGTGGGGTGAGGGGTTCCCCCCGTCACTGCATTGGTAGAGCCTTGGTGTGTACATCCCCCCGTTAGTCTGGACGGTACCATGTGGGCCAGGGGTGTCTTCTCGCTCCCAGCTGTCAGTGCCTGTGTGCAGCGCCCTCAGGCGTTCTGTCCCCGCTGTGGAGCCGGCCGGGGTCTGGCTCCCCCGTGGCCTCTCCTCGCAGAGTCCCTTCAAGAAGTGTCTCTGCCTCACTGTATCTGTCCCTGCCATCACAACCCCACACGGGCCCTCCGCCGCCATGGAGCATAAGCGGGAGCCCACCAACAACAGTGGCTGTGCCCTGCTAGACCTCCCCTCAGCATGGGGACCCTGCGGATGGGGTGCTGCGGTGCCACCACTGCTTGGGCTTATCCTCTCAGTTGCCAAAGAAATGGCATCCCTATCTGTATGGCATTGCCTGGCTCCCTGTATTCCTTTCCTGCTCATGGGATGTCAGCTCCTTTAGGTGGGGACCTGTTGCTGTGGGTTTTCGGCCTAAATGCCACGGAGATGTCTGGTGGCCTCTGCAGCTGGGCTTTCCTCAGCTCTTTGATTAGTGGCATGTGGCCTTGTGGCTGCAGCTGAGGCACTGGAGGAGACTGTGGCTTTGGAAGGTTTGCAGAAGTGACTGGTTTCCCTGATGAGGTGATGGAGATGCGTAATAGAAACTCCTGGTTGCTGCACTTGGGCACAGTGGTAAAAAGTTCTTGTCACCTGGTGCTTCCTATTGAGTCTTAAGAACAGGTAGTATCTGTGCAGTAATCCTGTCTTCCAGCTTCTGTGATTCCAGTCTTGGAGGTTGATTTCAATCAGGGTTTCATATTTACTTCCAAATTCATAATTTGAGGCTGGAGTTACCTGGCATTGATTCCTGTACCCGTTCTGTGAAGTCTGCTACAGGATTAGAGCTTGTAATGACAGTAATATCATGGGGAAACAGTTTTTAATACATCCAACACACTTTCCTTACACTGTAAAACAATGAATTGTTCAAAAAAGGGATGCAATATGTTGCTAAGTTAAATGCCGGACCAAGTTCCAGGACTAGGAGATCTACACATTTACCTCTATTAATGAACGTTATAATCTCATTAGGGAATGAGATCAGATTTAATGAGATTGCTCTGCTGGAACACAGCTTGCACAAACTACCAGCTGGCTTAAGATGTTAAGTGTCATTTGTGTGGCAGGTCAGTTTACGTGTATGAGCTCTGCAGGAGTGGTGGAAGAACCTGATGGAAACACATGATTGCCTGGAACAAGAAGGGTGTTACCAAACCTCTCACGATACGGAGGCATCTGTGATTGTTGAATTGGTAAACAGTACTGGGAAACACCCTCATGGCCTCTTCAAAGTGGTCTGTTTCCTTGTCTCATCCTGGTGGTATCAGGTTTTCAAAGGCTTCATAGCCTTGTGTTTCAGATACCAGTCTGCTGTTGGGGAGTTTGTTAATGTTTCATGTGGGACGTGTGTTTGGTGTTCCCTCAAGGGTCTCTAGTGGATTATTTGAGGAAATGTGATGTTAGGTTTTCAGAAGTAGTACATGGAGAAACTGGGAGTCTTGGAAATATATTTGTCTCTAAGAGGGTGCACAGGATCAAAGTTTGGGCAGAGGAGCTTAAATTTTGTGCAGTATGTGTTTAGGTAGAAGCTTTCCTGGGAAAGGAATAGGATTTTGAGACATTGGTTTTGGTCCAAATGGAGGGACCATTTGAAGGAACCAATGTGGGAATGAAACTTTCAGTTTCATTACGAAATAGCTCTGTGGAGGGATGTGCCTTCTTACTGAAAGCCATCCTGCCAGAGTCTAAGTAGCTCTGTGGGGTGAGGTGTCTGTGCTTTGGAGGTACCATGTGCAGGCTGGGAAGGAGTGTGCTGAACCCTGTCTGTGCTAACAAAACTTGTCACTGCTGGATAAGCCTGACCAGATGAAGACATTTTTGACTGTTTCCTCTGGCTGAAAATGTCACTGACACAATCTGGGAGGAATTGATGTGCCCAGCATCAGGCACTGTGCTGGAACAGGTCACAGTACCAGCTCTTCCATGGGTGCAGCTCCAGCCCAGCTTGCCTGTGCATGGGGCTGAAGTGTCAGCACCTCAGTCGTGTCAGGCCATGCTGACTGTCTGGAAATAGTGTCACTTCTTGGGTTGCTTATCCAGCTGGTGGATTTATTGTGTTGCAGATGCAGAGACACAGAGCTGGTATATTTATCTGGCTCTCTGCTTCAGCTAGTGAGCCACACAAAATCCAGAATATGCAGCTGAGGCAGTGTACTGACGGCTGGAGCAAGCACAGACGTATCATGAAGTATTACTTGGGATATTCCAGCCTGCATTACCCACATAGTGGGGAATGAATGGGAGGGTCATCCTGTTACTGCGGTCAGGTTTGCAGATGACTATATCAGGTTCCTGAGTGGCAACTTCAGCATATAGGAGTCACCTGGCCCTGCTTAAAACAGGCTTGGGCCAAGATTCACATACAAAGCTCTGCTGCTAACTCAGTACAGCTGACTTCAGCTGTGGAAGGCTGGAGCTCAGCCTTGTTTCAAGGCCAAAGGGTTGCCGAATTGCCATGGGATGCAATGACTTGTGAATCCAGCTGTGAGCTGGCGAGGAAGTTAAAGCAGATGTTCGAGCCCCAAACGGTGGTGTGTTTCCAGCCACCATATGCCAGCACTCAAACAAACCGGCTCTTTCCTGGTAGCTCGTATTCAAACATCCTTCTCAAAAAGATAACATCTGCAAACGTCACTGGCAGGAGCCAGATGTCAGATGTGGAGGTGGAATGTTCTCAAATAAAGGCTGGTTGCTTTCTAATTTACAAGCTTGCTGCTTTATGACTGTGCCTTAGAAGTTCAGTGTGAATGAATGATAGCTATTCCCTCCTGCCGCTCCTTTGCCCATTACTACTTAAAAGCCTAATGTTGAAAAGTTCTGACATACTCCATGAGTAATTCTCCGTCCAAAGGAAAAGGTTATGAAAATACCAGTGTGGCAAGCTTAAATAACACAGTGCCTTGGATGTAGAAGAAAAATCATACTTTTTACAGACAACTATAATTTGTTTCGTTTCGTCTGCACATTTGCAGATGAGGAGGGGGGGGAAATATATATAAAATGACTTAACAGCTATCCCAGCAAAGTGAAATCACTTACAAATGTCAGCTGGCTGGAGGGGTTGCACATCTGTGAGGGAGTGACGAGGGAGAAGAAGGAGAGGAAGTGCAACTTCACATTCTTTAAACATTCGAAATGAGGTGTTTCTGTAAAGTTCAGCAGCTGTGGTTTGTGCAACATGTGCTTAGTGAAGCATCATTTGGGTGGGTACAGTGTGAAGTGCAGCCCTAAGGACCAAGCCTTAAGCAGGCTTTGCTTCCAAACAGGATTTGGGGAGCGGAGTCAGGTTAAGAATTGGCCTTGTGGATCAGACCATTGGTCTATCTCACCCCATGTTCTGCCCCACGATGACAGCAGGAGATGCTGTTTATTAGGAGAGCATGTGAGCTTGGCCATTGCCTGTGACCTTTCCACTTGTCTGCCCCTAGTTTGTGTAGCCCTCGGATTCAGGATGCTGGAGGAGCTTTCCCTGCCTGTTCCCTTTAGTAGCTGTCAGTGTACAGCTGTTTTCCATTAAAATGTCCAATCCTTTGAACTTGCTTTGGCAGCAAATGTCAGATGTTTGCTACCTGCCAGGTAAAGAAGTATTTTTGTGTGCTTTAAACTGATTTTCTGTTGGTTACAATGTGTGCTCCTAGTTCTTGTGTCCTGGCATGCAGCGCTTCCACCTTCACCATATCCACTGCACATGGGACATAAACCTTGGTCATGTCCCCTTTCAGCCTTTCCTGTCCACCTGAAGAGTCCCAGCTGCTTAGTCTTTCCTCAGCAGGTAGCTGCCTCAGTCCCTTAATCACTTCAGTTGCTCTTCTTTGTTCTCCCTCATCTGTATGCTCAGGAAATTTGTATTGAGGTTGGATATACACGGCAAGGTTTGGATACACTGCAGTTTCATATTGTGCAGATTGATGCTGTCTGCTTGTTCTCCATCCCATTCCTGATTTGCCCAGCACTGGTGGCTTCATCTGCCATTGAGCCAGTTGTCTGCAGAAGGTCCTTGGTGAGAGACAGAGGACTCATCGATGGGTCAGTTGGCTTTGCTCTCCCTTCTTTATCTTTACACATCACAGATTCTTGATTCCTGTGCAATTCATGACCATATAAAATGCAATTTCCCCTTGAGGCTTGTATGTCTTTAATTACACGTATAAAAGTTCATTGTCTGGCTGAATTCCCCTCCAAGCAGTGTCTTCCTTTTATCTGGCCGTGGGTTTTGGCATGGCGGGGATGCAGAACGGTGGCTTAGCTCCACGAGGGCTTTGCAGTTGGATCCAGTTGAGGTCTAGTGCTTTGGCTGTGAGTGGAGTCGATGTACAGTTTCAATCTAGTGACGCAATTGATTGGAACAAATGTTGTTCCTAATCCTTCTGAGCTAGTTATGAGGAATTCCTTGGGCTAGGCAGAGCAGATGGTTATTTTTGCTTTTCTGATCTTGCCTAGAAGTGGTCAGACTCATGGCTTCTGGGAAGTGCTGAATGGGACTGGTGTTTCATCAGGTTTCATACCCAGCTGCTTATCCTTCCCCTCGATCTTCTCCTTGGACTTGATGCAGCTGATGTTGCAAGCCCAAGAAGGCTGACTTGGTGCAGAGTTTCCCATTCTTGAAGTGCTCATTCTTATCCTGTGTGGTGAAGTCCCCATAATGTATCTGAGTTGGGTGAATGCAGACCCTGGAGGGCTGAAATAGGAGTAACTTCCAGCCCTTTACCTTGCTTTTGACAGTGTTAAGATAGCGACCTTGTTGTCACCTGTCGTGCGTATGCTGTGAACAGGGCTCCTTATGATGGCACCGGCTGGAGAAGGCGACTTACACTGATTTAAGAACCCTTAACACCTCACCAGATACACTAGTGCCTCTGGAGAGGTGCCTGTGTTCTGCCTTTGGTCTGCAGCAACTTGAGTGTGAGAGGGGGCTCAGTCTGAAAAGCGTGGGAGTACATGGTAGAAGAACGATGGAGCCATCTCCTGGCTCTGAGCTCCAGTCACTGCCAGCCTGAGGAGTCCCCTTATACCTCAGCCCTCTGTGAACATACAGGGACTTGTGCTTTTCCACTTGTTTTATTTCCATATATATTTCTGTCCAGCCAAAGCATCTTTATTTCAAACACTTATCCTAAAATTCATGCTACTCTAAGATGAGCTGGACAGCTGCTAAACAACTTCTGGTTGCCTTTATCGCATGATGGTAGCATGTCTGCTGCATGCCATCATGTTCTGGTTGTGTCTCTTCATGTCACAAAGCAGCAACACCGCTTGCCATAAATATCTCCTGTCTGAGCCAGCCCATTTGCAGTCAGCTGTGACTGCCTGGGGAAAGCAGCATGTGCGTGAGGTTATGTCATAGCTGTTGGCATTTTTATGTGGCTAAAAATGTACACTGGTACCTAAAACTGTCAGTGACGAGGTGTGTTTTCTGAAGGCTGCTTTGTTGTTTGCAGCTCTGGAGCTTGATTCCTCCTGTGAAGAGCTGGAAAGAGCTAGCTGGCTACTTGTGAGATGAGGAAGAACATCACAGGGTAAAGGACAGGGCAGCCTGGTCGTGAGGAGACACTTGTACCTCTGGGAGCCCACAGCCTGGCCTCTGCTTAGTGAAACAGCTTTAGTGCAGCAGACAGCTTTTAGTTTCTTAAATCTCGTCCAATCCACTTTTGAACAGCTCCTCAAAGCAATATGAATTCTGATCTCTGCAGACAAAGACTGACCAATTAATTTGATTCAACTGCTAATTCATTTAAAGAAATTGAACCTGGTTTAATTTTATTTTCCTGTAGGAAAAACAATGGATTGGCCCCAACAAAGATGTCGCAAGTGCTGGGATAAGACATCCCATCTGAAATGGAGGTGATCCAGGGAGCTGAATGCTGACTGCACCGACATGGGGTTGCGACTCGTGGCTTGTATTTTCCATTTGCCCACTGCAGTGATCTACGGGTCCCTGTCGCTGTTTGTTTCCATTTTGCACAATGTGTTCCTCCTGTACTACGTGGACACTTTTGTCTCTGTTTACAAGATTGATAAACTGTCCTTTTGGATTGGAGAGGTTAGTGTTTTCCACAGGCTTCTGCCTTCTTAAGTAAGAAATTGTGAAACCAAACCTGCTTCTCACTTAGAAGTGTGAACAGCATTAGCGGCAATAACAGTGTTCCCCTTTGGAGAGGGAGCAAGGAAGCCTTCCAAGTGCTTAGACTCTTCAGGGTTTCCCAGTCATATAAAGATAGGACAGGCTGGGATAGAAAACCCAGAGACTTTGTTCTTAAGACTGCCTTTCCTCTGGGGACATTGGGGTGTTTCGCAAGCAGTGAAAACCACTGGCCCTGCTGTGTTAAATGTGGCAGTTGCCCCAGACAGCAGAATCATCCTGTGGCGTGAGGCAGACAAGGTGTGCTGGGATGGTTCTTGCTGGTTTTTCACTGTGCCAGCTCAACCCTGCTTGCTTCAGTAACAGAACTGACAGGAGCTGTCCTGTGCTTTGTTTCACTGTCCTGTTTTCTTTCCTAGACAGTGTTTCTGATCTGGAACAGCCTTAATGACCCTCTGTTCGGCTGGCTGAGCGACCGAGTGTTCCTTAGCACACAGCAGTAAGTTAACTCCCTCTTCCAGCAGAGGCTGGGGAGTTGTTTAGTCTTTGAGGGAGATGATGTGAAATTGGAAGCTTTAAAATGATGGTGTGGGAATAGTTTCTAAGGCATGGAGCTCTTAAATACCTCCTTTTCCTGGCATCTCTGATGTTCAGTACTCTTTGCATGTTATTTCAGGACCTGGCTGTCACACACTTATGTGGTAAATGTGACCCTAACCCTTAACAATCATATGAGTGGTACAGAGCTTAAAATATGGGTGTCTGAAATATCAAGCCCCTGCTTTATAAGCAAACCTCTTAGTGGGGTGTTGAGGAGTGTCTGTAGATGGTTTGGGAGACACAGGGTGAAAGGACACTTATTTCCACCTGGAATGCCTGAGGCTAGTTATTCCCAGACTCCCTGTATCATGGATCACTGTTGGCCATTAGCATTTCTCATGTATTTGCAGCAAGCTTTTAATGATAATCATGGTGTAGCTTCCTGGAAATAGTGAAAACTTCAAGTGCTCATTGAAATTATTTACATGGTGCAAAGCACAGGAAGTGCAGCACTATCAGGGATCAAAAACATCCCTTCATGCTTTTTGACTTTCTTAAACCCATATTTTCAGTGTGTTCATGTTAGCTGAGAAGGTATCTGATGTGGGTGTTTGTTATATAAGCAAACGCTTATGCCACTTATACCACTCCCTCAGAGAGGAAGAATCTGTGGCCAGGTTGGATGAGGCCTTGGGTGACATGGTTTAGTGTGGGGTGTCCCTGCCCATGGCATCGGGGTTGGAACTAGATGATCTCAAGGTCCTTTCCAACCCTAACTATTCTATGATTCTATGCAGGGTTTTGTCCAGGTGTCTAAAGTTTTTTGTCTTCTGTTGCAGGTCAGGAGCAGAGATTTCCTCCCCCGAAGTAGTTCTGAAGAGACTCAAAGCACTAAGCCACAATGGCCCCCTCTTTGCCATCTCTTTCCTGGCTTTCTGGGTTGCCTGGGCTCATCCTGGTTTGCAGTTCCTTCTTTGCCTTTGCATGTATGACAGCTTCCTCACCATGGTCGACCTCCATCACAATGCCTTGCTTGCAGACCTGGCTGTTTCAGCAAAAGACAGGACAAGCCTCAACTTCTACTGCTCCCTCTTTAGTGCCATAGGCTCCCTCTCTGTCTTCACGTCCTATGCAGTGTGGAACAAAGAGGACTTCTTTTCCTTTCGCATATTTTGCGTCCTGCTGGCCCTCTGCTCCATCGTTGGCTTCACCCTGTCCACGCAGTTGCTCCGCCAGCGCTTTGAGTCTGGTGGGAAAGCAAAATGGAACCAGGAATCAACCCTAAAAGAGTAAGTGTCACCAGTTCTGCAGCAGGGACCAAGGCCTGGCATAGATCTGTAGAGTTGTTATGCAGTACAGCAAACTAAATCTGTGGGAAGATCCATGACGAGGCAAACTTCTGTTAATCCTCTGTGGTTCTTGTCTGTTGATACGGTTTTCAGAATCACCTCTGTCACACTGACTCCTAAGTAGGACAAAACTATCCCATGACACCCCTGGCCCAAAGTGGAGTCAGAGCCCTGACCTGCCATATGGCCATCCAGTGTTTGGAATATGAAATGAGCACCCAGTGAGGCCTGTGAGTGGCAAAATATCAGAAGCAGCTTATCATGACAGCATTGCTGCTTGAACATGAGGCCACCTGGATGCCCATTCCCTCTGGAGTGGAATAAGCAAATGTCTCTTACCCTTTTGCTCACTTTAGCTACCTGATAGTGGCTGGGCTGTTGGAAGGCCACGATGCAGCTGGTTTGCCATGTTCAGCTCTCTTGCTTTTCTTTGGGCTGCCTCAGTTGTCATCTCCTGTTATGAGCTGCCAGCATTATGCTGCAGTAACACAGCAGATCTTGATGAGATGTGCCAGGTGAACTAACCACAGGGATCTGGCATATATGTAGTGGAATGGCTAATAAAAGGAGGATGCTTCTATAGACAGATACCTGAATTTTGAGTTTGGAAGACAAATGCTGAGAGACCTGTTGCCTGTAGCTCTTGCTAGCAATAAGCAAACTTTAGTGTAGACTCTGCTGTTTCGATCTGGCTCAGGGAGAGGGATGTTTGGGATGGGAGCTGAGAGACAGCTCTGCATTTACAAAGGGAGAGCTTGTGGACTCTCCCCTGTTTGGTGCGAGGGATTTATGATTGCTTTTTTTCCTCTCCCTCTAGGCTGTACATTGAGAAACCATCCGTCCCTCTGGAGAAGAGGATCACCCTGGCAGAGTATCTGCAGCAGCTCTCCCGGCATCGCAACTTCCTCTGGTTTGTCGGCATGAACCTCATCCAGGTGGGCGCAGCAGTGATGTGTGTGATTCAGAGGCTGAGTGTTGCCTCTGCCTGTTTGAGGTGGTGATTCAGCCGTGTATGAGTTCCCCCAGAGGGGTTTCCAGTGCCCACTTGCTCTTGGAGCCTCCTGCACATGCCAGCTTATTCACCAGCTGGTAGCCACTCTCCCTGTTATGACCCAAGGATACTTCCTGAGCAAGCTGTGGGGTGCTGCTTCCTCTCTCTGCAGCATAAGCTGGATTTCAGGGGCTGGCTGAGCTCACCACAGCCCATCTGGGGTGCAGAAGCACAACGCCTGGCTCGTGGTGGGGATGAGTTCAGGAGTGCAGTTTGCTGGCGTGGCTGTCAGCAGTCTCCTTCTCCTTTCCCGAGGCTCCCATCACTGTTCTCACTGTCCAGCTGGATCCACCCCCCAGCTGGCTTTTGCCATTTCTGTTCTTCATCCTCTCACTGATTACTACCAAATGCCGGCAGCCTGCCCAGCTTTGTGCTGCACTCACAGCTCCCTGTCTCCCTGGGGATCCCTCACTTCCCCTCAGGCAGGCTTTTGATGCTGGTCTGTATCTTTGCATTCAACTCTGTTCCTGACAGCTGCCTCCTCTCTCCTGCTGTGCCACTGTCTTCCCCAAACCCTTGTGGTCACCACTGCTGCCTCCTTGCCCTGCCTTCCCCAGCAGCTGGGAAGCAACGCTGATCAAACAGTGGGCATGGCTGGTGGTGCTGCAGCTTTGCAGTCTCAGCTTTGCAGTCTCAGCCTGCAGTCACAGCCAAGCTTTTGCTCTGCTGAAGTACTACAGGCCCACCGTGCATGGTCTCTTGGCACAGGGCTCCCAGGATAACAGAGCCCAGAAGGCTGTTAGCTTTTTCTGCTCTCTAACTGCTGCTCCTGCTAACCAGCTCATCTGCATGCTGCCTTCACAGGTTTTTCACTGCCACTTTAACAGCAACTTCTTCCCTCTGTTCCTGGAGCACCTGCTGTCAGACCAGATCTCTGTCTCTACGGGATCCTTCCTGCTTGGTGAGTCTCAGGTGGGACTGGAGGGAGCAGCCAGGTTAGGACTTGGCTCGAGTCTGGGTTTGCTCTTCCCAAACTCACATGAAGTTCTCTGGGCTGTAAGACTCACACATGCACATGTCCCACATGCTTCCCTCAGACCTCTGAGTTGTCCTTCATGATCACAGAAGTAACCTGGAGCCTTTTCTAGTGATGAGGAGCCCAGCGTGCTGGACTCTGACCTAAACTCCACAAAGGAGGTGTTCTGAGCATTAGTGGCTGCAGAGGGTGTCCCAGGGATGCAGCAGGGAACACAGCCCTAGATCTAATCCCTTTAGCTCTGTGGCCTGGACCATTTCCAGGCTGCCACAGATACGTGGGCATTGGTCCTAGAGTTACCAGGGGTACCATGGGAGGGTTCTGTGTGAGTCAGGACTGGTCACAGTGTCCTGTGCCTCTCATTTCTGCTCCCAGCCCCTGTGTGACACTGGGCAAGTCTTCTCTTCCTTCTTGCCCAGGCAGTTACTGGAAGAAGGCTTCCCTCTGTAGGAAGTGTTATGTGTGTTGTGCCACAGAGCCACTGTGTAAATCTGCTGCAGCCTTCTGTATATGC
>NC_137743.1:12779308-13038952 GCF_963264785.1 Psittacula echo | reverse complement strand
GGATTAAATGAGACAGACAATTGCAATACCTGTATTAAACACAATAATACAAATGCATGAGTCATATATATACATATATATATATATACTGTTCTTGGTTTTATTGTTCCATTTGAATATTTCTACTGTAAAAAAGGCAGTGGTTTTGAAATTGTTGAAAATAAATGTATTTTTGTACATCAGAGTTACCCCGGCTGCTCTTTCAGTGCTTGTTCTTCTCAAATTGCCTTTCAGCAAAGTCTGCTCTGTCTTCACTGAATTTTCCTTGCCATGTCTAGCCCTCCAACCCTGTCATTCAGGGTCATGCAAAGCACATGGAGGGTCAGCAGAGAAATGTTAAGGCAAGATTTTTAAGATACAGTATAAAACAACTACCTCTCTTTCTTACTGCTCCTCTCCAAAAGTAGTTCTCTCTTTGTCTTTACATTCCACAGGCTGATTCTCTTTGGAGACTTGGAAGGTGAATAGGAGGGCACATCTACCTGTTTATGCAGACAAAAGCCATGCTCTCATCTAACAGACTTTAGTGTGAAAGAGGCTGTAGAGTGCCCATGGGGGGGGAAAAAAGAAGGGAAAAGAAAAAAACTTCTTATTTACTACTTGGCACAAGAGACTGTTTAGAAAGGAAAAGAGAGCACAGAAATGTGTCTCTGGATATGCATCAGCATTCTCCTCCATGGGTATACATACTCATCCTCTCCCTGCCCTTTTCTGCTCTGGAGGTCCATAAACTGCAGATTTCTGGAGTGTGGCAGTTACCTGGGAAACACCTCTCCATGGCTGCCTTTTGCTTATGCTCCTTCCCAGGTGTCCACTTTTCGTCTCTGGTGGAGGGGAGCCAAATCTTTTCTCTGACCTGATGGAGATAATCTTTTATGTACATATTACTTCAGAATGCAGCGGATATCTGTTTAATTCTCCCTTTTGTAATTAGCTATCAGTTATTTCTGTTCTTCCTTTATGTCAGTAAGCTGAAAAGGTCAGGCAACCAAGACTACGTTGGCCATCTCTGGGAGTGATGAAAGGCCTCCACATCATGGAAGATCACTCAGCTTTTGAAATCTTTAAGTCTGGCCCTCTTTACAGCAATGCCAGTGTAACATTTCTGTTCATGGAATCCTGAAATGAAGTAAACTAAGTAATGAACAGACAAACGCAATGACATTACCATGGCTTAACAAGCTACCGCTGAGACCCAGTAATCAGCTATGTGCAGAAACCCAGCTAAGTACAGCTGTGAACTCAAATGCAGGCACTTAAACATCAGCCCTTATCATACTCTGGAAACATTAGCTCAATCTTTTCCTGAATCCAGCTGTTTTTCTGTGACAGATGCAATTATGCCTTTATTAAAAGCAGTGTAAGCATTGTTTGCTACTTTGTGGTATTCTTATGGCTGTGCCAAATACACCCTTTTCCTGGTGCTGCTCAGGAAAAGTGCATCATAACTATTCCTGGAGCCAGCTCATCAGTCGTCTTTCACTCGTCACTGTGGTGCTCAGCACCCAAGGCTGCCATGCTGGGTGTTGGACACCTGAAGTACAGGAGAGAAAAGTATTGTCAAGGCCATTTTACCCAGGTAGTTGTGTTGATACCGAAAAGTTTGGCTTGGCTTGGGCTCACTGGCTAACGAAGCTCCTGTGCTTCTCGTGCAGAGAGAGCCTTTCATTACTTGTATAATGGGAGCACCTAGAGGGCCTGGCTGAGAACGCATCAACCTTGGGCTCACCACTGAATAAACCACAAGTGCAATGAGGCTTGGCTGTGGTAGGCTGCATCCTCACCCACACACTGGAGCAGAGGACAGAGATGGAGGAAGGTGCATGCCTGAACCAGCCAAGGCTCTGTCTTCATGCTCTTTGAGGAATTGGGCTGGGTTCTCCTGCTGTAAGGCAGAATCTGAGAGGCACCTGATGGACTTGTACTATACTGGAAGATGAGCGCCCTTCTAAAATCATCCTTCTGAAGAGGCTTATAGTCACTGTCCTACTTGCCAGGAGTGTGCCCAGCATTGCCAAGGTAAGAGAGGAGCCTCTTTCCCTTGGTTCAGTCCAGAGCTTGGTGCAACCACAAATGCAAGTTCTCTTGCCCCAGAGAATTAGCCCTGTGCTCCAGGTACCTCCCTGTGAATGCTGCTGCCAAACTTCTAGTCTTTGTTCAGAGACAAATGAGACATTTCCCACACAGAACTCATGGCACCATGCACTTCAGCAAGGTGAGGTAGCACTTAGCTGGATTTTCCTTCTGCCCAGTTCCTTTTTCCTTGGCCCTCTCCCCAGTTGAGTACTCTGGTTGTTCAGCACTATCGATGCAGCACTGCATTACTGACATATTATTGTAATACATCGCTCAAGTGCTGGTCTACTGTCATATGTCATGGTGCTACATCAGAGGACTGACAGGTGACAGGAACCCCAAACCCAGAGACATATCACTTTTCTAAGCTTTATGGGCTGCTTTCTTTCTCTAAGACAGTAAGCAAAGGCAAAGAAAGCAGTGTTGGACTACTGCCATGAAGCTTTCAAAGCCTTTAAATACATTTATCTATACATTTTTTTTCTTTGACCCTGAAACATTAATTAAACGAGTCTGCTGATGTTTATATGAGCCTGTAGAGATGGGTTCATTGTGGGTCATGAAAGATGGAACAATTGCTCAGTGTGAACTGTTTCAAAAAGACTAGAATATGTGAGTGTCTGTGTGTGAACAGAAGAGAAAGATTTGTCCTTGCAAAACAAAAATAAAAGGTTTGTTCCTGAATTGCAGATAATTTATTATTAGTACAGCTTTTGACTATATTTTTAATGCAGTTCTGCAGGTAGAGATGGAACAGAAGGCAATTGTGGTGTTTTTTCTTGGGATTTTAGCCATGATCAATACAAAAGAATTTGCTTTTCCATTGCTTTATGCTAGTTCTACCTGTGCAGGCCCACTGACATCAGTGAATTTAGTTTTGATTTACACCAGTCTGAGCTCTCATGTTAGGAGGAGTTACACACCTATTTCAAGGGCAGAATAAATCATTTTTAGAGCCTCATGAATGTCAAACAGTTTTCATGCCAAAATTTAGGGGAGATTGTAATAGAATAATTATAAAAAAACACGTACAGAAGCATAGTGTGGAGTAGGAGAGGGATGTTTATTAAGTGAAATAGGAGTGTTACAAGGATGTGTGCTTTCAAAAATCCTGTGTTAGTTACATGAACCTGGAAGGCAAAAAGGAAAGAAAAACTGAAAACCTGATATCAAACAGGGCGAGAAAGAACAGAAGTGGACTGGGCTGGTTGAGGGCCTGTTCTTGACCAGCATACACAGTGAGAGGGATATGGATTGTTAATCATTTAGTAACTTTAGCAAGAGAAATTTCTAAATTCTCAGTCTGGATCAACCAAATGAACAGGAAATGTAGCACATCCATTACATAAATGATGCGGTCATCTCTACTTCCACATCCTGAGGCTCAGCCTTGAAATTTAGGTTCTAAGCAGTTGTTTTGCTGGTGAAAGCCCAGTGTTCTGCACTGAGATTCCTTGTAGAGCAGTGGTCGGAGAGTAACAGTTCAGACAAGATTTGTAGGCCATTTTCAGAGCTCAACTCAGGGTTGCTTGTAAGTGTATTCAAAGGGTTGCATTGGTGCTGCAAAGAAGATGTGGCTCCTGATACAGCATGCAGGAAAAATGGGCCTGAAGAGGTCAATGGAGAAAGGGCAGGAAGATGGGATTATGAAATGACAGGCAATATTTGTCAGGTCATGGGATTCACTCCTCTTTCCTTGATATTAATTGGACTTTGTGGTGAGTGAATGAGTTAAAATAATTACCTGGGATAGGAGGCAAGGATAAGCTTTTACAGAGACCTATTTAAATGGCCATCAAGAACTGACTAAGGCAATTGCCAGAGCTAAGACAAGGGATGTAGCTACCTGTCCTTGTCTTTTAGAAATTAGGTCCCCTGAAAAGACCCTCAGAGAAACCAGGGAAATTTGAGTAGTTTTAAGAGCAGAAGTGGTGAAAATGAAAGTAAGACAATCTGAAAACTGAGATAAGGCAAACTCAATCTGGGCAGCATCTCTTGTTGGCAGATCTAGACGTGTTTGCCTGCATTTATAGTGTCGCAACATGCACACCCACCATCAATTTCAGAGTGGTTCTGGGTCTCCTGATAGTCCATAAAGATGCAGAAGGACCGAGAGCCATAACATGCCACTGTAATGCTCAAGGACAGACACTGTTACCAGCAGAAGGAGCTGGTTACCTCAAGAGCACTACTCCATAGCATGTAAAGTGCCTAAAGCTTATTGTAGGCAAGTTCGGGAGTTTAAATCCATTTGCGGCTCTCAACCTTACTGCCTAATAATATTGCCTACACTTAGAATAATCTGAGATATTGTTAGAAATACCTGTGAGACTGTGTTTTTAATCTTTTTTTTAACCTTGAAGTGTTCCTGCCAGTTCCACTCTACAGGCTGCTGGAGATCTGAACCCTCTTATGAGATGCTGAGGGATTTTTCTCTTCAATTTTTCTATAAAACTGGGCTTCCTTTTGTAGTTTACGCAGCATAGTTTTACCATAAGCTTCATCCCTCTCTACACATTGCACTTTGGGGCTATGAACAATTCACAATATGAACAATATCTACAGTATGAGCAATTTGTCCATTTCTAGTAGGAAAAGTCACAGAAATGACAAACATGCACTTCCATGGCTTCAGTGCAGAAGAGCGTGGAGACAGGTTTTGACATCAGTGGGCACATTCACTGTGGTCTGCCATTAACTCCTTTAGGCCTTGGGACACACTGCCACTCTACATGAACATTCACATAAGTCTCACAACCCCTACACCTTATATAGTAGGAGGGTTTAAGAACTGCTGCAAATTATTTATTCACTCAAGATACTTTCATCAGCCTCCAAACATTAACTGATGCTGAGTAGTGGGAGGGAATTGATCCAATATACTTTTTTATCCATTCCATTGATAGATTTTGGACAAAGTTATTTTGAGAACAAGGTGTGAACACAACACAGTCAAAGCAAATTAGGACAGACAATGCTAGGCTAGGAACCAAGCTCTGGTATGTCAGTCTGGTTGAAGTTTCTGAGCTTAGGAACTCCTGAGTCTGCTCCTCAAATGTCCTTTATATGATCTGTGGGAATAGGGGGCAAGATGGAACTGGAAAGAAGGCTTAGTTCCTCACTTAAATTGATATTTTGATCTACTGAAAGCACTAATCTAAGGTCATGCGTTAATTTCTGGTTTGAGTAAGGTGCATCACTGCAAGCAGTTAAGCTCCAACATGTTTGAGTCTGAATTTCTAGTTGTAGCTGCTGTACACCAACAATCTGCAAACTGAATTGAACCTCCCTTAAACACCACTTGGCTTGCATTAGGAACTCTGTCTGCAAGGAAGCCTAAAAGGGACACGAGTCAATGGAAAGGAAGATGTTGAAGGTGAAAAACACTTCAAAGGGAGACTGAATGGTTTACTCAGAATGGTACTAAGATTTTTGTTTTGTTGGTTTTGGGGTTTTGTTTTTGGGTTTGGTTTTGTTGTGGGTTTGGTTTTTTCCCCCTCTAATGTTTAAATCAGAATTAATAGCTAGTCAGAAATGTTGGCTTCAGAAGTTATTATGTTTCAACAGATATTCAACTAGTCAGATTATTTAATTAGCTTCACGCTCCTTAACCTCATAAATCTGTGAAAACTGTGACAAGGAAAAAGAATGGTAATAAATCAACATCCTAGACCTTAATACAGTCTAAAAACTTTGGATCAAAACACCATTGAAAATTTTGGAGAGCAAGCTGAATGTCTCTGTTTGGGATATAAATCTCACTTGAACACAGTTTTGGATGAAAATGCCCAAGCTTCTCAGCACAGTGTCCTGGGGAAGTGGAAAGTGCCTCTGTGTGTGTAGGGAGCTGGTTTGGCATTGCAGAGACCTGCATAAGGTCCTAACTCTGATGCCTATTTAAAATGTGATTTTCAGGTACTCTGCCTGTTCCTTTTCCTGTCCTGCTTCAGCAGTGGCAATGTTGTCTGAAGCACAGTCTGACCCTAAGTACAGCCATGTGTCTCCATGCACAGAAAGTTTGCATCGTGTCTACGTCTATGGTGATGTAGAGATGATTGCTTTGGGAACTTCAGGAAGGGAAGTGATGGTAATAAACAGTAGCATAAAAGCAAAGATACAGTCGTATCTTAACATTTTTTACCTCCTTCTGTTTCACTAAGTCCTTGTGTTTTCATATATTTACCTAGACAGCAAGTGATTTTTTTCAAAACAGAAAATGGAGCACCCTCTTTCCACAAAAACATTATTGCCTCTTTGCCCTTCCTTTGCCTTATGGTTCTGTTACAGACCCATTTGTTTCTCTCCTGATGCTCCAGAACCTTTCGTTAAAAAGGAGACAATTAATAGATTAGTGTCTGTCAGTTATCCACTTCCACTTGACACAATTCTATATTTTCCACCTATACACTTCTTTTTTTCCCCAGCACGGGAAAATACAACTTCTCCCCAAATCCAGCCTACACCAGCCTAGCTGATGGCTTCTCACATGGAGAAAATTAGATAGGTTTATTCTTGTACACACACACACAAGTATATATAGAGAGGATTTTTCTAAAAATTACTCCAGAGAAGAGAGTAATTGTTTAAGACACTATTCAGAAGAAAGCCTTTTTTCTCTCTGCTTCCCACTGACAAGGATGCTTTAGGAGACTGGCTTCCCGATTTCCATACCTCCAATACTCCCTTAACTTGGGTAATAGCAGTGCCACCCATTCTCCCACTTTTATGTGATACAAAAAGCCATTTTTGTTTTCTGAGGTGGGTGGGTGAACAGATGGCCTAGGGATCTGCCAGCACATCTGCAGAGTCGCAAGGCCATCTCAATCAATGAAGATGGAAAGCTAAGTGACAATTTGGTCACTTCAAGTAACTCATCTGAAGTACTTGGTGCTATGGCAGACAATAAGATTAGTACTCAATAGGCATGAATCTGACCTTGAAAAGTAATTGTCCAGTGGTAGGTTTCAAGTGATTCAGTGGGCAAATCTTTCTATTGTATGTCAAGAAATAACCATTGCTAGGATCCTGGGCCAGCTGCCACCAGCAATTGGGATGGTACACTCATACATTACATGATTACAGGAGACAGCAGACAGTGAATCAAATACAGTGACCCACTTCATCCTCAGATTGCCTGGAAGAACAGAGCTTTATTCCTATGTGTGGTGTTTTAAAATGTGTTGTCCTCATCTTCATTTCAGAAAAATACTTTGTTGACAGATTTTTGCCCCTCCAGAGACCAACTTCAAACAAAGGATCATTTACAAAGGAAAAACTCCATTCAGTAAGTGGGTTTTTTGTACTCTCATTGGCTCCAGCAAGCCACTTTTCTTTTGTCCTGATTCTTTCTTCCAGCAATTTCATATAACATGTCTCACAATATGCCTGCCCTCCATGAACCAGCTAAATCAGAGGGCACAGAAATCTAGGCATGGCAGGAATTGGTTTGCTCCAGAAACTTCTGAAGGTCAGTTTGACTTTGCTCTGAGCTCTGTGCAATAGCATTTAGGTCAAGCACGGACAATATCTTTGTCCCTCCTGAGATCTACAATTAAATGTTTTTTTCCTGCATGGGCCTGTTCTCACACAGCGTGCACCAGTCATTGCTCTGGACTTCATTATGCTGACTGCAGTTTCTCTGCCTTCCAAATAGCATCTTATCTGATCAGAAATTCTCACCTATGAAGCCAGTTTAGCAGGGAGGTGGAATTCACCCTTGCTAATTCAAAGGTGTGAGAAGAAAACCCTGGGTGTATTGAAGGGCCTGCATGTTTGTGTGACTGTTGCAGAACTTAAGTTCAAGAAGGTCCAGGCAATATGACTGCCCTTCTTACAGAAGGTTAAAAAACTATCACCTGCTGTGTCTGCCTGCAGCTTACTGACATCCTTCTGCTGTGAAAGCATCTTTTCCAAGCCAGGCTTTCACGCAACCTGTGAAGAAATGGGCAGGACTCTCAGTCAATACTCCATTTATCTTGTTTTCCCCCTCCAATCCTGTAGGAAAACAAACAAATGATGTTTACACTTGTTGCTTTTGTTGCCTCACTTTAGAAACCATGTTACAATTATATATGTTTTTCTCACCATTTTTTATCAGGGATAGAATTAAGAATGAAATTGCAAGGGAGGAAAATGCTTGTAACAGCTACATTTTTTATTTGATGAAAAATACCTCCCAGGTAAAAAGAGACATTTTTCTCGGATAAATTCCACGCTTTCTGTAAAGCACGAACAGGTAGGCTGAGGTTTTGCATGGTAACCCATCATTAGGACCATTTTTACTGCCAGTAACCAAACAATCTTCTGGGGTTTAGCAGTTAGATAAAACCGATAAAAATATCTTTGAGTGCAATTAAGACGGCTTCTTTTAGAAGCTCTTGTTTTAGAACTCCAATGCGCTTTAAAAACAAGGTTTCTTCCTTCTCCTTTCATTTCTTTATTTTTTTTTTTTTTATTTTTTTTAGAAATGAAGAATATGACAGGGATTAAAATGAAAAAGGATCTGGAATCATTTTGACTGAGAGGAAAGAAATATTTGTACATTATTCATCGTACTCTCGGTTATTCATCAAAAGTTTCATTCTTCAACTAAAGTCTTTTCCTTATCTTAAAGCCACTGACATGAATATATATCACCAAGTTAAAAAGATTGAATTACACTTCTCCTGCTGCTGCTGAGGTTCGTGGAAGCTCAAAGCCCAACCTGGTCCCTAGGTGTACAGAGCCAGTGCATTTTTTTGTGATTTTCGGAGAACAACGCTAACAGGGTTTGTCTCTCCATTGTGATACGGAGATGATTGAAAATGTGCCGCTATATCACTTGATAAAAGACCATTGCCAAAAAGGAGAGCAGCTTTGTCGTTTGAGAATATTACCCATGGGGTTTAAGAGACCTACTTGACAGCAAAAGCTGTAACAGGTTTGGTTTTTTTTTAAAGCAGTGTGCTCTTCATTGCCATTGTCAAACAACTTGAACAGGAGAAAAGGAGATGAGATGCGATCCATAAAATCTGTATTGTGTTGCCCCATGAGTACCGGGGGAACAAGTGACATTTTCTTGCTCTGGTTCCTAGTGCTTGTTCAGAGGGAGAGTCACTGTTGGTTTGTATCGCTCTGCTACACCAGCTCATGGCTTTCCACGTTGTTGGCTGTTCTTCAGGTGCCCAGCTTTAAAATGGCCATAGGCATAGTAGTAAGCTGCAGTGCACAGTGCAGATGACTCCGTACCCTGCCTGATTTCATTTTGCAAGTGCCAGGAAGATCTTTGCTGCCACAGTAACACTTGAAGTGCAGAGAAAGGTGGTTTAAAGTGAGTTTGGTGTGTCTAATGTGCACAGGCAAGGCATGTCCTTTGCAGGATGCCTGCTGGCTTGAGGCAGATGTCTGGAGGCTCTATGCCCCAACAATCTGCATGATGGAAAATACATGGAGCTGTGTTTAGGTCCTGCACAGGGCTCCAGTCAGTCTCATGAGCATGGCAGCCCTGTGGCAGACAGGCTGAGTTGGCTGGCATGGAGGATATGGCCCAGCCTTGCTGTGGGCAGTGCACCAGGGCATAAATGTGGTTGCATCAACCCCAAACTCACTGAGAAGGGAAAGTAAGAAGGGCTTGTGAGTGTCCTGAATTTCCTCGTGTGTCTTGATGGCATAAGTCTTGGCTGATTTTACACGTGACACACATGGGCTTAGTTCTTTCCTGATCTTTTTAAAGATGCATTAAAAGAGCCAGTTCACACCAACGGGCCTCAAATGTACAACAGATGGGAGACAAGTCCTGAGGCTCTCTCTCTTTCCTATAGTGACCCACAAGTGCATTTTTCTGCCTGTGCAAGTGATCGGGTACCCACCAATCCTTGTCTTGCTCCATAACAAGGACAGCGCTAGATGATCTGCGCTGGTCTGTACATCATTCTGCAACAACACACCTTTGATGTGAAAATGGACTGATGCAATTTGAGCAGGGCTGAGCTCTAACTTGCCAAGGGCATGTGGTGATAAGTTGAACTGAGGGGAGCTTAGGAGAAGAGAACTGTAATTAAAATCCACACTGAAGTTCAGGAAAGCTGGATGAAATTATAAACTAACAGAGGAAAGAAAAAATAGTGACACGGGTGTTGCCATTTCAGATTAAATGGATCCAATTAAGTGTGGTAATGGTAAGAAATGTATTTTTAGAAAACATGTAAGGCCTTCGTATATGTCTTTCTAGTCCTTGGCAATTCAGTGAATACTATTTTTGTATTTGCCTTCCCCAAACAATAATACTTGTAAATTTTGCCCCCTCTTGCTGCTGTAAAGTCCAGAAAAGAAGGCTACAGCCCACGTAGCCTTTGACTTACCTATTGCAAGAAACAGACTGTGAGAGGCCCAAAGGGAAATAAATTTTTCTGTGATTTGAATACCCTTTTTCTCCCTAAATTATGAAGTGATGCTGTGCAAAATGTAGCTGAGGAAGTGTGGTTTGTGCTTTAGCTGGTTGAACAGCAAGGCTGAATCAGACAGATGATCAGTTACTGAAGGCAAATAGCACAGGAGGAAACTCTTCTGAACCAGGCTGCTGCTGCAAATGAAACAAAGGTGTTTTCAGCTTATGCCCCAAAATAAATGAAGCTGAAGTTAATACAACTGTCCTACCTATGCCCTAAGTATGAAAAAGATAAATACAATAAGCCTATGCTAGTCAGTGTTATTTTCAACAACAGGACAAAGACTATAAGGAATTTGTAGAGAAGTCTGCCTTGTTCTGAGCTCTTAAATCTCTCCATTTCCAAGACCTGCGCACACACATAAAGAGGTTTTTTAAGTACACATAGGAAAATACTGAAAAATCTCACTCATGCCATTTCTGCTACTAGAAAATGTGCTGGTGGTAGCAGATCCCTGAAGTATTCAAGAAGAAGGTCACAGTCCATCAGCCGCTGAAGCTGCAGGACTGGGAGGGTGGTGTAAATCAGCGTACTGCTCTCACACCAGTCACTCACACCGGCTCTCAGAGAACTGCACTGATTTATGCCAGCCCTGGCTTTTACCCCTCGCAGTGCTGGATTGACATGTACTAGGCCAAAACTGAGAATGATCTCTTCAGCAGCTGCCCTTATTTTACAAGTTAACTTTTTTCTCTTTCTCCCCCTTCTGAACTGTCTTTCCACATGATCTGCGCTTTCTTGAAAACGATTGTTTAATGGGAACATCTGGTATGTGAATGGAAGACTTATTCCTCCTTTTCCCTTCAGTAAATGCTCATTTCATACTTTAAAAGTTAATCTTTTTTTCTCTTTCCCCAAGCAGAGGGAAAAGTACGGTTCATTACTTAACAGAACAGACTGCGCTCTTTAGTTATTTAATGTATGCAGGTGTAACCTGCAAGCCATGACTTAAGAACTTTCCCCATAATTAAAAGTTTACTGCTGTAAAGTCTTGGTTTCTGATTAAAATGTAGCAGTCTTTCCTATTGTTCAGTTAGTGCTAATTAGACAGTACCTGTGCACAATACTTCCTGCAATCTGGGATATTTCTTCTTTTGTAAGGAAAAAAATCTTACGAAAGACCCTCACAAAAGGTCCTGAGTCCATTTATTTGTGTGCTGTTTAGAACTACAGAAAATGAAGAAATAGAGAGATAAGTAAGTATTAAGAAAAATATTTTTTGCATTCATATTTTCCTTTTGCATTTCCTTCCTTTCCATTCACTTCCCTTCTTTTCCTTTTCCTCTTCCTTTTCCTTCCTTTCCTTTCCCTCTTCCTGTTTGCAATGGAGGTGCTACAGGAAGATGGGCTACATGGGCTTTTGTAATAACTGGCTTGGTGACCATCTAGTGTTGGTGAATTGAGAGGCTCCATAAAGTTGTGTTCGTATACTCTGATGGCATTTTGGATAAGCCAGCTTTAGCTGAACTCCCTGCTAACTGAAAACAATTACAGTGATCTCACAGGAAATGTGTAGGCCATGTAGAAAGAGCAGATGAACAAAGTTTTACTGCAAGGTGCTGCATAGAAGGACGGCTGCTTTGATGCCAGCCAATGACGATGACTCCCAGCAGACCTATGCTGATCTATGCCATCCCTACAGCTTCCCATGGGCAGGTGACAGAGACTCACAACTTTGGCAGAGAAAGATGGAGGCCCATCTTTTCAGAGTACTCAGGAATGTGTTAAATGGGGAGCTGGTATCCCTGATTTTTTTTAGGACAGGCTCATAAACTCTACGGATGAGAGCAGTTCTGCAAACCACATGGCAAGAAAAATAGATACAGCAGTGGGCAACACCCATTGTGGTCCGAGTTGCAGGATTCTGTTGTGGATCAACCTGGTACAGCAGTGGCACTGGCTGTAAAACTGAAATGATAAGCATTGATTTACCAAAATGCACTGAAGCCTCCAGAGAAGACAAAATAGCATCACGTGGCTACCCTTAAAAATCACAGCACTAGAGAGGCTGGCTAACAGAGGGTGGGGCAAACTGAAGGTATGATGTGGCAGCTTGAGCTGAAAGTCGTGAAACAGAAGCCATTCACCATTCTTTTGGCATGATTCAGTGCCAACCAGGCAGAAAATGATGCCAGAGCTTAGAAAATGCCATCCAGGCTTGTCTGTGTCAGGGAGAATTACCCTTTCCTGCTAGTTTGGGTCAAAACCTACAAGTAAAATGATTTAAAATAGCATGACTCATCAGTCCATGCCTCATCCACCTGCCCAGCCAACCATCTGGAAAGCACCGTCTAAATCCAAAATCTCTCTGCAGTTGTTCCAGTTCACTCCCAGTTAAGCCAAGCAAGGTGTACGCACCATTTGAAACTGCCTGCACAAGCTGATTTCATGACAAGCAGAAAAGAAAACTTCAAATCAGAAACCACAGCCTCATTTCCAGTGACTGATATGGTAGAGCACATGCAGCGCTTGTGAAGAGCCCTTACCTTCTGCTGGCCCTATGGGCTGAAGAAAGAAACATCTTGTCTGTCTATTCTTGCTCTACTTTTTTCTCACTCTGCATTGCCAAAAAATCATATTTTGAATAAAGATGTGAATTTGTTACTTTTGAAATCTATTTGCAGCTCCTTGCAGGGGACCTCGGGGTCCCTGGTAAAAGACTTCTTGGTCTTTTGGCCTCCAGTTGTCTGAAATAATCAGAAAATCTGTGCCACATCAGCTAGGAATTTCAAATGAACCCATGTAGCACCAGGGATAGCCTACATAGTAGTGGTTAAAATATATTGACCTAGTAAATGAGAGCTTAGATATCTTGAAAAACAACCCACCTTCTCTCTAATTTTGAGGGAATGTGTCTCAGTGTCTTCATTCCTGCCTGCCCATTTCCTTTTTTGCTCTGAGACACTGTTCTCCGTGTAGGCACTTGGACCCACTCCACTTCCCTTCTACTGCTTCTCTTTTAAAAACACCAATATTCAGCTGTTCATCAGAAGCCTGCTGTTTTCCTATACATTTTACTATCAGCCTCAGACTTGTGACACTGGCAATTCGGATCATTTTGCTCTAAGCGTATTTCAGTTTGAAATTATAATATCAGGACTGTGTCAGGTGAGTTATACAAATGACAATTTGAATGCCTCTTTGGGATTTTTGTCTGTTTGTGGTGTTGTTTTCATTTGCTTTTATCGAGCTTCAGTCTCAGAAATAATAGACCACTCATTTATTCTCTAGTTTTAACAACCACCATGGTAACTACCAGAAACTGCAGTTATACGATGTTACACATCTTCCTTCACTATTTGAACTCCTTCTTTTGAATTTGTCATGGAAAAAGGCTTGATGAGTTAGATGCAGATAAAAGGAGACCAAATGCTGGGCCACTGCTGTCTGTCATGGCCAGAAACTTATCTTTCGGTTTTACTGACACCTGCATTTGAAGTAACAGGACTTAATGACAAGAGAGTGGCTGAGATGCTGAAGTTTATTCCCAGAAACAGAAGATAAGGAGTGCTGGTCTGACCATAAACACCGGAATTAGTGCTCCCGCAGATTGTCCAAATCAGGATTATTGTTCTAAATTATGTTCTTTCAAGAATTTGGATCAAAGAGTAGTGGTCTGGTTTTTATCAGAAGTTTCTCTGATAAAAAGGAACAAACAGCCTGTAGGATGGATGGTGTCCCTCTTGGTCTCTTCTCTCACTTTTCCCCCATCCCTCCAGGCAGATCTTTGTTTATCTTTGTAGAGATCAACATTGAGCTGGAAAAAAAAAAGAATTGAAACCCAAAAAAACTATACCCAAATCCTTCACCACTCAATGACTTATTTCTTCAAGTAACTTGTGTACTCTGTGGAGCAGCTTCTACATACAGGCTTCTATTTTGCTGTTTCCCCTTAAGGGGCTATTAACTATGTAAACAACTTCAAAACAAAAAGCCTGGGCCATTTCATTAGGGGAAGCCATCTCTGCTTCCAAAGGCCTCCTGGGAAACAGGAGGAGTTCATTAAAGCCAAGCTTTGTGTGCATGCAGAAATGGAACCACCATGAAATATTAATGACCTCAATGCATTAGCAAATCTTAAACTAGAGTAGAATTACACTGTCTCTGGGGACCTGAATGCACCTCCTTGGGTTTTATTTTTTTAATGCAAGGGAAAATGAAGGCTTCAAATTTTAATGTGAAGCGCAAAACACTTTAGTGTTGTGAACTAAAGGTGGCAATCAAGCTGGCCCTAGGCCAGTGGTGTGTAGAAAGTAAACATCCTGATTGTCAGCTGCTGCCTTTGCTCCAGGCAGTGATATTGCCAAGACACAGGATGCTTAATCCATATTGTCAAATAAAGGCCCACCTGATATCTTTTCCTTTTGATTCTCCATGGACAGAATCCACTGCTGAATCACCTTTCTTGCTCTGGTAAGCAGCTATATGTTTTGCCATGTATAAAGCACTGAAGATACATTTGGCAATGTTACTTCAACTGCAGGCAACTGTTCAGAGCAGTATTGATCCCAATGGAAATTACTCTGTAGGTTTCTCCTGTGAGTTATGATCTCTGCTAAAGTTGGGTGACATTTCTCCAAGGAATATTTTGTTCAGCAATGGAAGAAAAAGCACAATTTCAAATGAAATGAAATCTTTCAAAACAATTTATGCTGCGATCTGCAAACTTTATGAGACCCAAGAAATATATACGCCCTTCTCCCTCAGGAAATTTAGTTTATAAATGATAGCTCAAGTTTGTTTAAAGGTTGCTATTGAAAAGAGGAGAACAAGTCTTTGATTTCAGCATCTTCAGTATCTTCAGCAGTTTTTGAGTTCTTTTGTCTTGACCTCGTCTTCTACCACAGAATGCAGGAAACATGTCTCACATAGATCTTTCTCACAAATCTTTCAAGACTGGAGGATGCGGGGAAGCTGTGGAATATGCCCGTGATTACTTGGGAAGAAGGCACTGATCCTCATCCTAGGAAGTTTTTGTGTCATTAGGAAGCAGGAATTGTCATCCAGGGCCAAAATAAGGAACCACCTAGCCCAAAGCCTTCCTTTCCAGCAGTGGCTGTAAGAAAAAGCTTACAAAAGAGAAGGAGCAAGGCAAGTCTGTGAGATACTTCCTTTCTAGTGCCTTGCCTGCCTCCAGCTATTATTATAACCCTGCTATTATTATAACCCTGAAAGGATTTCTTTTCTAAGTACCTGACCAGTCTCCTCTTGACCTCTGTCTGAGCCTACAGCATCTTTAGCCACAGGATACTTCTACCTGTAGTGTTTTGCTCAGCCTGAAAACCACTGGTCTTGAAGAGAAGCAGGCTATTTTTCTGTTTTCTCCTACTTGTTTTCAGTCATCATTTTCAGATGCACAGCTATCTTCTGACCCAAATGACAATAACATTTCTATAATATGACAACCCTCCATTGTCTGTGGTGTATAAAGTGTGACGGGATTGCGTTAGACAAAGAACTAATGAGTCAGTGTTATGTCTTATGCTATTTTGTCCACTGCTAACTGAGCTGCTGGTCATTGTTCCAGTCCTAAGGCTAACTCAAAATATCAGATCCAGCCATTAGCAAGATCCATGAAGCACTCACAGTATTACCACCTTGCCATGATGCCTGAAAAGCACTGCTTGGTAAGGTCAAGGTGGAGACATAAATAGCTATGCCAATACACTTTCATAAGGTGGGTAGTTAACAGGCAGGAATATTAAATATTTCTTGATACCACAAGAGCTGAGCAACCCTGGCAAGTAGGGGGTGTGTGTATTGGGAGGGAACCAAAGGGAGTGTCTTTGCACTGGCAATCATTCTGAGCTCTAGTTTGGTTTTACACCTTTGTCTGGATCCAATATTAAGAACAAACATTTTCTCCTGAAAATGGCACTGATGAAATTAAAACTAATGACACAAAAAGAGCATTTTTAATTTTTCATTTATGTTTTTTGAAACCAAATGGAATTTTAAGAGTTTCTTTGTGTGTGTAGATGCATGATATGGTGCTTTTGCTGTTTGTCTGAAGGACAAGTTCTTCTGGTAAGGCAAGGCTTTTATTCTGGTTTTAAACTTTAATGTTGGTTAAAAAGTAATAATGCATCTTTGTGGCATAGTTATGGTGGTAAATATTTAAAGGAATTGCATAAATCTGCCCTGTATCAGAGGCAAGAGTTTGGGAAGGATGCTTCCACATTTGGAAAAGGAACTTTTTTTTGAAGCAGATCAAGCATCAGTCCATCTTCCCCTGCCTTTCCCAGCAGAAATTTTGCAGAGCAGGAGGTACTTCTGTTCAGAGTCAATGGAGGAGCTGAGCATCTCTGCCGTAAAGAAGCCTCCAACAGAGCAATAATGTTTTCTTTGTGATCTGTGTGTACCTGGTACATTGATTTTTCCATGGTAGAAAGCAGAGAACTCAGGAAGGTGTTATATAAAAGTGAATGACTTAAAAAGATGTAGCTTTTTTCTGTTCTTGATTCTAGCTGAGACAGTTACAGGAACATGCTCAGTCTGATCCTGCCATCATGTATCCTACCAGCCTTTAGGTAATTCACCTAGATTGGAAGTTGGTCATGGGGTTAGTTTAGGAAGACTGATATCACATGCAGGTTGTGGCAGTTTTAGGGAGGTCTAACTTGGGTCACCCATAAAGAGGCAAGGGAACACTGGTCCTTGGATGTCCTGGTGGTGCAAACACGTTATCCCTCAGCTCTCGCAAGTCCTGACCCCATCAGCTTGCAGGTATCTGCAGGTATATGCAGAGCTGTAGTTACCCATCCTGGATGTCCATTTTACAACCTTCTCCCAGGGGCTGGAGGGGAGACATATATTTGTCTGGATGTGGTAATTTTCTCAGGTTTCAAAAGTGAAAGCTTGACAGCCTCTGTTTTTTAATTCTGAGAAAATCAAGATCTAAGCTTTATTTATATTTTTTTAATAATGAAAGTATTTTTTTATTATTGATAAGTTGAAAAGGACCAGAAGGAGAGCTGAGAGGTTTGTCACTAGCTGGGAGACCGCACCAGTCCCTGGGCCAGTGTGCTCTTTGAGAGCATTAAGCTATTACTAAACAGAGCAAGCAGCTGGTATTTTCAAAGAGGCTTAGTCTTGTTGCTTGTGCAAATCACAGAACAAGGGAGATAAAAGGCAATATGTGTCAAATGTGGTTTTCTCTATACCCCTCTTGACTTTCAGGGCTGCAGTATCTACTCCAGGAACATGTCTAGCTTTCTGTGCTAAGTTACGGACACCACAAGTCACCACTTGTAGAAGCTTCTCAGCTTGTCACATTTTATTAGACCCTGTTTACAGTCATGTTCTAAATGGTTCATGTCAGAGAGATTTCCAGTGCTTCCTGGGACAGTATTTTCTATCAAAATAATCACAGAAGAGCTGGTTGGAAGGGACCTGTGTAGGTCTCCAGTTCAACCTCCCACTTAAAGCAGCTTTCAGCAATGCTAGAGCAGCCCAGCTGTGACTTCCTGTAGCCAAGTCTAGAAAGCTGCCAAGGACAGAGATCCATCACCTCTAGTGACCCATTCCTGTTTTGCAGCAACCTCCTTGGGAAGAAATTTTGCCTGCTGCCTCACCTGAACAGCCCAAGCTGAAATGTGTGGCCAAAACCCCTTGTTTTAGTAGAAACAGCAGCTGTAGGAATCCTTGCTAGGCTTCCTTAAAACATTTATGTCAATTACAGGACATTATTTGTAGATCAGGTGCATTTTATGGGTAATAAAACTCTTTGTCAATTCACAGCTAAACCTGTGACCACATCCTTGCCAATCCACCCTCTCTTACAGACCATAGGAACAATGCACAATACAGCAGTTGATGTCTTGCCCGAAATAACTTTTAATAGAAGAAAAACACCTGAGGAGAAGGAAAACCAAATACAAATCAGACAGCTCTCCAGGTGGCTCTGTGATAAGTCTTGTGTTTGTAGCCACTGCCTTCTTCCCTCCCAAACCCAGCTGATTACATGGCCAGGCTATGATAGTAGCAGGAGAATTAAGAAAGCCTATGTGACAGACTTGTTGACACAGCCAGCTACCATGCTTGCCCAAAGCCAAGGGAAGAAAACCAATTAAATGTCCTTGCACATGGAGGATGCTTCTGAGCAAAGAAACAATCATCTCATCAATTCCCATGAAAGCAGGGGGAGTTGAGGAAGCCAAGAGGGAAGGTGGATGAATGGCAGCTGGTAGAGGGCAAGCAAGAAGCATTTTCCCATTATAGAGCCTAATAGGGATTGGTTTATGGATCTCTCATGCTTTACACTTTTGGCACCTTTCATCTGAAATCTGGAGACCACAGCAGCACACAAACTAAATTGACAACCTCTCATTCAACACTGCTTCTGGATAGCCATAACCATAACCATGATGCCAGTTCTGACAAACAGTCACTCCTCACCCTCTTGTCCCTTGTATCCTTCCCTCATTTATGCTAATTCATTTTCTTGCTCTCATTATGTGTCTTTGCCTGCTGTAATTAGAGACTTCCTCATTAACATCCGAGCCTTTGAATGCTTTCTGAGGAGACCTCTGCACAAGATCATTAGCAAGGAGAAAATAAAAAATATAAAGCCCTGCAAAGCAACAGCCCTGCTCCCAAACAAACCGTGAGCCTGTATTTTCCACTTGGTATCTTCTACAGAGAGATGCTCTGAGCAGACGTGGCAGTCTCACCATTACATGGCTCACCTAGCCATATGTGTTGTGTCACCCCTCTAGCCCTGAAACACAAGGCAAGAATTGCACCTGTCTGAAATAATGAGTCAGTTGTGAATCTTGCATCTTGTCAGGATCTCAGCCACAGCCAAAATTTGCAAGAATTTGTGGGAAACGCCAGTTCCAACAGCTAATGGCATATTGATTTGTGTAGGCTGGCCAGGTGAGACACTTCACTGAATATATTTATTTTTTCCTTCAGATTTATACGAATGGCCATGGCCATCCAAACTGTCACCAAGGCATTTGGTTTGTAAATTTAAATTGCAAAACGTCAACAAAGAGCAACTTTTTTAAGTGTGTGCCTTGGCTTCTTACATGTCAGGGAGCTTTCTTCAAAAACCATTATACTGCAGAAAGCCTGAGAGGGAAAGAAGAAAATAGTCACATCCTGTTCCTAGAAGTTTAATAAATCTAGGATATAATGCATGAAGAAACAAGAAGGTTTGAGGCAATAGGCCATTATTGACTCATTCCTGTCCAGAGTACGGTATGTCTTTTTGCACACACGTATAGCTGCTGAACATGATCATAACACTGCAAGAGTAGAGGAGGTAGGCATGTCTGCAAGATCTACAATGTGCATGTTCATGGATTTGAAATGTTTAAAGAATAATGTGGGGAGGTCACTGGAAACATGATTTGAGGGCAATGATGATAATAAAATGGAAAAGTTCTGCCAATTCAAAGTGTTATGCTGAAACATTTCAAAGGGAACTATCTGGTCCAGAATTGGGATCTACCCTTTCTTTGCCCAGTATTTTGAAGATGTGGAAACAAATAAGGGCTATCAGCAACATTCCCAGGAACACACACATTATATGCAAATTCATGCTTGGCAGGAGATCTAGCAAATCTAAGTCTGTATCTTCTGCATTTTCCTTTTCCTTGCAGTCAGAAAAAAATCACAATAATATGGAATAGCACATTCCATTCTTAGCAAGGACATGAAAAGCCCTTGGTCAGAGTTTCCATTCAGGTGTTCTGCTTTTTCTGAAAACCTAATACCAGTCTGTGCTTTCATTAGTTCTTATTTTTTTAAAAGCAACAAAACAAACAAAAACCAATGAAACCAACAACCCAAAATGTAATTTAATTACTAATAGCACTGTGATTAAATTTGGCCTTTTGCTTTCCTTCACAGTCAGCCTCCTCATTTCCATCTCCCCGTCGCCTCTCTCTGTAGTATTGATTCAGTATTGTTAACCTTTCTTTATTACTTGTTTATGTTCCCCCATCAGTTAAAAAACATCAATAAGAGGCTTTTTAAAAAGGACAGAAGCAACAAATAGAGAGACATTGAGGAAAGGTCAGGATGCAGAAGGCAGCAGTGCCTACTTTGTGGAAGGAGCAAACAGACAGTATAGAAAGGTTAGTGGTCCTGCTGCTGAAGTGAAGGAAGGATTTGCTTATTCTCTAGAAATGCCTACTGCTGGTGCAGCTTTTGCAGCAGACATAAATATCTGTTCTGCCCAGTCTGAACTTGGGGCTACTGGGAAAGGCCAGACCTAGCTTCAGTTATGAAGCTGAGTGAGATGGTCTGCAGGATCTTTTCCTTCAGGGATCAGTAAGCTTTCAGTGTGTTTTGCTGTTTCTACTTTCATTTCATGTGTAAACCCAATCTGAGGGCATTAACTGTTCTGCAAAGGGCTGTGCTGAATGGATATGTGTTAGTTGGCTGTGACAAGGAAGCAGAGTGGCTGCCTCAGTGTGTGACTGAATGCATTCAGCCATCAGCATTTATATCCTCAGGACAAGCACCACCCAGGAGTCCAAGACAGCTTTCTCTGGGTCTCTGATGAATTAGGAAAGCAATATATAGAACTGTACAATCATAATGGTATTCAATCAGAAGCTACAACTTCTAAGCAACTTTCTACTGGAACAAGTTTGTGCTGTTAGAGAATAAAACCACTGCTTTTATGCAGTTTCTGAGATTTATATAGCTGAACATACACTTTAATATGAATAGTCTTAACAAGCTTAAATTAACAAATGAAGCTTATAAGAAGGTTCCACTTTCATAAGATACTGAACACCTGCAAAGATCTAAAAATCATTTAAAAGAGAGGGAACTCTGTAATAGGTGGTTTGGGTTCTCAGCAGAAGTGAAAGAAAACCAATGTCATATGCCGGTTGTGGAGTAGAGTCTTGAACTAGACTGCTTTCAAGCCTGCAAGTAAACTTAACCACGTCACTCCTCTGTCATCGAGAAAGGATCCTAGTTTCAGATTTTTCTGGTCTTCAGAAACTCTATCTTGTGCTTGAGAGGGTTTTCCTAATAAAATAGTAAAAAAGTACTTCTTTTTTACCTCTTATTTTCATGGAATTCTAACAGCAGTAATACTTGTAGCTTTCAGAAAACAATCTCTTGCTCTGAAAACTTTCCTTCTTTTGCAGGCCAGTACAGGCACAGCGAAGAAAATACTATTCAACATAGTAAAGATCTCCATTCCACACATTCAGAGGGTTCTGTTAAAAGAAGAAACAAAAGCCACCTTAATTGTTAAACATACGTTTCTTGTGACCTTTTAAGAACAGATGTAATGACATAAGACATCATCTCTCTTCAACTCAGAAAGTTGTATAAATAATATAACTTTACTATTAACTCTGAGAGGTGACATTGTGATTAAAGCAGTTCTTAAGTTTTGCTTTGAAACACAAAGATGATCAGCTAGCATCCTTCAACATAATTTATAGTATTGGCTGGTGAAGAAAAAAAGAAAAACAAAACAAAACAAACAACAACCCAGAAATAAAGCAACACCTTTTGATCCTTATGCTAGGTGCAACATGGTCAGGATATTGGATTCTCATTTTGCTTCTGCAAATAAGGTGATGTATGAGGATGAATATTCTCTCTCACAATAATGTTGATTACTTACTATGAAAGTTCACCTGACAGAACAATTTTCACTCAAACATCATGAGTAGACACTCCCTCGCACCGTACTTTTCAGCCTTAAAATGAGATCTTTGCTAAGCACAGTATGGCTATTTGTACAGAAAGAATGACTATTTATATTAGGTTGCACAAGAGAAGTTAACTTTTCTGAGAGGTACCTTCCCATCTATAAAGAATGTGTCCTGGTTTGGGCTGTTCAGTTACTCCATGAGATCACTAGTTTTGACATTTAGCTCCTTAGGCCTCATTTTCCATCCAAAGGAATAAAGCACCAGAGTTTAAATGCTACTCATTCTTAATGTTCAGCTTTTTTACCTTATATTATGGAAAGACAAGGAATAATATAGATTTCTCCTTTTGACTTTCCAGTCACCTGAAGACCTTTACAGGCAGTCAGTAAAACTGTTGAAGCTGTAATTTTTCTTTTCTTTTGAATTTCTTCATTCTGTTACATCATGGATATTTTAGCCTTAGGCATATTGCTTTGCTGTTAGTTTACAATAATACTCTTTGCTAAACAGTAATTTGGAATCTGATCCACATTTCAGGAGAGACTAGGTACATCTTGTACATGACATGTTAACAACAGTTTGGATATGAGATTCTAATACCCAAAGTTTGGGTTTGTTTTTTGGTTTTTTTTGGTTGAGAGAGCTTTCAAGGCTGACATTGATATAGAAGTTTGTGATGAAGCTTACCATCCCAAGAACCACATTTTTGGGCAAGATTTCTGGCATGTCCTGATTCCAGGTGTGACATATAAAGAACTTTGCACCTTACAGTGTCCCTGAAGACTTGCAGTGCGCTTACAAAACATCAAGATGACTAAGTCTGCCACTTCCTTTCCACCTAAGAAACTGCTGGGAGGAACAGTAGCTTAGCTGTCACAGAGACAGAGATGATAACTGATATCATGTTGCTCTTCATCTACAGAAGATATACTTGCAAATCACACCGCTAGATGACAAAAAGGTGAAAAGCTAATAGAACAATCTATGTCATTCCATCTCAGAAAAGCTAGAACTACATCCTTATCTCCTTAGTTAGGTACCTTTCTTCATTTGGAGAATGTCCAGTTGCACAGTGAAGTCATCATTACCCCTGCTATAAGATTTGTAGATAAAACCATTGAGGAACTGTTGCTCTGTGCTTGATTGAAGAACATAGTCCCACTTTCAGGGTGACCAGTTTTAGAAATGAAAATGAGAAGAGGGAGGGTACTCCCTGGGCCATGTGATAAGGGGATGACCTTGCAGTAAGTCATTTGATTCAGCATAAGATCTGGATCACAGTGTCTGTCTTTTATTGTCATGGTGTTATTCCAGTAATAGGAGTACAGAGAGAGACAAAGAAGACATTTTTGTCTGGAAAAATCTGGAGCCAAACTGTCTTTCTAATGTTATCTCATGAGCATGAATAAAATCCTCTCTATTGTAGGTTTGACTTAACTAAATCAAGATGTATCTTCTGTTTTACCCTGGTTACTCCTCATCATTTTTCTGTAAACACTGAGGTAAGAGTTTTCTGCAGCAGCACACTGACCTAGCAAAGAGCATGATATGTGCAAGAGAAAAGAGTTTCTGCCTGAATGGCCTTTCTTGATACTGTTTATTCTCTTCTTTGGAAAAGAGTTTGTCACCCAATCAGGGAATGAAAATGAAGGCTAAGACAACAATGAATGATCAGTGGAACATATATATCTCCTACACCCAGTTACATGAGAGTTCCAGTCCTTGATGACAGTTAAGAACCAACCTATTCTAATAAATAGGCAATAAACCTTCATTTACAAAACCCAAACAATAACAAGTTCTCTTTCTTGAATGTTGTGAAGAACTGCAAGTGCCCAATGTCCAGGAGGAGAGGTAGTAGAATTAGTGGTTTGCTCAGAGAGACAGTGGAATAATAGCTAAGGCCAATGTGAGAAAACTCATTTCAGCAGCAGAGAGAATAATAGAATCATAGAAATGACAACTAAGCCTTTCAAGTTAGCTATTAACAGTGATTCACAGAGGTCTAAGTATCTTCTGTGTAACTCTCCACCAGGAAAGCTGAGACATCTTCAACAAAGTCAAGATGGGTTAAGAAACGAGATTAACAATCACTGATGGTATTATTAGGGAATAGGTCTTTGCTTTTCTTTTGTAGACAGTGGTTTTGCCTTTCTTAGATCCTTGGTATAGGTCATCTTAGATGTATAGGTTCAAGCAGAAAATAACTAAACTTGCACATATAACAACCCAGTAGAGAGATACAGGCTATTGGAAGCAAGATAGCTGTAGGAATACAAGCAATATCACAGAAACAGTTTCTGCCTTCACCTGACAAGATTTTGCTGTTTTCAGGACCAAGCTAAAGTCTCTCCACGGTGCAGCTGTGTGGTATAGCTATGTTGAATGTCTCTGTATCTTTTTACACTGAATGATGTAAACACTCCGTAAGAAAGCCTATACTTTCAGGGAAAACCCTCCAGAAACTGCTGGTTACAACTCACTAGCCTGCAAAACGTGAAACAAAGATGCTGAAGGTGAGATGGGCTACACCTTACAAGGACGCAGCAGCAAAGCTCATTTTTGGAAACGTACCAAAAATAATCATAAAAAAAAGTTAACTTCTCATCAACCCAAAAGACTGTTCCAGTCTGTTTTGTCATTTTCTCTTGTGCTCAAATTTGCAAATTAGAATGAAGTAGCCATTAACTGTGGCTGAAGAAGAACAATTGTTGCCTTTTCAGTTATCCAGAACCTCATACCATAAGAAATCCTGAGCTATCCGTAAGAGAAGCTGCAGAATAGTCTGTAGACTATTCTAGCGGAGGACTATTAAAAATAAAAGCCATTACTTGAACTAACTTATTAGAGATGGATAAGATTGCCAACTTTTTAAATCAATGCACATAAGCTTAAGAATAATAAAGCCAGACAAATTTTAATTGGAAAATAGACCTAACACTGTACAAATATTAGCAGTACTAAGGGGTATTAGAGGAATAATAACACTAACAAGGAACATGAAGATTTGCTATTGATGTCTTCTTGTGAAGGATGCCTTTGTAGCAGATATGCTTGGTCCAAGCACATATTTTATGTTGGTTAATTACCTATCAATTAGTGACATCAATGAAATGTTATAGTTTTGTTATTCAGGCCTGCCTGAATAAGTCGTCCTGATCCTGAAGGATCAATCTGTGAGGAAATCACTATCACAAGGAGTGATACGAAAGTGGATTTCAGGCTCTTGCCTCTACTCTGAAGAGCTAGAGACCTAACCAGCTCTTGGCTTCTTAATAAAGCACTTCTACTCTCTCAAACATATACAGATGTATAGAGATAGAATTGGTCTTATCCTGTGACTATAAGTAGCACTTTCAATAAAGGATCCAATTGACATACAATGAAGTAATTTGCTGCAATTATGATTATGTAATGTTGATAATCAGTCCAACCAAAAGAAATAATGAAAGGAACCGAGGAATTTTTATGAAATCATAGAATCATAGAATAGTCAGGGTTGGAAAGGACATTGAGATCATCTAGTTCCAACCCCCCTGCCATGGGCAGGGACACCTCACACTAAACCATGCCACCCAAGGCGCTATCCAACCTGGCCTTGAACACCGCCACGGATAGAGCATTCACAACGTCCCTGGGCAACCCATTCCAGTGCCTCACCACCCTCACAGTAAAGAATTTCTTCCTTATATCCCACCTAAACTTCCCCTGTTTAAGTTTGAACCCGTTACCCCTTGTCCTGTCACTACAGTCCCTGATGAATAGTCCCTCCTCAGCATCCTTATAGGCCCCCTTCAGATACTGGAAGGCTGCTATGAGGTCTCCACGCAGCTTTCTCTTCTCCAGGCTGAACAGCCCCAACTTTCTCAGCCTCTCTTCATACGGGAGGTGCTCCAGTCCCCTGATCATCCTCTTGGCCCTCCTCTGGACTTGTTCCAACAGTTCCATGTCCTTTTTATGTTGAGGACACCAGAACTGCACACAATACTCCAAGTGAGGTCTCACGAGAGCAAGGTAGAGGGGCAGGATCACCTCCTTCGACCTGCTGGTCACGCTCCTCTTGATGCAGCCCAGGATACGGTTGCTTTCTGGGCTGCGAGCGCACACTGCAGCCGGCTCATGTTCATTTTCTCATCGACCAACACCCCCAAGTCCTTCTCTGCAGGGCTGCTCTGAATCTCTTCTCTGCCCAATCTGTAGCTGTGCCTGGGATTGCTCTGACCCAGGTGTAGGACCTTTCACTTGGCATGGTTAAACTTCATCAGGTTGGCATCAGCCCACCTCACAAGCGTGTTGAGGTCCCTCTGGATGGCATCCCTTCCCTCCGGCGTATCAACCGAACCACACAGCTTGGTGTCATCGGCAAACTTGCTGAGGGCGTACTCAATCCCACTGTGCATGTCACCAACAAAGATGTTGAACAAGACCGGTCCCAACACCAATCCCTGAGGGACACCACTTGTTACTGGTCTCCAGCCGGACATCGAGCCATTGACCACAATTCTTTGTGTGCAGCCATCCAGCCAGTTCTTTATCCACCGAGTGGTCCACCCATCAAATTGATGTCTCTCCAACTTAGAGACAAGGATGTCGTGTGGGACAGTGTCGAACGCTTTGCACAAGTCCAGGTAGATGACGTCAACTGCTCTGCCCCTGTCCATCAGTTCTGTAGCCCCATCATAGAAGGCCACCAAATTGGTCAGGCAAGATTTCCTCTTAGTGAAGCCATGCTGGCTGTCACCAGCCACCTCCTTGTTTTTCATGTGCCTTAGCATGCCTTCCAGGAGAATCTACTCCTATAGTTTGCCAGGCACAGAGGTGAGTCTGACTGGTCTAAATCAATTAAGTGGAAAGGAAAAAGAGAAGATGGATAATGAAATACTCTAAAGAGCAAGAGTTTCATTTATGTGAACTGTGCCGCAGGGTAGATGGAGCATTTATGGGTGGGCAGAAGTTACCCTTCTTGGAAGACCACTGATTTCACTAACTGGAGATCAGATTGAAGGCAGAAAGGTTTTAAACATCAGGTGGGAATAAAGAACTTGGAAGAAAATTACACTCTAACTAAAGATCACTTCAGGATATGTGATAGAGGACATTTTAAGACCATGAAAGTAATTTTTGCCAAGAGAAATCAGGTGACGGGCAGTCTTAAATTATTCTAGTGCAAGATATTTATGTGTGTAACTTCTGCAAGGACACTGTGAGGGTTTTCAAATACTGGAACAGGTTGCCCTGAGAGGCTGTACAGGCTCTATCCCCGGTGATGTTCAGAGCCTGACTGAACACAGTCCTGGGCAACCTGCTCTGGCTGACCCTGCTTTGTAAGGAAGTCTAGAATAACTTATCCTGAGAAGCCTTGGAAAGTTATGCTAAGCTAAAAAATGCTAAGATAAAAAAATCTAACAAGGAAGATAAACAGATTAGCAATAAATAACTCAAATTTCAACTATACTAAAACAAATTAACTGTCCTTTTGTTTGGGTAGACAAGTGCAAAGATGCTTATTTTATACTCCTAAACTAACCTTTCATCGTAGCTTATGATTTTAAGCTTTGCTGGATAACAAGAGCTGATTTTAGCTGATCTGATCTGTTGCCTGGTTTATTTTTTGCTAGCTGCTTCTTGCTTCACCAGCCTCTATCAGTCTCAGCTATGCTTCGCTCCATTTCTTGACTCACTATATTCTGTAGCTAGCTCCCTGTTTTGCTGCCAGATTTTGCTATTTCAGCTCCTATGAGAGAGTGGAGAACAATGCACTAGTCACAGCTCAGCTCACAGGAAATTAGGAAGTAGTTTTTTCTGTTCAAACAGCTGCAAAATCTTCTGCTTCTCTGTGTCTTGTCTCTAGCCTTTGAACCACATTGCTGGAAGCAACTGTCTAAAATTAATGGGATGCCCAGACAGAGCTAATTAGCTTAATTTTCTGTACACTGCTATAAACACAAACTTCTGCTTTACTATTTAATTTCTTCTTTTTTTTAAGTGTAACACAACACAAAGCTACCATGTTTCAGGCCTCCCCTTTCTTCTTTTCCTTTCTTATGCCTTTTTCACCATGTCCACTGCACAGTCCTTTCCTTTTGGTTTGGTTTGGTTTTGTTTTTGTTTTTTTTTTTTTTCTCCTGGGTTTGTTCCTTCTAAAACTCATGGGGTATAATGAGATATGGGAAGTTTGCCTTCATTTAACTACCATACCTTTTGTAATCATCTAAACCTTTGGCCAGTGGTGGCCAGAAACTGGTGCTGGGCAGATCCATTTTTATCAGGACTCTCCGTCTAAACCATTACCATTTCACAAAAGCAGATTGTGCCAAAAAAATACGATCTCAGTGAAAAATAAGTTTGAAATAAACTCCTGTTCTCTGCAGCATCTTCTTGAGAAAGAAGAAATACCTCACATTAAGCAATGTCCTCATATTTCAGGAAACACTCTGGAGTGCTTTTCCTCTTGGGAAGGAATATGTAAATGTATACAATAGTATTAGCTGGTAATCCCTGCTATAATGTTTATGTTTTAGGACAACTTGTGGCACTCTACAGTCCCTATGTGTACACACAGTAAAAGAAAATCCCTATCTCAAACAGCATACTGTTTAAATTGACAAGCCATATGAAGACATGAAAAGATTTTCCTCATCCCAATCTTACGGCTAAATATTCAAAGGCTGGGGACATCAGACAAGTGTTTTGTCACCATAAAGTGGTTTGTTGCTGAATATGGAGATTAGCAGAATCTCAGGTTCATGTTTTACAATAACTAAAATAGTGTGGAAAAAATATTTGAAGGAACACAATCCAAAAGCAGGTGCTCTCCTGGATTCAACTCATTCAGTCTTGTAGAACAAGGTGCCAGAAGGAAAAATCATCACACACAAATATATGCTATTAGTACAGTATGATAATGTTGTAATTCAATTTTGTTCTCAAATTAGAAAGTTAGGAAGGAAGAAAATATGGACCAGAAAACCTGCATTTAAACAGCTATAAAATATGTTTTTGAGATGTACATCTAATGGTGTGTGATGAAGTATCTTGTTAGATTCTTTGTTGGAGCATGTTTTGTATCTAACACGTCAACAGTCAAACTGGTGTTCTGTAGGCAGTTCCTAGGTGTAGACAGCTCCCTGTGGGATGCTGGTCCCAACAATGAAACGCATCCCCACATTGTTCCTGTCTACCACTGGCCCTTCTACCACCCAGAAAAGTCCTCCTTGTCCACCAGCAGTTTCCACAGACTTTGAATCAAACGTCTTTGCTGCTTCTGTTAAAAACTCATTGGGCATGGGTGTTCTGTTGCACTGCTATAGAAAATGCAGTTATAATGCATGTGGAAGTAACTCAGGTCTTACTCTCCAGGGCAGAGCACCCAGTTTATTTGAAGACCTGAGCATGGTCTCTATATCCACATGATATTGCAGTTATTCTGCTCACGCTCTGATGGTGTGAGACCTTTCTGCAAAGGTCTTCCAGCTCCTGAAGGCAAAATACGCTCTGGAGAAAGAGCACAGCAGCCTCCAGCAGTTGCTAGAGATCATGTCCTGGATACACAGGGCACCATCTCTGCTGAAGTGGCCATATACATAGCTGAGGACTTCTCTGAGCCTTCTCTGAGCCCCAGGTTTAAGCACAAACTGTCTGATATAATGAGAAGGCCACGATGTACCCTGCCAAATTGTTGTTTTCTTGCTATGCTGATGAGAAAGTGTTTCATGTGCTCTTAGGCTGCCTGAATAGTGTTAGAAGGCTGGCCTGGGTAGCAAAAAGCAAACTTTTCTGTTATTTCCCACTGAAAATTGCTGGCTTCTTTCTACATATATAAAGAAAATGCTGCATTGGATCTGAAGGTTGAACAGCTGAAAAGGTGGAAGTCCATAATCTTTCTGTCAGAGCAATAGTGGTAACGGGAATGCAGCATGAATATCAGTGATTCCCATAGTATCAAACAACATCAAGGAAGAAAATCCATCAGAACTATGAACTACAAAAAGGCCATTTTTGGCTTAAGAAGCAGTGGCTTAGTGCAGACTGGGAGAGTGTATCAAGAAAGTATTGCTATTTGCTTGCCCTGCTCTTGCATTCTTCCTAGGGGATCTTTTACAGTCTAACGTTGGAGATGATAAACTGATGGGATGAAACCCTGGGAAGGAGTTTTGATGTGGTTCTTTAATATAGTTTTTTCAGTGTCACCCATAATTCTCTTTCATAACCAAACAAATAAATAAATGAGTGATGCCAGAAGGCTGAATGAGTTGTGGTCAGAAGCTAAGACCTCATTATGATTAATACAATAATAATAATAGTAGTAATAAATTATCAGTCTTGCTTTAAAAAGAGTACAGTCTTTTTAAGAGCTTTGACCTTGACTTTTCCTTAGTCTTGGTGTAAGCAACTTGGGAGAACTGCTGTCTTCCATCCCCAACCTAGTGCACTTCAAAATGGAGGGCGGAGTGTTTTAGAAGCTGAGAAATTGCAAAATGGGACATGTATTCATGCCCATTTCACTTACCAGGAAATCACTGTGCCGACATAAATTGGACAGGCAGACGACTTTAATGCACTTTGGAAGGAGAGCTTTAGGGACTGAAATTGCTATGCTTTGCTAGCAAAGTGGGATATGGTGTCAGACTGATTCTGTGCCCAAAATACGTGCACAGAAACAGGCACTCATTGACAAGTGCAGAACTGCTTTCAGGATCACCTTATTATTATGCAGAAAAACTGATGGTCTTTGCTTCTTGCCAACAGGTTTCTGTGCTTAATGCTGTATGGGAGCAAATGGTTTACAGCATAATGAACCAGACAGTGGAGCAGTGCTTAGATGGTCTTTTAATGCTGAATCATTTTAACCCATGTTATTGAAGAGGGTGGACGCAGCTGGTGTGCATGGCTTCCACTGAGTGGTTTCAGGAGGTGGCCAGACCTGGCTTCTCTAATGGTTACAGTGCTTGGCTCCCCAGAATTAAAAATCCATGCAAACAGATTGAAGTGTTTGCGACCTCCAGCCATGTCTGAATTTTAAGAGTAGCTCAGAGGAATAGATGTAAATCCATATCCCAAAAGCAAACAACACCATAAGCTTCTGAATTACTCCTGGCCCTTTTTCAGTATGTGTGTAGCACTATTTCTACAAGCAAATCCCTAATGTCCTCTCATTCATGCATGTGTCCAGGTGGTGTGTTTAACCTGCATCCTCCTCAAACCTGCTCTTCTCAGCATTTAATAATCCACCATCTGGGTCAGTTTCAGTTGTGGGATTTATTCCCACTGAGCAATGTGAATCCTTGAACTCAGGACTCCTCAGGCCTCTTCCCTCCATTAGAGACCACTCTTACATACACTGAACAAGTCCCTGTGGGATCAAATCAGCATTGCTTTGATGTAACTGACATTCACAGCTGCTTCTCTTGCCTGCAGTAGCTTTAAGATGACCTGCTTAATAAATTAATATTTTTAAGTGAGTATGTACATTTTGAAGTATTTTTAGGAGCATTTAAAAGTGGATAGATGGACAAACAGGCATGAAGTTTGACACAGGGTCCCAAGAGTCTGGGTTTGGGAGAAGACTTGAGAGCATATAACATACTCCATCTTCAAATGGTCTGTGGTCACTTTAGATGAAAATAGTTCTGCTGTCCCCTTTGCTTTACTGCTAGCAAATACCCTGGGAAAGAATTGGTAAGCTGCAAAAGCCTTTGCATCTGAGCCATTCAGCCAGTTAGAAAGATGAAGCCATTGCCATGTGCTCCATGGTCCCCAGCCAGTATCTGCTCCTCTGCTCAGTTCAGACCCAGATAGCTCTCGGCCATCAAACCTTGGATACAAAACCCTCAAGGAAGTCTCTTGCCTGAATAATGCATAGGGCTGAGGAAATCTTCACAAGCTGAACGAAAAAAAATGAGATGAGGTTTGTCAAATTGGCACAAGATATTTGCTCAGTGCTAATAAGGTGGTATTGACACCTGAGCAGAACAGTTACAGCTTTTTTCATTGCTTGAGGCTTGATGGGTTCTGGTTTAAGTTGCAATACTCCATTTATAAGGGTGGCAGATCTTGCCTCCATTTTCATCATAATCCTTGACCACCTTTTACTGTCATCACCTGCTGCTGCACTGTTTGCAGGATTGATTTTCCATGACCCCAGTTTGATATCTCTGGGGTGTTCATGAGGTGAATGTTGGTGAATCTCTTGCAGTGTTGGCACATTAAAAGACTTCAGATCCATTTGAATATTTGAAGCAACCCACCTCATCTCTCTGCGCCACAGCATCCTCAGCTATGCTGCACAGATTAAGTATTTTAGCTATTTTAGCCTTTTCTTTTTCCTAACTACGAGACCTGTGTCTCTGAAATCACTTTCTAGTGGCAATATGCTTCACTTCAGTTATGGAGGTCCTTCCAAGCTACTACTACTTGAGGTGCTTTGCACTGCTGAAAAAAGCAGGGGTTTACATTGACACAGTAAAAGAACATACCACTTCATTAGAAGTGTACCCACAGGCGAAGAAGTTGCTCTTGTTGAGTGTTGCACTCTGGCCATTTCTGACCTGTGTAACATGTTTCTGCCACACAGACTAAACCAAGCTCTTGCTTAATATAGGACAGCAGAGCTCCTGAGAGAAGAAACAAAAGAATCTCTGATACATGTGGATTCAAGCAGCAACTGTCTTCAACTTCCTCACTGTAGCAAATAAAGGCTGCTCTACTGAGCAGTGGGACATATGTGTTAAGGAAAGTTGTCAGGAATCCATTTTAAGTGAATCTGCTTTATTTTTTGTCCATGAAGGAATAACAATCTGGTCAACAGATGAGCAGTAGCTTTTTAAGACTCTACATGAATTGCTTTCTACTGAAGTGCAATTCCCAGATATTTCGCTGTGCCCTCTGGTGCTCCTGCATGCTTTTCATCTTTGTCCTGTGAAGTAAGACAGAGCTGTACTACCCCCATTAAAGAGATCAGATAGCACATCTCCATGATCCCCTTTAACATCAGGAGTGGATCTGGGGTAAAAAAGGACATCTTTCAGCTCTCTTCCTCCAGTCCCTCAGCTCCTGCAGACTGCACAGCTCAGTCTGAATTTCAGAGGATTAAGGGCTGAAGCCTACTTTTGATTATAGTGACATAAAGCTGTAGCCCTCTGGCTTGGAGGGACAGGTCTATTGTATTTACTAAGAGACACGTTTTCAGAGAGCATTTTTGCTCCCAGCCTGCTGTGCTGGTGTGCAAACTTCCCCCATCTTCCTTTCAGCTGCCAGCTCCCTCCAATCACTCATTCTGAGGTTTTATTTATAAATAAGCAATGAACAGCAAAAAGAGTAAATGCTCTCCTGAGGGAACTGGGATGAACCTAATTAATATTCTCTCATTTCTCCTGGGTCATAGGGTAGGTGACCACAGCCCCATCAGAGAAGTTCCTCCTGCCCATTTCCTTGGAGAAACTATTATAAAACGCAAATATTGAGAGAACACCTCAGTATCTCACAATCTTCAATATTATTTCCTGGACACGAGTTATATGTAAAAAACAAAGTCTAATAAGCCTTTTTCTCATTAGCCTGGGGTTTCTGTTCAAATAAGATGCGGTATGGGAGGGAGAAGACTGAAGTAGATGTTCTTTTTTCTCATGAGCCAAAAAAACACTGAACAGGAGTCAGGCCAAACAGAGCCCAGCAACTCCTTATTTGCACCCTTAACTGACTGCCAGGGCCACAGTTCTTCCACCAGCTGGATCCTGGAAAAGCCTGTTCTCATTTCACTGGAAAGAGAAAGGCTTAAAGAGCTGTTCAAGTTTCAGGTGTGGGAGAGCTGGAATGAGGTCTCCTGGTGCCCAGGCCCTTCTTCCCATTGTACCCAGGAAAAAGACACGCAGAGCTTTCCTGCTTTTTTTTTTTCCTCAGCGAAAACTGGTGCTGCTCTACCTTTATCTCCTTTGTCAAAGTTGGGTTTGAAGCAGAGGGAAAACTTCCGTAGACCCTAAATCTGGGGACCAAGACTCTTCAGTGAGGTGATACATGTTAAAGTTATCAAACTGACATCCAGGGTCTTGTTTGTTTATCAGCTTTGCCTTTTGATGGATACTGCAAACAATGTACATTGCAAGCAGCAAGGAACACTGCAAATTAAAAATGCAATAAACCAGAATTTTGTTAGAAAGAGTCTGTGTCTTCTTTTACAGTAGGTTACTGCTAAAGTGGTTCCTGAGTGGGGAAAAATGAAGCTCAAGTCTCAGTTGTTCATCCTGATAATAGGGTGGTATTTTTGCCTAGTAAAGCTGTATCATGCTAATGTTATTGCTGTCCTATCAACAAGGTTTACGATTTCAATCTGAACCTTCTTGCTGTTGTTCTTCATTTTCAAAAGCTTATTAAAATAACCAGGTTGCTGGCAAAGAAGGGTAGTCTTGCAGTCTTGGAAATGAGACTCAAGATCTAGGTTTGACTACCAATAGTCTCACTGGTCTCCAACATAAGCTTAAGCATTGTCTTTGGGTGTGGATATGCAAGTGGGTTAACTCACTGCAAGACAAGCTGTCTTCATTAAAAACCCTGAAATCTAAAGCTTGTAAACAAAAGATACTTTAGCTGTTCTAGTTGTGTCCCAAGAATGATAAATTTTCTCCTGGATTAATCAGGGATAAGCATTTCATCATCTAGGACATCTGCCTTTTCATACATATTTTCCTTCCCTATACACAGTTACAGTGGGGTGATTTGTTGGGTTTTATACCCTATGCTTCATTTCTCAGTTCAGGTGATGCTTATGCACAGTCCTTCAGTACATTATGTCTTGAGATGGGAGAAACATTTTCAGATGAGCACCTAGTAACTGAAACGATTCAGAAATTCAGAGTGTTTTGAGTGAATCTTTTCCATCAAAAAAGCAGAAAGAGAAAATGACAAGAGCCCTGCTGTGCTGATTCAAAGCTTTTGCAGAGGTTCAATTTCTTCTTTTGGAAATAGCAATTATACATATTTTGGTACTTAATCTTTACTGTAATCCCAGAAAACAAAACTTCTTTTATAAACTATGAGTTATTCTTTAGTGAGGGGATTCTAGTTAGAAACATTGAAACCTTTCATCATCCTAAAGTGACTGATATTTTTCTTCGTTTGGTCAGTGGTGTACACGCTCAGAAGAAAAATCAATAGTTTCTTCAAGGTCTGTTCTGCTGAATGAGAGCTGCAACACCTCTTGTCTATGGGTCTGCCTGCCCCAGAGGCTGTGGTTACAAAATCATTTCTCTTGGCAGCTGTTCTGATTTCAGCTATCCCCTTCTTCCACCTTTAAGCACCCAGGCCCCCTGTTCTTCACTTAAGCTCCATCTTGTCACCTCCTTCCCACCCTTAGCCATGCATTTCTGCTCCCACATGGCTGTCTTCATCGTGATCCTTTAAGGGGCTCTCTAGATCACAGAGTTGAGCTGGTTTTAAATAACCGTTCCTTCCCTTATCCCTTTTCTAAGGTTTATTTTTAATCTGGATCAGTTCCTTGAGTGACTGATCAGAGCACAACGTGATTCACCAGACGGTTACATCAATGCAGCTGAACTGGTACTTTACATAAATGGGATTTCAGCGGTAAGAGGAGAGGTGATGCTGGAAGAGGAGAGTTGTAGTTGTCTCTGAATTAAACACTCTATAAAGATGGCCTGCAGTCAGAGCTGTGATTGCAGCTTCCTTCAGAATCCACTGACTTTAATCTACTGCTGTGTAGGTTTGTCAATGCAGGATAAGGCTTACCATGGACTTTCAGATGAACAACTTTATCAAGCATTGATTTAGCTCCTGCTAGGTTATCCAGCCTTTCCTGACCCTTCTGCTGCTTTAGTTTCATTGTTATTCATGTCTGAATAACTCTTAGTAAAAATTAGGGTTGGTAATTTGGGTTTGTAATTGAATCTGATAACTAAAGAAGTAGGAGAGGAAAAAAAAAAGCTAATTGTGAGTAATTAAAAGCCCAAATTAACAATTCTATTGCCTCTTCTCCAAAACAAACATACCCCCCTTCAATCTCATTTTCAGAAACGGAAAGGTGTGAGTTGCAGCTTCCTAAACAAAACCTATATAGAGAGAGCATTCTAGCAAGAGTTCTCAGCACTGAGACCTTTCAGAACAGAGCTACTGGACTGGAAAATGTCCTTGTCCCAGGTTCACAGTACGGAAGTGGTAGCTCTGGCAAAAGGCAGTGCCTTGGAACTCCAGCATCTAAAGCAGATATGTGCTCTGCCAAGTTTTCAGAGATCAGCAAGAGCTCAGGTACAGAGCACAGGGGGAAATTCTTCAGTGCCTTTCATTTCCTGCTGAAACACGTCAAGGAAAGTAGGACAAGTCAGAAGAGGTCTCGTGAGAGAGAGTTATAGGCAAATGGAAAATCAACCCAAACTTTGCCTTCTGTCACTGCAGCCTTCAGTTGTGATCCCAAGGTCCTACCTGCCATGCTGAGGAAGCACCTTATTACCTTAGCCATCTTTTACTTGTCCATCATATGATTCATGACATCATACATCCTGACAAGTTTCCTTGCATACAACATAACATATATTAATTGTTTGATTGAGGAGAAGGCTAGGCCCTATGTGGGGTGGACAATCACCAGAAAAGATCTAGGGTTATTTTCAAAGATGTTCCCTATGGATGTGGTTTTACAAGCAACAAGCAACCTTGTTGCTACAGCTCTGATTAGCATGGCTGGGAAGCTGCCTTTATGGACTGGGCAAAAGAGCAAATCTTTTTGTGCTTTCATTGAATCACAGTTATGGGAATCTCATTGTAGACATTTGTTCTGTATTGCAGCTCATTTGTTATAAGAATATGGAGACTATATCATTGTAGAAAAACGGGGATGCAAAGTTTGATACTGACAAGTTTTGTACTGCTTATCTGAACCACCATCATGGAATAAATCAGTTTCATGTATTTACTGAGTGATGTAAAGGATCTGTGCATTAACTGGAGTTGGATCTCATACTTTTAGGATTTGAAGAGGTCCTTTGGATGAAATGGTCACAAATATAGCCTGCAAGCCCATGAAACTCTTATGGCTCCATGTGTCATTTAGGAACAAAGGTGTGATTAATAATTTAGAGATGGATCGTTGTCCAAAAAGTTTTACACCATTCACGACTGGGGCATTGCCTTCTCCCAACAGAGAAATGTTACACTGCTTCACTATGAATCTATAGATGAGATCTGAATCTTGAATGGTGCTTGGCAACATCAAAATATTCTTTCTCAAGCGGCAAAAATATATAGGTATTCTGGAAATTTTTGAACTGCCACCAATACTTCCGTAGCTAAGTGGGTTTATAGGATATGATTTAAGGATTCAGAAGTAGCAGTTCATTTTAAGGTTGACATAACCTTGGCTTCAGAAGATGCCTTTACATCTGGCTGATATCCTTGGGTTTGTTTTCCACCAAAGCTGCAATGGAGCCCTCTTTGCCCATTGCAGTTTCCTAGTTTAAGCCTATTTGACATTCCTAATGAGACTTGTCATGCAGTGGCAGATCTATTTTTTTGAGACTGCAAAAAAAAGGTTTAACCATAGTTTAGTATATATAGCAGTATTCCTCCATCCTTTTCTAACATTTTATACTACAAGCAATTGGCAAAGAGGCAGCAATCAATGACAAGCTTGTTCATCACCCTGAGGAAGGATCTAAACCGTGGAGTACTATTACCCTCTGCGACTTGCATGTACAGTCCAGAAATACTGCAGCTGGCTGGGCATGCAGATAAAAATCATTATGCTAGATGTCCCAGAGGCAGCTTTTCTTAGCATATCTCCCTTTTGAGAGAAAACAAAGCCACTCTGAAATCCTGCATACCTCTCTCTGAAGAGACAAGAGCTCACAAGGCGTTTCTCTGCAATGTTCTCCATTTTTTGCCTCTTCCTTCAAGTGTCCATTTCGCATCTCCCTACATGGACTTGCAGATGTCTCAGCTCCTAGTTTTGCAAGCCTCCATTTATTCCATCAAAATGCATCTGCTCTTGCATGTGCAGAGGAACATTTTACTATTTTCAGTCTCCCTTCATTAATGTACAGCATCCACCTTGTTGCTTCATCCAACTACAAGTAGGGAACACAGCAGTTGTGATACATCATTACAGTTTTAATCTTTAGAAATTTGCACTTGCTATGTCTCTTTTCTTTTGGGAATATTTTGCTTTTGTGTGTTGGTTCAGAATACTGTACAAGTAACACATTTGCCAGCAGTTTGTTCCGGTAACTCTATATATCCTTGGGCATTCTGCAAAGTCCTAGGCAGAATACAGAAAGATGAAACAAAGCTGGGATTAAAGCTCTATAAATGCTCTCCTCCTGTTACCAGAATTGCCGTCCTCCAAGAACACATGGATCTGAAGTGCTCTGCACCCTTACAGCAACTGCAATACTTGCAAGTGTACTGATAAACAATAAATACTGAGCAGGAGGTCTCATATGTCTCAAAGAGACATCTCTCTCTCTCTCTCTCTCTCTCTCTGTATATATGTCTTCATAAATGGGAAGATGAGGTTAAAATGTTTTCCCAGTCTTCCCTCCCCACCTTTCTTTTTCCTTTTTGTGAAGCTTTTATTCTTGTCCTTATCCAATTCTTCATGTCAGTTGCAAAGCATGTTGAAGCAGTCTGCTCCTTGTCACATTTTAGGAGGCAAATGAATTTGATATTGGACTAAATGCAAAAAGAGACTTTTCCCTAGTGAAAACTGGCTAATTGATGTCAAATCGAATAACATTAAAGAGCTGTGATGGCTACAAATCAGATCAGAGAGGGCAATACCAGTTCATTCTACTTCACACAGGGGCTGTACTTTGGAGTTTAAGTGGCAGCGCTTCGGCATTCAGGGCTTCTTTATAATCCAAAGAAATCAAATCTCAAATCTTTTTGATCTTGATTCCTGACAATGGTTGATGATTAAAACTTCTGCAGTGGAGCCTAGGAATGTATTATCATTATAAATAGCTGCAGTCTTGCCATTCCCTGGTCTTTTCTGTGGGTCTGGAGGCTTGAGGCTAGAAAAGCTAGGAAGAATATAAAAGACGCTAACAAGAGAAGTCAAGTGAGACCAGGGAAAAAAGTTATTTCTAACAATCAGATTAATTTTAAGGATACCAGGTTTCTCTGTCTCTTTACCTCTGTGCTTTAGATTTTAACCTAAAAGGTAACAAAACATAAAGGATGTTTTAAAAGTGAAAAGCTAGTTTCTCAGGCATGGTTCTCTGAATTAGAACTGAATTATCCATTGGTCTGTATTAAAGAAGTACAGTTTTAGACTCTGTCTACTCACTGTTGCACAGACAGATGCAGTCTCACTCTTAACAGGTTCCTTTGGCTGCACACATTAATCCAGACTGCACTCTAGGTATAAGAATATAGCAAGTCTTTTAAAAAAGAACGGAGAGGCTTAAAATTAAACGAAGAATGTGAGCAGTGATGGCTGGTAGAAGTAGCAAGAAGTCTATTTTTTTAATCAGGCAGCTCATTAATTGACTGATAAGGCAAACATGTTTCCTTAGGTTCATTTGGATTCAAAAGTTTTAGAAGGCATATGACTTTTTCTAATAAGTGTTGTGAATAAGACAAAGGCACTTCTACTCCAGATGCCTCTTGGCACATCATACCTGCCTGAGAGGCCAGACACCGCACAGGACACTGCCAACACAACTGTGAGTCACTCAGGTGGTGAGTGACTTGTGATCACTCAAAAAAAGTCACTTCTATATTTCTGAAAAGAACTGTGAGGATACGTTTCCAGAAGAAAAAACGTGGCATGGTCTGAATATGGAATATGGATATGATTTGCCATTTATGAAGATATGGTCCAGGCAAGCTCTGTCTCTGTATAAGCATCTTGTGTTCCTCTTAGCCACCTCCCTTGTGTTTGCTGTGCAGAGTAGGGCAATGCTCAGACTATCTCTGAAGATGATCTGCCCTCAGTAAATGTACATTTGTACTCTAGTAATATTGAGGTTCAAACAAATACTGTAAAGGACTGCAAATTTTCCCCAGAAACAGAATCTGTCATTCTAGAAATAGGTCTCATCTACAATTGGGCCATGAATCTCTTCCTACTACAAGCAGCAAATGTTAGAAATCTTACCATAAAGCCTTTTTCCATCTTGGACTGGAGTGAATGTAACATCAGTAGACACACTGGCAGCAGAATATTTGGCACACATCATTGTTTTCATCCTTTCCAAGGCCCTAGAAGGTACTATTAATCTTTTTTTTTGCAGCTATTTCATATTAATAGCATGATGAAAACATAGGGATCTTTGTACCTGTTCAGATCAAGGGCTGTCAGAGTTTTGTATCCAGCAACAGCCATCAGCAGTTGCCTAGGGAAGAATAAGAATGAGACAAGTGATTTTTCAATTTTTCCCAAATGCTCTCCTTATCAGACTATTTCATACCAGGAGACTTCCTGAACCTGGTTTCATTTGCATACATTGCATATTAAAAAAGGATAATGAAGAAGAATATTTCTGGAAAACAGGAAAATCCGCAAGAAGAAAATTCTTTGGATGTTTTTAAAGGCAATGGACTAGATCTTCAACTAAACTAAATTAGCACAGTGGAGATGAGGGTAGTTAGTTGGTAGCAGTGCAGGTAAAATGATTCTTCCTTCAAAAATTGTGTTCAAATGTATATTTCACTTATAAAAATAAAAAGCTTTCTTCTTTGTTTCAGATTTCTATAAACAATGCAAACAGAGATGAAAATCACTAATGAAAACCTTGGAAAATGTTCGGTTTTTGATAAAACCCTTGAGTATCAATGTTCTATTACTCTATTAGGAAGGGTAGTTCAAGCTAAATCAAAACTCCCAGCTCTGTTCCATGGCTCTCATTTTATGCCTTCAGTAAGAAGGTACCTGCTGTTGTGTATCTTCAAGAGAAACATATCAGATTTTAAAGGTTTTTTTTTAATTTTATGGCTTTAGTTTTTTAATGTAGATTTTTATATTTTTTAAAAAAAAAAAAAAAGAAGAAAAGGTAAGTCATGTGCTCAGGTGGGTTTAGTTTGAATTAACATCATTCCTTGCATCAGGGGCTTTGCCTATTCTAAGACAACAAGGCTGTAGATAATTTTTTTCTCTCTGCAGGATGTTGATCAGTAATAAAGAGTGAATGATTCTCAGTCTGCTTGCTGACACACGTTTACAATTTATCTCATTTCAAGCTTTGGATAGAGGACATCTTCAGAACAGATTGTGAGTTAGGCAGAAGAGATTCATGTTCAAAGACATCTCTTAAAATATAGTTAGCACACAAGGTCCTAAAACTAAGATTAGCTTTTCATGTTGGTTTTGTATTAGTGAAACATAAAATTCAGCTGTTATATGGGAGGATGGAGGACACAAAGGTGTAGAAGGGGTGTAAATTTAGACTAAAGAGAGCAGACAAGTTAAACCAAGTAGTGAAACCTAAAGGTGAAAAAATGTAGAAGTTTCCCCATTGCTTTTCCAGTGGTACTGAGAGAAATAACAGATTGATTTCTTTATTATGCACCCATAGCATGATATGGCAGACGAGATTATGGTCTTTAAGGTTCCTTCCAACCCTAATCATTTTATGATTCTACAATCAGCTTTGATGTTAGAAACCATGATCAGCTTTGATGTTGGAAACTATTTGCCTTGTAAATACAAATGGTGACCAATTAAATAAAACTGAAAACTAAAATGGTGCCTCTTCTGCTCTTTACATTACAATAAAAAGTTGATCTCACATATGAAAAAGAAATCTTACACTGTGAGTTGGTCATGGGTGGCCAAAAGTAGATGAACAGGAAGAGCTTCAAATTATCATTAGTAACATGAACCAAGCAGAATGGCTCATAAAAAGACTTTCTTTCCTTTTTTCCCTGAGAAGTCTACAGAATTGTCAACATGCCTGGCTTTGAAGGACTCATCACAAAGAATTTAAAGGACAGCAAGCTAAACCCACCTCAACCTTATACCACAATATTGACCTGGAAGGTCATTCATTACAAGTAAGTGTTCCAAACTACCTTTATTTCTAGGTTTTTTCAATCATCTTGGCCCATTCAGTCCTTGCTCCCTCTGTTGAGCTTATCCGCGAGAATCACTTAATGTCTGTGTGTGGTGGTAATTTTTGTGATGTGAAAATATCTTCAGCAAAAAGAGATCCTGAAGCTATCATATTCTTTTAACAAAAATTATTCAGCCCAAAGCAAGACAAGAGCTATCATGTTGCTGTGTCTTAGATGTGAAATACCAGGCTTTGAAATTCTGTAGCGTTGAGCTAACAAGCCTGCCTGGCGATGTGGTGTGTAGGGGCAGTGATTTAAAGATCATTTGAAACAATAGCTCTGTCTTATTGCAGTGAAGACTTCCCCTTCCCCAAAATTTAAAATTTAAAACACGCCTCCTCTGATCATAAAGGCAGTGCTTTTTGCTTTCTGAGATGGAACAAAGTATTTCCTTGATGAAAAAAATATGATTTTGATTTTAAGCAGTAGGAACATTTTCCCACTGCATATTTTTCATGCTGTGGAGACTAACTGTCCACCAAGTATTTCAAATGTGAATTTTCAAACAAACAGCTCTGCTGAAAGACATTTTCCTCCTAATTTTTTATTAAAGCATAGCTCTAAATGTTGTAATTCCAAACCATACTCTCCCAGCATCCCCTCCACCAGATATCAGCATATCATCTCCAAATCCCCTATGCATAAAGGAAGTATTTCATTCTGCTTGTAGAACCTGAAAAGCAAGAGGATATAGTTAATGGCCTGGAAATGAACAGAGAAAGAAAGGAATGATATAATTTCATCTTTAAACTTTAAAATGAGGGGTAAAAAAAAAAAAAGACAGGCAGAATAAACTTAACCTAAGCACATGGTTCACAGATATGCACATGAAAAGTAAAATGGCACAGACTCTTTCATGTAGTGAAAAAACAAGCAGACTCCCTTGAGCTATGGTGTTTAACACTGATTTACACCTTCTAGGAATATGGCCTGGGATATTAGTGGAGCTAATTCCTCTTTGAAAGAAAAAACAATCATTTTCCTTTACCCATTTAACATTCAAACATCCCATTAACCTAAATTAAATGCTTTCTTGTGGGTTTTTAATTTAGCACAGTGACCCCCGAAATGGAAAGGCCACTTACAATTACAAACTCCACTATACAGCCACCATATTCTGCATCTTGCAGTTATCCTTATCATCCCACATGTTTCTCATCTTGGCAAGCAGGAAACCTCTTTCTCTGTCTGTGTTGTATGTGTGTGTGCTGGTAGATTTTCACCTATGTGCTTTTCTGTTAGTGTTCTTTAATTTATGTGGCTTTGGCAAACTAATAAAAAGAAGGAAAGGGATATATGGCCATTATTTTATTTCCTATGGGTTTCTGGGTTCTATAGAAATGGTTCAAAAGGAAAAAACTACCCATATAGTATGCATCCAAAGGACAGCCCAGGAAAGTTTCCCTGGTTCACCTGGCAGCTCAGGTCTGCCTTGTGCTTTGCAAGGTAAAGTTAACGTTCAGGCAAGAGGCAGACACTGAAAGGGCAGGTTTAGTTTTCTTTGGAGGTTCAACAGAAATCTCTCTCACGCAGCTCTGAGCTCTCCTGAAAAACAAAAACATCAGAGTGCTTCTCATCACAGCAAAAGGGCCTTCTGAAAAGAGACTGTGCAAATGCTTTCAGAATAGCCATGCCGTGTTCCTGTCATGTGGAGCATGAAAGGAAGCTTCAGGTGTAAGCATAAGGTGGAGAAACAGTCCGGAAGCTCTTGAGATGCAAGAACTTTTTATGCAACCTGTTGATATGTCTCAACTGACAATGGTACCCTGCATTATGCTGGAGAGAAAGCATTGCCTAATTTGTTTCAAAGACAGCTCAGTGATATATCAATAAAAGTAGCTTAATTAACTGGAAGGTGTGTGCAGAGATAAGTTTTTAGGTACCCAAATGATCTATCTATCTGGTGTGTTTGCTAAACTCTCTATATAGCATATGCCTCTGGCACACATTAGTCTGCTTAGCTGAACAGGCCTCTGGGTCAGCTGAGCGATGCAAGGTGTCCTGTGTGCCCTTATCCTGCAGCTGGCATGAAGATAATCATAATTATGGGATTGTATTTGTCACACAATGCAACAGCATTTGGTGAAGCTGTCACTGTGAGCTCACTCAGGTGAAACGTCCCACCAAGCTGTTGATCCACAACTGATCTGCTCAGCTCAATCTGACCCTGGGGTAGCCTCAGGGTTGATGTGGATAGAGTCAAATGATGAGTTTCTGCCTGCTGTTACAAACAAGCAAAAAAAAAAGATCAAGTACCTTTTTTCTGACTAAAGACTAAGTCTCATTTCAGGTACTTAAATCAAAAATTGAGATTAGCTACATGCTAATCCAGGAAGAGCTGAAACTCTGATTTCAGTTTGTAAGTTGCTTGCACGCAGGTAGGCACTTGTATGTATCTCAGACACCTATATGTATCTCAGTATTTCCAGGGCTGAAAACTTGGGTTTGGTCCTATACCTGAGCCTGAACAGTTTTCTTCTACCTATGGGCCTCAGGGATGCGAACACAGGTTAGTTACTGAAGCCAGAGCTGGTTACTGCTATTTTTTTAAATAATGGTGTAAGCCACAGTGTCTGTGGGGAGCCTGTTTCCTCCTCTCTAGTCCTCCCTACAGTGAAGGACACGTTCAATGTTTTGCCTGTGAGAATTATAAAGCCACGTATTTGCTAGCTCCCCAGTGAACATCCTGAGCACCTTACTAGACCAGTCTAGACCATTTGTACCAGCTGGTACTTTCTATAGAAAGTATCCTAGAAGAGGGTTTCACTCTACAACATTTAGGTTACCTTTGTCCCAGTGACTGCATACCACAAGGCACCCAGAAAACCTCCCTTTCTCCTTCTTCCTCAGCAAAGAGCTGCAGACTTGCTGTCTGTGCCCTGACAAACTGTGGGTCTATTGGGCACATTTCTAGCTCTGTTTTCACTGAGAAGTTGTGAGCCCCAGCTGCAGGTAGTACAGCAGAAGCTCGAGTTATCTTTGTAGTTATTAACCTTTCAGAGTAACTCAGTTGTCTGTGAGGAAGGATTATACTGAAACTCATGACACCTAGAAGAAGGGCAATTCATCTGAACAAAGTTATTGTCCCTCACCATACACATCCACACCTCTTTCCAACCCCTTTCCCTGGAAGGGGAAGGACTGGCACAAGAATACCAGTGTATTTTCTCTTATCCAGACCACGCAAGTGATTCAGGGAAGGGTTTAATCCACTGAGCAAAAATTGTTTCTATTATTTCTCAGTTTCTGTTCTCCTTTTAAAATAAAAAGGAATTCAATCCACCAGAATCCCAGTGGATCCACAAGCCTCCCAGTCATCTGTCTTAACTAGAAAGAAACGAATTTAATCTCCATAGATTATATAGCACACTGCATTGCCAGCTGTTTTCTAGCAGGGGCTTCCTTTGCTCAAAGGTCATAGTACAAATCCCTTGATTAAAAACCAACAACAAACACATTTAAAATGGGTAAAACCATAAGATGCTGCCATAAAGCAGATTATGTGAAGTAGATACTGTTAAAACAGTTTAAATGCCTCTTTCAGGCACGAGTTTAGTTATCTCAAAGCATATTAGAGAGAGCAATAAAATTTAATAGCCAGCAGTAAAGTGTTTATGCATGGCTCTGAACATCATATTGCTCAACTGCAGAACATGTTAACTTTGCCGCATGGGTCAGTCATATCCAGCAAATGGAGTTTGGGTCCTTGCTGGAGATGAGATTATATCTGCTTGGGGTGAGTTCAGCAGAAACTCTCCAGAGAGCCCACAAATGGGGAAATAAGGAATCCATTGCTGCTGTCAGGGCAGCAGCCTTGGCTTGCACCTCCAGAGGAGCTGATTCAGTTGGAAAGTCTGTGCACTGTTTGCATGTGTGTGTGTGTGTTGAGACACAGCCCCTGGGAGGGTAGCATTGAGTTTCAACCTAAAAACAATTGCTTCTTCCAGTCTGGAATGAAGGCTGAAGTTGTATTGTGGTGCATCCTAGGACTGCCAGCATTGTGCCATGTTAGAGATGGTCCCGATGGTTATGATGGATGACCCCTGAAAGTGTGAACCTGTCAGTGCATATGGACACCAGTAAAGATGTGGCCCTACAAAACAGACAAGTTTCTCCTATTTACTAGAAAAAAAAAAAAAAGAGAGAAAAAAGAAAAAAAGAAATGTATAACATTTTGTGGGTCACATTTGGAGTAAGCATTTACAGTGACAACAGAATGAGAGGTAGATAATATGAGCCCATGCCACTAGCCAAGATGCCAGGTTGGGATTCAGAAATCTGATCTTCCAATGACTGTGATGTGCCACACTACAAAAGTAATTTTACAAACCACCCCTTCCCATTTGTGTTTTCATTTAGACTGTTGGATTTCTGCTTTTCTATGCATTTGTGTAGGACCTAAACATGATGATCTAGAGCAGAATACACAAGTACTTCCATTATAAGAAGCAACCTTGGTCTGTCAGTGTGAGAAACATTTGGAGTGTGACTGTCTCAAAGGTGATACAGGAGATGGATTGCAATGTGAACTCTTTCCTGAAGCCCATATTCCTTTTAGAAATTCACCCTGTTTCTAAAGTAAGCATATATGACTCCGATTTTTCAATGGTTCTATTTGCTTCGTCTTAAACATCCAAGTCTCCCAGAGCTTTTGCTTCAGACAGCAGGCCAGCTGGTTACACCTGGCTACGTGGTGTTGCCTGCATAGCTGCTTGGACTTTTAAAAACCCAAGAGTTCATTCATATCAAGGGCCATGTTCCCTGGTAGGGACAAAGCCCGGCAATGGCTTGTAATGCAGTCAGTCAAGTGCCTTACTCCCAAATCTGATTCCTGGGCACTGTTGTGCTGCTCCTGTGCTTTTGCGCTTCCAGCAGCTCACTGAGAGCCCCAGCTCTGGGGCAAGGAGAGTGCAATCTCCCATGGGAGAGATCCTTCTGCTCATGCACAGAAAGCAGTGCCCTCCCCTGCTTGTAGCTCTCCAAACCAGGGTGGGATGAAGATACATTTTTGTTAGAAAGTGGGCAGTAAAGGGAAATCAAGAAAAGGCCAATTCACAGAGTCCCCTGCCCATCCCAGATGAACCCTCAAAAAAGGCTAGAGGAAAGGAGAGTGTAATGAATTCTGTTTATAGATTGCTATCCTCATTTGGATAAGCAATTGACTAAGAAGCTGTTTTTAATTTGTGCTCACAGTGCACAGATCAGCTGTTACTCTTCATATGGTACAAGGGAACATCTCACTTTTTCCCCATCAGTTATGCACTGCTTCCCTCACCATCATGCCATACCTAGCAACTGCAGTGAGAGTTATCTAATTCTTTTTTCTTCATGTTTTTGGAGCAGAAGCGTATGTGCCTCTTGGCTCAGATGGATGAACAGTCTCTTGAAATCACCAAATCCTAGGCTCAGGAAGCAATGGGAATATAAAGCTTTAAGCTCACCCATTTTAAAAGAAACCTACATGAGGTGAAAAAGCATAAATTCTGATGAATTTTAGTAGTTGAGCCATAGATTGCTTCTGGTATTAAGGGTGATTCTCCATGAGTTTCAGGATTTTTTTTTTTTAATGACTCTTAAAAAAGACTATGCCTGGAATGAGGTCTTTGTTTATTGGTGGTGTAGGAAATACCTAAATTGCTAATTAAGTCATGCATAGATGCCTCTCCATATAGTCTAAGTAGCCAGATCATCAGCTAGTATAAACCAGCGAAGACTCAGAAATATCAGTAGATATTTATAGATGTGACGCAAAGAACTTCCCCCCCCAGCAAGATTCACCTGTTCTCTTCCTCTTGTTAGATAACAGAAGATTTCTTTTTTTTTTTGATCAAATGTAAATGTGTGTGGGAAAATATATTAGAACTTGGGAAATTACTACAAAGAAAAGAAGATGAAGTTTTTGTGTGCAACAAAATTGCTTCAGCATTCGGAAAGTGGGAGGAAAAGGGAAAGTAGGGAAATGGAATAGAAAAAAAAAGAAAAAGAAATAAAAAAATCCATCGCTGTTGCATAACGTACCTTGTGGGGATTTTTAAGAGCAGTGGAATTACATGTTACTTATTGGTAATCACATGTTTAACAAGGTGTTCAGTATCTGCTGACTTAAGTAGCTAAAGGAAGCAGGGATGTTTCTCTTATCAATATTTAAAAGTCTTGTAAAATCCCTGCTAACTGGATTATCACCATACTAGAGCTGTCATTGTGCAGGTCTAGCTGCCATTCTAGCATGAATAGCAAAAATGTGTGTGTTTGCGTGTGCTTGTGTTTGTATATAGTTTTGTTTCCCTTTTTCTTTGCTTTAAAGAGAGATGTGGGACACTTCCACCTGGTCTGTGCACAAGAGCATTGTACAGCTAACTGGTAGAAAAGCTGGGATGCTTTTTCTCTCAATGAGACCTAAAGACAAATAGAAGCTTTTACTGCCTACCCCAGTAATTCAAAACCTATTAGAAACCTTACACACATCCAGAAAAAAACCCAAAATGGACAATGTGATAATTTTGAAATCAGTTTAGGGGTTCCTCTCTGCTCAAGCAGGGCTCTGATGCATAAAAATTCAAATTCCTTAAAAGTGAAGAGCTCCAAACCCTTCAATTTTAAAATAAATTAATGATTAATTTCTAACATAACAAGACTCCAGAAAAAGGGGATGTAAAGAAATAGAATTACTATGCAGTCCCTAGTAGAGTAGAAAAATAACCACCAGGTCCTTCAAGACTAAAACAGTGTAAGAAAAAAAGAAACACTGATTTAAGGGAAGAATACATTAACTGAAATGTTATTAAGGGAACAGAAACAATTTTCTTTCAACTGTAATGCAGGATATCATTGAATGAATTCTTACGAGCCATTTTCAATGAGACCACTGGTCAGCACCAGTTATTGGTGTTTATCTGAGGTGAGTCATGGAGGTAGTGGGGAAAGGTGGTTAATTAGACTGGTATCCAGCTTATTTTCTGAGTTGTGGACATGGGCCTGGAGGATCTGCTTTTCTCAGAAACAAGAAGTGTTGAAGAAAAAGGAAAGGGCACTTGTTAGGACTGGTGAGTAGATACAGATCTGCCTTCACATCACACACTACTACTCTGATGTGTGAGCGCATCTGTCTCTGAAGTCACTTGGAATACTCGGTGTTCCCTTTCAAGTTGTAGGAATTAAAGGTGTGCTGAGCTGCTTTAAACTGAGAGTTTGTTACCATGGAAGAGAGTGGTCTTCCTTCTTTCTTCTCCTCCTCCTCATGATTCTTTCCCTTTCCCTGTGCCAATTCATGTAGCCCCTGCTGAACTGATTTAGCTTTCACAGCAGTCAGAAACACCTTACTCTTCACTGGTTGTGGCTTCTCTGATCTCCTGTTGAGCAGAATCAATTCACCAAAGGTCAGGCAAGTATCAAACCAGTGCGGATAAGCAGAGACACCACAGAGCAGCGCTGCTGTTTTTGGTGTCACCGAGATAAATTCTGTTTATCTCACCTTACTACACCTTAAAGAATAGAGAGCACAGCACCAGTGACAACTATGGGAGGGCTGAGGGACCAAGTTATGAATGGATATAGTTGAAGTTGTTTCTGAAGGTAGCAGACTTCAGTGAGAAGAGCTGTCACACCTTAAGCTTTTGCCTAGAGGTTGCATGCTTCCTGCTAATTCTTGAGAAGGCTGTGATCATGCTTGTCTATTGCCACATAGCATAAATGTTGTATGGCCGCATTATAGGTTATGAAATTATAAACATTATAGCATTAAACTGGAAAGGAAACCTGGCTAGATGGGAGGAAAGTGGTTTAAAATTTAGAAAAAATGTTCTGTCAGTGAATATTCCTAGAATAACTCTGGAGACTGAAACCTTTTTTTATTCAGGTTGGCCAGCACTGGGTGTAAACTACAGTCCACAGCTCAGTAAAAACTGTGGCAACAGCTTAGAGCCATATCAAAGAGAAGTTTGATTTCTGCAGTCTGATTTCCCTGATATATTTAATGGATTAGCTGATGTAATGACAAACAGGGAAGGTGTCAGGATTTCAGATGTAGATGGATGTCCACTAGGAGTTTGAATGGACTTAACCTAACACTTCTACAGAGTAATGACTTCTGATACTAAATCAGTTGCTGAATGACATGTTCTTGCTTGAGTTCATGACTCGAATGCAGCTATTCTTATTTACACAGTAGTTCCCAATTCTGTCCACAATTAATATAGACTCTATGTTGACACCAGCACACTCACACAATTTTATGAGCAAAAGCACAGCCAGGCCTCTAGAGAGAAAAATCTCTATTTCCTGAAGCCACATATTCCCCAATTGCTTGTTATTTCCAGCATCTTCTATTTCTCTTGGCATGAAGGTGCATTTCTCAGTTTGAATTGACTTCATTCAATCACCTTTCTGTTTTTCTGCCTCTTGTACTATATTTGTTTCCCCCAGAACACACTCACTGCACCTGTTACTGTGATTTAATGGCTTTTAAATCTCTTCAGCCCTCATCAGCGAGCTTTCAGTTTTTCTGCTGCAATATTTAACATAACTCTACTAGAGGAGGGGTTGGAAGAAAGAAAGGACACCTAACGCTAAACTATTCTCCAGGAAAGTGACCTTTACATAGGAAGCTATGACTTCTATCCTTTCACCTTACATAATCAATTGTTAAATATTTTTCCACATCTGAAAAATCTAAGAAAACAAATTGCTTTAATTCAATTTAATGATCAAATTCCTATTTCTACAGGGGGAAATAAAAAATAAAAGTGATCTAATTTCAAGGAGCTAATCAAAGCTGAAAGTATGACTGGGGGACATATGGGATTGCAGAGATTTCATCTCATCTTGAACATGGGCAGAAGTTAATGACAGTACTCTTTCGTTGTACCTTTCTCATGGCATGCCTCACATACAATTGTATTTTGCTTCCTTTCCCAGTGGCAGCTTTATGTTTTGATAAATTAGAAAGATTACTTTTTTATGGAATAAATATTTTCTTTCCCTTGTGTATGTCTTTGGATATTTGCCCATTCCTCTACAAAATACAAGCTCCCCCTCGTGTTCTCTCCACGCTGCAACTATGATATTGGCTGTGCGGCACATAGTGCAGAGGAAGACGCAGGGCATGCTGGAAGAAGCATGGGGTTTACAGGACTTTAGCTCAAAGCTCTATTCACAACTTACTGCATAATGCTGGTAAAAGAGATGGCCTTCACTGGCTCTTCCAGAAATCTCCAATAACCACTCAAGATCCTGATGCTGCAGGATATTCAAGGAACAGCCTAGCAGTGCCTTTTATCTTGTTTAGGTATTGGCAATGTCTCGCAAGGGAGACTGTCTCCTGCTGAAATATCCCATTTCATAAAGACCACAAGTGGTTTTTGGAGTTACTGAAGGAGATACTGCAGTGCTAAGAATAATATTCAGAGAGACAGCTGGATGTGCTAAGTAAAGCTGAGATCAGGAGATATAACAGGAATTCAGCAATGGGCAATGAAACCGTGTATTACATGATATTTATACCTTTCTGCAGCTCGTGTATTGCTGGTTTTACTGAGAAAAATAGACCCCTCCAAAAAAAAGTGCTGGGTAAGACAGACCAGTGATGTGATCATACCTGGCAATTCAAAGGATGCTACAGAAGCTGCTGCCTCCAGAAAAGTACAGAGGTTCCTTTAGCAGCTCTAAGCATGGGACAAGCTTTATATTGTTCTGAGATAGTTTCAGGAACTTGCTGTTCCAATCAAATCTGCAGGCTTCGCAATTGGTGGTGGAAGCAGACAGGAAATGGAGCGGGAATTCCCCCTGCCCGAGGGAAAAAAAAGCTTCAGGGGCAGAAGAGAGCTAAAGCAAAGCTTCCAGCAATAGATCTTGGAGCCAATCTTAGCTGCTGGCAAGCTCAAATAATTGAAACAGGCACTTAAATGAAGAAAAATGTTAAGCATTTTTGAAAGCCTTTTGGTTTCTAGAAGAGGTGCCTCATAGCCAAAAGATGGAGCCATGATAAACCAGTTCCAGTCTGCGTTAGTAACCATTGTTTTATGTCTGCCTGCAATAGCCCAGAATGGCCTTCTGCAGCAAAGTGGTGCAATGCATCACTATCTTCTAATTCTTGCTCAAGCAACCAAGGCTGGGAACACAGAAGTGAGCACTTTTGCATTCCAAAAGGACTGCCAGAATAAAACATGTATTAAATGTATGCTTGACATAGCCTACTGCTAAGGAGATCTCATGGCATAAGAAAACAAGGAAACAAGAGCTGTTTGACTCATGATTCTTTGTTTTACTAGGTGACTGCAGGGAAAATACATATGAACTTGCACAGCCTACATCATACCAGAGGTTACTGGTATATAACGTAAGCCTGAGATCAACTAAGCAAAACTTTAGTAGGCCTTTGTCAGGGAAAGAAGGAAAAGTTACTGTTTTCTGAAAAAAGGGTGGTCCTGTGACAAATGGATTGTTCAGATCACAAAGATATAGATCAGATATAGAGACATGAAAATTTTTGTGTCCTGAAGTTAAGAAAGTCAGTTCTCTTGGTATAGGGAAACTGGCTTTTTTAGTGTGCATCTCACCTAATCTGTTGATGACATCTGTTTTAGGATGCTGAGTTTGGTTGGATAACCAGCATCAAAGAGCTCTTCCTGACTTCGGAGTCTTTCTGGACATTTAACTGATAACCATGATGAGGGAGATCCACACCTCACAACCCACCTGTTCACAATAGCAGAACTAAATCCTCCTTGCCAACAATTTACACCTGTAGAAACATCCCAAAGTAACTCAGAAATGCCAAGGCACACCTACTAGTAGCCAGCAAATATGCATTAGCAATTATTTGTGGGTTTATTGCATTCATTGGTATAACTGATCTCCTAACAGAATCTGTCACAACTATAATCTACAGGGCTTTCTGTTGTTACATAATAGGGCTTTTAGGAGGAGAAGTGGGTACTAACTTATTTCCTTCAGGTTGCCTCATAAATTTATACATAAACAACCTTTCTAGAAACTCCCTTTCTTGACTCAGAAAGCTGGAGACTGCTTTGTATCAGTGTTATTCAGTGTGAAAGCCTAGAAATGGTGTGAGAAATAGGGGAGCTAATATCAGTCACTAATTCTGGATGATCAGCATGAGAGTGATACATAGGCTGTATCTTTTTGAAAATTGCTGTCTACAAAGTGGACTCCTGAATCTGAACTAATCACCTTAAGCCCTTTCAGAGTGAGAGGAGAGGAACTGTGTGCAATTTATCACATAAAATAGATATTTAGAAGAAGTTAGATGAATTGAGTTCCAGATGTGCATTTCTTTCTCTCCGCTGACTGTGAAGAAAGTATAATAACTAACATAGGTAGAGATGTTCACACCGTATACAGCTGAAGTTAGGTGAGGTGAGTCACAGCCCGGGGTCTGACGCTGTGAGGCGTCAGAGTTTCCATATTCTGTTGATTCTGGCTATAGAGGCTAGGTGCTTCTGAGAAATCTGGAGGGCAACAAAGTGCATTAAAAAAAGGACACACCCTGGAAAAGTAACTGTCTTGGAAATTGCTTGCCTTAAAAAAGCACATTAAATGTTCTTCATCTTACAAACATTGCTATTACTAGTAGAAGGTATTTACATTTCATTGCTTAAATTAGTTAACTGTATTCCCTAATCCACCCTCTTGAGGAACTTCTAGAGAGATCTCAGCATATGCGTCTTCTATTTTATGTGGTGTGATTGCACTTCAGGAGGAACTTTGATCCCTCTCACTATCCACAGCAGCTCATTGCAGTACTAAGAGACAGCTGGGTCAGTCTCAATTACTCCATATCAAATTCAGTTGCTTAATTGGTGACCATTCTAACTAAACTTTGTGAACTTGCAGAAAAAAAATAGCCCAATTAAATACATTTTGCTTCTGAAAATGGACCCAGCATATGAACCAGCCATCTCCTTTCTCAGCAAAACTTAACAATAACTAAATGAAGCTAACATTTTCCAACTCAACAATTCTGTAATACACAACATTTAGGTAGAGAATAAAAAAGGGTTATTAGCTGACCCAGAAATTATGACCAGTGCCCAACAAATAGCCCATTCCTAGCAAAAAGAAGGAATGCAAACTGTTCAAAAGTAAAGGTGAAGAACCAGATACATTCAAAAGTCTAATTCTAAAAGAGGATACTTTTCACCAGAAGTGCTCAGTGACAAATATCATAATGCACTCATAACTATAGATGCTATTCTATATCTGAAAAGATGCTTCTCACTCTAATCGTTAAGCAAAAGCAGGAGAAATGTCAGGAATTTTCTCAGTCTCTATACTGATTTCTGTGGATCCAGTAGGTAGCTTGGATACAGAATAGCTGAACATTTCAGACTGCACTAGGGCTGCATTTAAAATTTGCTACCATGGAAGACAGAGAACTGTCACATTTGGGTGTTCTCTTGACCACCTTAAATGAGACCAATCACAAAGTGGGATTCAAACTTGTAAATTAGATGCATGAAGAAGAAGAACTGGGCAGCAGAAATTTCAATGCGCTGGGTAACAAAATGAAAAGAATAAAGCAGATGGTCTGCAGTCTCATTCACAGCATGAAAGAGCAAAAGAGCGGACGCTGGTGCCATATCTATAGTATTAAATTAACGTACCCCTTATGTGGAACTGAAGCCAGGCAGCATCAAACAACTTTTATAACAACACTACTGAACTCTCTTGCCCTGCAGATATGGGATTACTGTGTCCAAAATTGCTTATTGAAACTGTCTCTAATCATCTTCCCAGAAATTAGAAATAATTTTGGAAGTCCTGGATCACCTATTCCAAGTCAAGGTCTGGAAATGTTCCTGAGTCTTGTTTTATCTACGCTATGGCTAAGTGCTGGGGTAGAACCCACACCAAAACTGTGACAGGTACTTTTGGCTCATTTAATTTCTGTTAACAAAAGCTTTATGAGAGAGAACGCACAGACATGGTGCTGTTTGCCTGACTCAGAGGAAAGATGACTGCAGTAGGATAGAAAACCCTCGCAAAACAAATTTTTGAGAAGTACAAACTTTCCAGGACTGAAGCTTCAAGTAATAGCTGAGAGGTTTCAAAGGAAGAACACAGCACAGCTCTACAGCAACCTAAACCTGTTTGTCTTCTCTCCAAACCATTCCCTCTCTTCTTTCTCCAGGAAAAATTTAAAAGGCCAATGCCACCCTGGAGTCCTAAAAGAGTTTCAAGCAATATGCAACAGTGTTGGGTGACAGCAAGACTGGTTGCATTATGGGTTCTGAATGAATTCCTTGGTAAACATTTCCCACTTTGTCTTCCTTACAAATTGTTCACTTTAATTAGTCCAATCCCATCCAGCAGATTATTCATTCATATACTTCCTGTGAGGAGCGTTTGGAAGTTAATTTCAGCCACTGGATGTAAAGATTTATATTCCTGCTTCTTGTCACCACATACTGAGGTCCTTTTGAATCCTACTCAGCCACTCCACTTTCAGAAGATTAAACCACCAACCTGTGGGCAGAGCACAGTGATCCCAGATTTACCTGATATTTGTGGAGCCATTATGTTTGTGGTGAAGATACCTATTTGGATTTGCTGCTGTCCACTTTGGTTGGTGGGCTGGATGACAGAAAATGTTTCCTGGTTCTTTATTGTAACTGTCTGAAACCGGATAGAGATGATGGGCAACTGGAGATTAGCACCTCATGACAATAAATAAGGATCAGCAAAAGGAGAGTTAAGTACATGTATGGACAGCTTCAGAAGCATCTTTTGTGTTTACTTTGGTGTTTCTCTCTTCTGATTCTAAAAGGTAGACATCAGTTTTGCTTTTCTAAATAAACTATCTCCACATTTCTAGTCAGGGAGCTTGCATACACATTGTCAATATACCGCAAAGAAAAAAATCCTAAATAAATGAATATGCTTGATGGAGAACTCAGTCTTTGGAAACAGTGCACCATATAAAGGAAAGCTTCACAAGCTGAAAGAGGAAAATAAAAGAAGGACTAAATAGATTCACACAGTTACGTTATTCCTTTCATTGGAAGCAGAATTAGTCATCAGCTAATGAGAGCTGACTCTGGGGTCTCTAACCCTGCACTGTGACCTATTCATTGAATACATTCATGCTATCTGCTGAATATGACAGTGTTCCCAGGAAGGTTGTGGGGAAAAGCAAAAAGCTGGAAAAAGACCATGCAGGCTGTGGTTATAATAAATACATCTGTATACAGGCATTTCATACCTGGTTGTGAAGCCTTAATGTTCTTCATATAAGGAAGCTACATTTTCCCAATTTGACGTGCTAGGTTGGATTAGGGTCTTACCATACCAGCTCATAGAAGAGCCTTTTCCTACCTCTGACAATCCCTCATCTGAAGTAACAAAGCATACAAACTGTCAGAGAAAACAGAGGGAAAAACTGGTGGAAATTGTGGAAGGTCATAGAAACCTCCTCCCATTTTAGTGTTTTACTTACAGAGACATACCGGCTCCTAAAAGTTTACATTAAGCCATCACACAAAACCCCCTCAATCCTGTCCGAAAGACAACACTTGCTTTTTTGCCTCCCATAGACACATTTCTCCTCTTCTGTTGCTATTTCATCTGATAGTTTAACGGCATATTTTACCTCATCCTGGTTCTCGACTCTCTATTTTATTTCTCCCTGGCCTAGTAACAGCATTGCAAGGGTCACATTTCAGTTTCACCCTGTGGAGAAGCAATGCTGATTTTCTTTCCCTCCAGATGTGAAGCAACCCGTTTATGTTTAATATTCTCTCTTCAGTCACACAGTGGCCTGCATTTAACTACATTTTTATGCATTATAAATGCACATACATTTGAAAGAATAAAATTCCCTCTATCCAATATCATTCTAAATGGAGCTGAGGTGAGCTCTTGTTTCCCTTAGGCAGCTTGACATCTGAAGATCATGTTTAACCATTTCAGTTTTGAACTGTACTTTTTCACTTCCTAGCTCCTTGTGTTGGTGGCTTTCCAAGCACTTCCCAAAATAAGCACAGAGTAACCCTCCAGACAGTGTGCTAAGGAATATAAATGTAACCCTTATCAGAGGAGAAAGGTGGCTGAAAAAGAGAACAGACAAATTTATGAGAGTTCTTGTAGGGATTTGGTGTCAGCTTCTATGGATGCTTGATGCCCTGTTCTCTGAATTTCACTGTGCAGTGCATGCTGCTCATAAACAACTGGCTCTAAGTTTTCCAAAAATTTCCCAAAATCTGTTTTCCTTCTAGGATTTGGGTGACGATTGATCAATCTGCTACACACATACCTCCACCTCTCATATCCTGGAACCTTCTCATCACAGGTTGCAGCTTGCCTCTAAACATCCAGATGTCAATACGAAGTGTGGGTTACTTTGCTGTGTGGGTGACTGAGTCACCCAAACTTATCAGAGGGTAGCAAGCTCAGGAGTATCTTAAAAACTCACTGGAGGGCTCAGGATTCTTTCACAAGGCTGTGGAAAGAGCACCCATGACCCTGCAATCCTTTCCCTCCTTGTCCTAGTTCTCTGTCTTCTTCACTAAAGTGAAATTTTCATGTCTAGGACAAGCTTCCACCAACCCTTCTCCAACAAGCCCCCTTATATCCACCACGCAGTAATAATTCATAACCTAACCTGAATGTCAATGTCAAGTGTCTAGACTCTACGGCCTTAAAGTACCAGAAGAGCAAAAGATACTGGCTTTGTGTTTGGGGCAAGACACATCTTTTGGCATGAGCCCAAATATTCTGCAGCTCCTGCAGCACTTGCAGCCCCACTGTGTAAGGCATAATGCTCATTTTGTCTCCATCCGGCAGAGACAGGGATTGTTTATCAAGATTCATACTGCTACAAAACTGTAACTCAAAAAAAAGGACGTTTGCCAAAGCAAGGCACATTTCATTAGCCTTCTTATTCTATGTATTTAGAGACAACTTGCTTCTGAATGGACTTTGCAAGTCTCCTTCACAAGTCACAATATATGGTGAATAATGGCAATTACTCTCCACTTAATGAGACAATGATGTTTTACTTAAAAAAAAACCTAAACCACAGAGCCTGTCTATCTTCAGGTGTCTGTGGGTAAATACTCTCCAGCACCAGCTGGAAAAGAATTTATAGAGCCAGATGATTTATGGACTGATCCTTTCAGATCTCCAAACCTTAGCAAAATTTCTGTTTGATCAGAAACCAGCGTAGACCCACTGCAGCGCATCAGATGGCAAAGTGGCATTGACTATTTTCTTTCAGTCCGTTTAAAGACAATGCCTCACCATGACATTGTTGGCTTTGATTTTTGCAAATAGAGGGTGTAGAGAGAATCTCTGAAAACTAGCCAACAACAGCTAGTGCCATAATCTAGCAAGCAAAGGCTGATTAGAAATCAGTGACACGGATTTCAACAAATAAAGCATGACCCAGCTTGCAAAAGAGAAACAAACCACTGAACAAGGTGACTAAGGATATGGTAGATTTACCAGCATATGAAGCCTTGAAATGAATTTGTTTTCAGTTTATGCAATTTACCACATGGCCACATCAACACTTCTCCCCCACATAAGGGAGTGGGAGAGACTGCATAGCCAAAGATAAGACTATCCATTTTGGCAGTGTGCTTACATCAGATGAAAGCTTCCTGCACCCTGAACAAGCACAGAATACTTTGTAGTATAAATAAAACTATTACTCTTGAGCAGCTTATTCATTGTGTTTGGAATTCATCCCATACAACTCTGGATGCCTACATCTGAGGTAGTTACTGCAGGCTTCCATGGTAATTGCTGAAGGAAAGATACAGCACAACTCATAAGGCTTGGACGAATCACATCTTGAAAGTGCCTATTTCTCTGTGTTGACTGTCAAGGATGTTAAGGGTGGTTTGGAGATGTCTGCTTTATGAGTCTCACCCTTTGTGTGTCTCGTGGACTAGTACCAGATACTGGTAATACTGAAGAAATTCCATGGTTGTTGATGCTTCCTCGGATCCCTGAAGTCATAACTATCCAATTCTTACAAGGTACTTCAGGTAGTTTCCTGCAAAACTTCTGCTGAATTCTGTTGTGCTGAAAGGAAGTCAGACAAAGCACTATCTTCTGCTGATCTCACTTTGACCATGACTTCAAGCTGGAGGCAACAATTCAATGCTTTGGTTAGATACACACAGGGACTCTCTTATAGACACGACTGGATCTTGTCCACATTGCTTCTGGGCAGCTGTTTCAGTCTGGAGTAGAGCCACCATGGTCTTAATTCATTAGCTTGAAAGCAAGCCCTGCTGCAGGAAGGAAATTTGGATTGCATCCAAGCAGCACAATCCATCCTAATTTCTTAAGATGCCAAAGGGTGTTTCTCTGGAATAGATATTATGAGCATATTAAGGATGTTAAGGACAACAATATCTACTCAGAGAGTATAGAAAATTTGAGTTGCTAGAAACTAGACCCCAGACATCTTCAATGACCTTAAAAGAGAAAAGCAACGTCTTTCCTGAACACATGGAAAAGAGGTGAGAAAAAATGAAAAAGTAAATGGCAGTTATTTCATTTTTTAATCTGTCTAAATGCAATTTCACTATGGTATGAATGATAGCAGCATGAGCACAGATTGTTACTTTAATAGGATTATTGTCAGATGCTGGCTGTATTTGCACTACAGCAATGAATTTCCTGCAGTGTAGATACATTTCCATGTTTGATAAGTTACAAAGACGGCTAAATGCATTTCATTTTAGATATCAGGTTTTCAGCAGTCTCTATTTTTCTCATATTTGAAAGATTATATCTCTGAACACCTTTATCCACAAGGCTGAGAACCTGATTATAAGTTCTAAAGGCAGTTTGTTAAAAGTTTTTTACAATGGTGTTGATTTACTAATATTGATCGTGTGTACATCTAAGTACCTGCCTTGAGGAACCTTTTTTACTCATCTGGATGGATCCAGAGTGTGGCCAAATCTCTAAAGTCTTAATTTCTCTGAATTCACTTAAATCCAGTGTTTGGATGCAGACACAGGCTTTGAGGTAAGTTGGAGGAGGGCAGCAGCAGGACCCTGAGTGTTCCTTACACTTTAATACAGTTCTAAATGTACCCTTTCATACACGACAGAGGGCCTGCCTGGTGGCTGTGACTATCTTACAACGTGAATTTGCAATGCTTAGCAATGATGTTATGGGGCAAGCACCAGGAAGAAGAGTCAGATGGACTTTTTCCTCAATGCCATCTGTCACAAGAGACCATAGGAGTCACGAGAAACTGAGCCTATAAGTATTCAATGTAAATACACAGTGTCTTCCTCTACATACTGCTTTCAGATTATTTCACAGCACCTTAGCATGGATATTATCTCTAGTGCTAAAATTCATTTCCCTGAACTGGCAGGCTGCCAATTAATTCTTTGTAGCCTGTATTTAAGCTACAATGATTTACAGTTAAGATGTCTCAGCTAATCATAATGTAATTAATACTCTGTAATGCTTTTATGTCTTGGAGAAGGAAGCATTTCATACTTAGTTTTGGCTGCACTTCAGTGATGGACTGTAGGACATCACCTTCTTTTCAAGCTATTGCCTTTTGTTTTGGAAACTGAGAATTTCAAAGAGCTTGAATGTAAATTTGACATTTTGATACATTGCTTGTTGCTGCAGCATATTCAGCTTTTAGATAGGAAAAGTAAATATAAACCAGTTGAATTTCCTTTGCTGGCACACTGTGAAATTTCCCACTAAGAATGCAGCAGACAGTATCAAAGATATTAATTCAGCAATTTTGTGTGTGTACCAGAATGTGCAATCAAAAGAAACTCACTGTGCTGGGAATAGAGAGCTCTCAATTCTCACCTATTTAATGGACTGCCCTTGTAAACTGGAGGAGTCCAATGACCCCCAGTGCCAAGAGTTCTTGAGAGCAAGAGCAGAGGCGGTTTGGAAAAGCAAGAAGTGATTTCAGACAGCCACAAAAACTCTATGAGAGGCAGATTTGAACTTCAGATAGCCTGTGGGAGCAGGATGGGCTGCAGTCAGCTTCCCTGGCAGAGCCCAGGGCAGGCAAACCTTTCACAGGAGCTGCACATCTGCAATACCAGCCTTCGGTGGATCAGTCATGCCTCTGCTAAAATCTTCATCAGAGGTTTTCTGCTATAAGCAAAGCTAATTATGTCTCTCTTAATCACTCACAATCCTGATGCCACAACCACCTGTGCCTGGTAAGACCACCTGCAGTGCCACTGTTACCTCTTCTAGAGAGACGGGTTTGGGGAGGCTGTAGTAGAAGGCATTCTAGGACCTTGCTAGATCCTGCTAGCATAGCTGATCTAATCCTGCTGAGAATGGGAAAAGCATCAGAGACGAGTCCTGGAGAACTTCATAATATCCTTTACATCATGTGGTGTCCAGGGATGCTTGGCCAGGCTTGGGGCTGGATGTGTTAGCAGAAGACAATTCTAGACAGCTCTGTAGGCTCTGGCCAGGAAAGTGATTCCTGGCAGGCACTGAAAGCTAAGCTCTGGACCTTTTTAGCAGGCTTTGTTTGGAGAGGCAAGCTTAATTGCCAGGAATACCTTTCCCTGCTGTTTGATGGTTGCCCTTTGATTTAGGCAATTGTTACAGCTTCCCTACTGGTTAGACTAGAAGGCTATCAGCTGAAATCTTGCTGCCTCATTAAAAAATGGTAAAGTGATTAAAGATTAAACTCTCCAGAACAATTTCTTTTTTTTTTTTTTTTTTGAGAGCCAATTAACTGAAAATGTGTAAATAGTTTTTTACATTTGTGTATCCGAAAATAAAAATAACTACTCAGATACTTTTTATTTACTTTTCAGATATTACGTTACGAGTGACAATAAGAGATGTGGGGGTGTACATATATTTTAAAAACACAGAATAAAAAAACCCCATATTGAAACAGAAATTAACTATTGTGTAAATTCTTTTATGTTGTCATACCAAGCCAGTTGAAGCAATTCAAACAGTTTTTCCATCACAAGTCCCATAATACTGAGAAGTGAAGGTCCATGAAGAACCCTACAAATAGATTTCACACTGAAGCTTGCATCTACAGTTGCAGCCTTCTGTCTTTGCATAAAAGTAATGATTCAGTGATCCTTTCTTTCAAGTTGCAAAGTGAATGACCACTTTTCCATTTGACAAATCTGGAGAGTACCCAGTACAGCAGAACTCTGAAAAATGATATAATATTATTCAAAAAAACCCATTAGGGACAAATGAATTTCAGTCCGTGAGTCTCTTGGAGGCTGAATTTGCCATCTGGGCTGTGGATGGTTTCATTAGGAGGTACACTGGCTCAGATGAGTCACACAGGGCCTTGTAGGTCTATTTGGGACAAATTTAGTCATTACAACAGAGAGAGATGACATCCTTGAGTCTTTGATTCTCTCTGGCCTGATACGGGAAGGAAAAATATAGTTTGTGCTGTTCAAAGAAATCAGCAAGAAAGGATTTGCTCTCTAAGACTTTTTTAAAGGATTTTCTTTCTACATAAGTCAGGTCTGATCTTGCTGGAGGCCTCACTACTACTTACAATGAAACCCTGACTGTTATATTGGTGACATTTCGATGAACCTGTCTTTACTTCATGAAAGTAAGTCATTGGGCAAAGACATATTCTCTGTACAGTGGTGGGTGCTATCCTTGGTGGGTTCTATCCTTCATGTAGCCAGGAAGGGGACACACAAACCATGGCATAGGGTGACAGTTTGGGTCCTGTCTGTCAAAAGGTGTTTCTTGTTCATTCTGCTGCACTGACCACACAGGCTGGGTACTCTGATCCTGAGTTCACTGACTTGACTCAGGATTAAACTAAATGGTTACTTGAGTATCTGGTCTGTGAAGAGGTGATGGTATTGAAGAAGGGCTCACAGATGGCAAAGTTAATCACATTATCATCTTGCCTGCAAGTAACACATGAAATTTTTGTGTTTTAGCCATACCAAACTTATGGAACGATTAAGTTCAGGAGGACATTTGATTAAAAATAACAATTAGGAATACTTACAAATGCACAGGGAATACTTCATCTTTTTACAGCAAAGATGGCAGAATTAGACTGTTTCATTATTCCAGCATGAAAATTTTAATTTAGATCAATTTAATTAATTGCTACAGACCCAAGTTAGTAGTCTGTTAGAGCCAAGAACTTTGGTTTCTCCTTTCTCATTTTTTCAAAAGCTGTGGGGTTTTCTCTCAAATGCTCAATCTATTCCTGGGCAATATTGTTAAATTTACACACTAAAAAAAAAAAGAAAGTTATGTAATATCTGCCAAGGAAAATTAACCTTTTTTTTTTTTTCTCATTTACTGTGGGTAGTTTTCTTCTCCTCTCTATTTCACTGTGATATTTTTTCCTTGTGCACCATTTGTTATGGTTCTTGGGCTCCAAAGTCTGGCAACAGCAGGTGGGATACAGCCCTCTCATTTCTTTAGGGTATCAAGTGCAAGTAGGCATCCAACCCACTCTCTGAACCTGGCAGACTTGTGTCAGCTGAGAACTATTTCCTGACAAAATGTCTTATCTGCTTATCAAACAAAGCAGCTTTTATAACTGGAATAAAACTGAATTATGCCCACTTTCTGTGGAGGGTCATAAGCACAGCTCTTCTCACTCAGGTCATAGTGCTTAACTCTTTAGGGCTGGAGAATAAGAGAAGACCTTAAATTCTGTGGTAGGTCTAACAACCTAGGTTAAGAGGAGGAAGGTGCTGAGCTTGCTCCCAAAGAATTCAATGGATTTCAAAGACTAAGAAAAAAAATCTTTATGTAAATAGCCTTCAGCTTCTATCCCTATTCTTAGGCCAGGAGTGTCTATCACTATAGTTCACAATTAAGTGTGGTACATAAACTGATCTTTGCCTGTTGTTCAAGCCGTCACAAAAGAGAGAGCTGGGATGGTTAAAACGGATCACAGAAATGTGTGCCTTCCTCTTACTCCTATGTCATGGAAGGAAACTGAGGATAGATACGTAAGCATGACAGCATCCTAAATATCCTGTGCACCTTCTCTGGAAGTCAGAAGTCTCTTGTCCCTAATTTCAGATGTGAGGAAATGTGGCAGAGATCTGATGTGAATTTATGCAACTCTGGTACCCACAAGAGAATATTACTGCTTAATCAATATTGACAACTCTGAAAGTCCCCAGCTGGGACCTACCTAGTATCATCAGTAAATCCTTGTGTTTGCCACTTTGCTCATTAATATTGTCTGCCTGTAGCCTTAGTTAAATCTCACATGTAAGTTCTAAACCTAGTAGTCACTTGAAGCACTGCATAAAACAGCAGAAGTAATCAGAGGGACTCAAGGGTGCTCCTCTTATTGTAGAATAGCTCAACAGGAACACCCATGTTAGCAATAGGAGACTTGGGATCAGTTTAGGAGAGGATCTTCTCTAGAAATTCTGTGTCTGTCTACACTTTCCAATTCAGTTTTTTTAAGGAAAATGCTTGGGGAGGAAACAACAAGTTTCTAATGATTTGCCAAAAAGGGAGAACTAAAATCACCAAATACTATCACTTAAAGCAGCAGTGGCAGAAAAAGCAGCTGTACAACCCATGCTTATGACTGCAGTCAGTCCATCCTCTCTGAGGTTTCAGTACAAGTGCTAGCTGCTTGCTTCAAAAATAAATTGATCTCAGTTTCCAGCTTAAAACGTAGAGGGAGTTTTTCTGCCCGACAGGGAAAAAGCATGAAAACAGTGTTAGGATGTTCACATGCCAACAGCAAAGAACTGATTTTTATTACTTTAAAAATTATTAATTTTTTTTTATTTTAGAAGGATCATCCTCCATGGCCTAAGGTTTCCTTGGTGACTTTTCCCAATACTGGGTGCCCAGCTTGAAACTCCACATAGCAATAAAGTCAGTGATCTAAAACTCCTGACAACTACAAGCCTTAATGAAATCTTGAATTTGATGCCAAAATCATGTAAAATATAATGTTTTATACATGTCTGCATAATTTGTTAATTTCATAATTAGGTTATCAATATATCTGTCTTGTAAGTCTTAAAAACAATCTTAGATAATCACATTATTCACTCAAAAAGAGCATCCCATAATTGTACATAAAAATTATTACTCAAAAGGTTAAGTTTGGTAATAAAGTATGAGCCATATATTTCTATTCCCTCTCCCCCATTATAAACCAATTTTCCCTCCTTCCTAGTATTTTTAAATGCTAGTTTCTCCAAAACTTTAATACACCATCTTACAGTGATTAGTTTTTGAGATAATCCCAAAGTCAAAATGTCACTATTAAGAGGATGAAATAACTTTCTGCCTGAAGAAAAGTTTCGTTGCTTCTTCCAGCTGTTGCCTCAATATTGCACAACTCACAAGAAGAGAAGCATCATGAGCAGCTTGAGAGAAGAGTTAATAGTCAGGTCTTCTTGCCAAGAGTTCAGCACTTTCTCAGGGTCAAGTGATGCCTTAGCACAAGCCAGTGAAATTATTCAACTTGGGCTATTATGTAGGGTTTAGACAGAAGGTTGTTCTTAGTTGCATAACATTTAGAGTTTTGGGGTGAGGTCAATCTCATTTGAGTAGTCTCTCAATTGAATTTTCTACCTAGTAATAACTGGTGCAGAGTTACATGCCCAAGTCTGTTCAAAGGGATAGGCTCTCCAGTGTGACGACAAAATTTCTTGCCCAGGCTTGGAAAAAGCATCACAGGTGCAGGAATTCTCCTCGCTCCCTCTTCCTCCATCTTCTAGAACTGACTCTTAACTCATCCTCTCCGCTCACCAAGGGAGCCCCCCTCAACTTTCTGCCCAAATAAACCAGTGCAAGGAGGGTCAGCCCCTTTCCACAGCACAATCATATCACTGCATTTAATGTAAGTGTTACAAAGCAAAGCAGGCAATCCAAAAGACACTTTTGTGCAAAACACAAATCTCCTAAAAAGAGATACACAACCTTAGAAAGGCTGTCTCTCTTTCAAACCTCCAAGTAAAAAAATATAGCTCATCTGTGTTTGGGGGAACACATCTGGTAGATAAGCTTAGTAGCATCACAAGGCAGAATGAAAAAATACAGCCCGTTGCAGCAGCCATTATCACTCTAAGTAGACATATATTCTTATGTATTATAATATACAATATACAATGCATGATATATAATTAGTATATAATGCATAATATATAATAATTAATATACAGTGTATAATATATAATACTTAAATATGTTTAAGAGATTCAGTAGAACTGCATCTTGGAAACAAATTTCCCAACACTTAACTGGCTTGGAACTGGCCCCTGTGCAGAATTCTTTCATATATGAAACTTTGAGAGTCTCATTCTGAAAACAACTATCAAATGACCATATCAAAAAAACTTCCTGACAAGGTACCACACTCAATACATGACAAAGTTGCAGATTATTGCTAAATGTTGTTGCAGAGGACTTTTTCCCTCCACATCAAATACATAAAGGTCACTGGAATTGGAATGGGTTTTTCTGACTACCAGACTACGTGGCTGAAGTCCTTGAACAAACCTGGTATACTCCACTGTGCTCGTGACATCCACACGGGAAAATGTTTTTCTATTCAGGATGCAGGGCAGGTGAGCTGCAGCTGAACTATGATTGCTTGCAGCCCTCCACGCAAATTCCCAGTATCAACAGTGTTAAAATAATACAAACATCATTAGTGACAAAGACAGATCTATTGCCTCCAGCCAGAATATGCTTGTTAAGGGAGCCCTGTACAGCTCCATAACTGGATATGAATTCTAATAAAGTTTGTTTAAAAATGTGATGGTATTCCAGAAGAAAATGTGCAAAACTGGCAATTCTGGTCTTAACAAATCTACTCCTTGTAACTCCTCAGAGACCTAAAGGTTTGCTGAGAAAAGCCTTTTTTTTCCTTTTTTAAACACCTCTTACTAAGAATGCAACAAATCAGATGCTTTCCTGACTCCTACTCCTCAGCACTGTGGTTCTACTTATTTATTAATATCTCTATATATTGTGAAATTGCCCAAATATGCATGCCTGCAGAAACCCATGTAGCAAATTTATTCAGAGTAATGAGGCATAAACCATGCTGTAATCCCAAATGAGGAAGGTTGTTCAAGTTTCTTCACCAGAAGGTCATGTTCACTTTGAGATGATGCTGTTGGAGCTCCCACCAGTGCTAGATTTTATGGGAAAGAAATAGAGTGAATCTGTACTGATAGATATCCTGGGAAATCTTCATGGATATACAGTACTTCTGGAAAAGTATGGCCATTCTGTTACTGAACAGTTTAGTCTGGATTAGCCCTTAGATGTAGAAGGAATTGGCATAAGTAGCAATTATGAAAGAAATATAAGAAAGGCAAGGACAGAACAACACCAAATGCAAATAATGTGCTCTGAGGACAGATGCTTCATTCCCCCCTTTTGAAACAGACTTTCACTCTTTGCCCCAGACATGGATTTTGTAAGACAGAAACCACCACCTGGAGCTGAAAGTAAGAGTCTGTATTCTTTGATGGGGGATTTTTCAGTAATATTCAAATTAGAGGTAAAGCGGGGGAGGAAAGACGCTCACAGAACATTTAGCAATGAACAGCCAAGTGATAATTTCACCATGCTACCACTGGTGTTGCTTCATGGGAGCTGTATTTTGGGAAGCTAAAGCCATGGCTGAGCAAAACGCCTTACACTTCAGTGCCATCCCCACTCTACCTGAATTGTAGGACAATTCTAGCAGTGAGAACTTCTGGGCTTCAGGTGTGACTGTTGAAAGCCAAGTACAGGGGACAAGTGGATCAACAGGTTAGCTAAGTAAACTGGTTTGCTTGAGAAGCTTCTGAAATTAAAATGTGTCTTTAGGCTTTTCCAGATGGGAATATGGGTACAGTCTTTGAGATTGGACCACACAGTAACTAAGACACTCTTTCATCTTTCTTTGTACTGTTTTGGAGAGTGTACTTGAAAGAGAGAAAGATGCAAAGCTGCTCATTTGATTTTGTGTCAGGAGAGGTGTGTCTCAGACTTCAGAGATGCTACAGAAGCAATTACAACAGTAAATAAAACTATTATTAAAACCCTGATGTTTTCAACTGCTATTTGCATGTAATCACTCTTACATAAATGAAGGGAAAGTAAATGTTAAGAGAATAATTTTCTGCTAATCAAGAGTAATAAACTGAGCAGCCTTCTTTCCTTTCCAGTCTTCTCTGACTTTAATGCTGTTTTCCCTCTCATAAGTTTGACAGCAGGAGGAAGCAAAAGGTTAAGCAATGCTATGATGATGTGTGTGTGAGTGTTGCGGGGTGGGCGGGGGTGGGAATTCTGGGGCCTCGAGACTCTGGGTATTTTACCAGCTCTGATGCAGCTCATCTGTTTAGCTGTGCATTTTGAAAGACTTGGATGAGAAGTAACATGATGCTGAGGACTGCAATACTGGACACGTTGCCTTCACCCCGAGAAACACCCTTTTTTTGGAAACTAGACCCTTCTTGAAAACAGATGTTCAAACACGTTTCGAAGGCAGATAGAAAGTCTCATTGAGTTTGATGAGGTTCAGATCACCCCTGCTCCCTACCTCTAACAACCTAACCTGCAGACTTTCCCCTTAACAGTAGAACCATAATCTATGTACAGAACTGTATAATGGGAAAATGAAACCAACCTCATTTGCATAACCTGATTTTCATTTATTTTTCTAACTGGAAGAGTGAGATTTTTCTCCTTAGGATCCGATATTTAGGATCTGAGTAGGAATTCTATTCTAATGTTACAATGTTTGTATAGAATCTGGCAAAATTAAGCAGGAGTGACCATTTGGCTCAACCTTATTGAGTCCCTGGAATGATACATTCTGTGTACAGCAGTGATGAAGGCACATGATGCTGTTTAACCACAGGCAAAATATTTATGACGGCTGCTTATTATTCAGTTCTACATTGCACATCTAATCATTTTTGAATGGAAAAGAAAATTCAATTCACTCAAATCACAATACATTGTTGCTACTAAAATTGAATATAGCTTCAACAATGAAAAGAGAACTGCCAATAAATCTATGCTGGATGTAAGCAAGGGTGAGGGAAACTTTCACAGTTGTTACACAGTATTTTAAACAAGCAAAGTTTAATTTTGATAATGACTCGACTCTCAGAGCACCTCATTCTTTTTAATTTATTTTGTCATTAACCCATTTAGGAAGAATAATACTGATAATAAAAGAGAAAACAAAGAGATTAGATGTTTCATGAGAGTCTTACAGCACTACCTCTGAACTCCCTCCTCCTTGTTTTTCTGTACCATCCTTACAGCTCTGCATTTGTGCTGTTTCCAGGCAGGGCTGTGCTGTACTCACTCCAACGTCACTCACATAAAACTAAGTGGGGGACTGCAACTCAGCGTTAGTGACTAATTTGGGTAATACAACCCAAATCAGCCCTGTGCAGAATAGCTGATATATCTGACAACTCTAGCACCACCTATGTGGCTTGCCAAAAGCCACAGAGAGAGTAAAGTCTCGGATTCAAATTCCTGCCTTCCAGCTCCATCTGCTTTTAGTCATTTGTTCCATCCTCTGCTAAATACTCCACATAGTCCTATTCCTGAACTTTCCTATGGCACTATAGTTCACCTATTCCACTTCCCTTCCTCCTCTGTCTTTCATCTGCCTTTTTGCTGCCTTTGATAGGTCCCAGAAACTTCCAAAAGAGTCTGTCACATATGTTAGGGCTTGGTCCAGGGCCAGATGCAATAGTACTGCTGACAGGTTAAAGCAGGGGAAGGAGAGGCTGTGCTGCAACATGACAGCTCCATCCTTACTCCCTCCCACAGCCCAGATCAGGGGCAATGAACAGAATGAATGGTGAGGTGACTTTTCTCTTAGATTTCTATGTAAAGCCATTTTATTTCACCTCTTCATTCAGAATTTAGTATGAGCAGAATTTGAGGCAGATGGTGGGACAGCCAGTATATTTGCTGGAAATGTTTCACTCAAGAAACATTTTTCTGTCAATTTATAATGGATAAAAAAATATGGAGAAGTGAGATTCCAGGGCCCTGGTTCTGTAGCTCAGACATGAACCTTGCAGGCTGATTGCATTTAGTGCAAAGTGCTGGGAGGACAAGTAGGGCTGATGCTCTACAACTCAATCAGCAATGGGTTTTAAGAGAAGGAGATGTGAGAGGAAGTACATCAGGAAACTTGGCAGGGCACTCTGATTAGACAATGTCTCTTTGCACTTTCAGCTACGCTTTGGAGCAGTACGGGCTAATTATCAAGTGATTAGCTCTACAAATGACATTTTGCTTATTGTGTCAGTGAATGTCCATAAATCCTGAATACAATCCAGTTAAAAACAAACTCTCATCATCATTTTACTCACTCTGGAATGGAACAGGGACTCTGAAATAAGTGTGCAACCTTCAGGAAAATTCAAAGGAAAAAAGAGGCTTATAGAAGGTTGAAGCAGGGACAGGCGGCCTGGGAAGAATACAGGGATGCTGTCTGGGAAGCTAGGGACCAGGTGAGGAAAGCTAAGGCCCAGTTAGAATTAAACTTGGCTAGGGATGTTAAGGATAACAGGAAGGGATTCTATAGGTACTTAGCGAATAAAAGACAGACTAGGGACAATGTAGGCCCCCTCCAGAAGCTATCGGGAGAACTGGCTACCCTGGATTTGGAGAAGGCTGAGGTTCTTAATGATTTGTTTGCCTCGGTCTTCACTGGCAGAGTCTCTGACAGTACCACCCAAGTCTTGGAAGGCGGACGCAGGGACTGTGAGAATGAAGACCCCAGGCCCACTGTAGGAGAGGATCTGGTTCGAGACCATCTTAAAAACCTAAACGTACACAAGTCCATGGGACCTGATGAAATCCATCTGCAGGTCCTGAAGGAGCTGGTGAATGAAGTTGCTGAGCCACTGGCCATCATATTTGAAAAATCATGGCAGTCAGGTGAAGTTCCCGATGACTGGAAGAAGGGAAATATAACCCCCATTTTCAAGAAGGGGAAAATGGATGACCCAGGGAATTACAGACCAGTCAGTCTCACCTCTGTGCCTGGCAAACTATAGGAGCAGATTCTCCTGGAAGGCATGCTAAGGCACATGAAAAACAAGGAGGTGGCTGGTGACAGCCAGCATGGCTTCACTAAAAGGAAATCCTGCCTGACCAATTTAGTGGCCTTCTATGATGGGGCTATGGAACTGATGGACAGGGGCAGAGCAGTTGATGTCATCTACCTGGACTTGTGCAAAGTGTTCGACACTGTCTCACACGACATCCTTGTCTCTAAGTTGGAGAGACATCAATTTGATGGGTGGACCACTCAGTGGATAAAGAACTGGCTGGATGGCCGCACCCAAAGAGATGTGGTCAATGGCTCGATGTCCGGCTGGAGATCGGTAACGAGTGGTGTCCCTCAGGGATCGGTGTTGGGACCGGTCTTGTTCAACATCTTTGTCGGTGACATGCACAGTGGGATTGAGTGCGCCCTCAGCAAGTCTGCCGATGGCACCAAGCTGTATGGTTTGGTTGATACACTGGAGGGAAGGGGTGCCATCCAGAGGGACCTCTACAAACTTGTGAGGTGGGCTGATGCCAACCTGATGAAGTTTAACCATGCCAAGTGCAAGGTCCTACACCTGGGTTGGAGCAATCCCGGGCACTGCTACAGGTTGGGCAGAGAAGAGATCCAGAGCAGCCCTGCACAGAAGGACTTGGGGGTGTTGGTCGATGAGAAAATGAACATGAGCCGGCTGCAGTGTGTGCTCGCAGCCCAGAAAGCCAACCATATCCTGGGCTGCATCAAGAGGAGCATGACCAGCAGGTCGAAGGAGGTGATCCTGCCCCTCTACTCTGCTCTCGTGAGACCTCACTTGGAGTATTGTGTGCAGTTCTGGTGTCCTCAACATAAAAAGAACATGGAACTGTTGGAACAAGTCCAGAGGAGGCCACGAGAATGATCAGGGGAGTGGAGCACCTCCCGTATGAAGACAGGCTGAGAAAGTTGGGGCTGTTCAGCCTGGAGAAGAGAAGGCTGCGTGGAGACCTCATAGCAGCCTTCCAGTATCTGAAGGGGGCCTACAAGGATGCTGGGGAGGGACTATTCATTAGGGACTGTAGTGACAGGACAAGGGGTAACGGGTTCAAACTTAAACAGGGGAAGTTCAAATCGGATATAAGGAAGAAATTCTTTACTGTGAGGGTGGTGAGGCACTGGAATGGGTTGCCCAGGGAGGTTGTGAATGCTCCATCCATGGCGGTGTTCAAGGCCAGGTTGGATGAGGCCTTGGGTGGCATGGTTTAGTGTGAGGTGTCCCTGCCCATGGCAGGGGGGTTGGAACTACATGATCTTAAGGTCCTATTAACTATTCTATTAGGTCCAACCCTAACTATTCTATGATTCTATGATATATACTGTCCTCTTAACTGCAGTATTGCAGAAGGGTTGGAAGGGACTACTGGAGGTCATCGAGTCCAACCTCCCTGTTCAAGCAGGGTCACCTAGAACACATACTCAGGATTATGTAGAGACAGCTCTTGAATATCTGCAGGGAAGGAAAACTCACTGGGCGACCTATTCCAATGCTTAGTCAGCCTCACAGTAAAGAAGTTCTTCCTCATGTCCAAGTGGAACTTCCTGTGTTTTTGTTTCTGCCCATTGCCTCTTGTCCTATTGGCTTGCACTATTGCAAAGTCTGGCCCCACGCTCTTGACATCTTCCCTTCAGATGCTTATATACATTGATCAGATCTCGCCTGAGCCTTTCCTGCTCTAGGCTGAACTGGCCCTGCTCCCTCAGCTTTACCTCATATGACAGATGCTGCAGACCCTTAATCATTCTACAGGACCTATGTGTTTCATTCTTGCCCTTCTGGAGTCCTTCCCCTGGGAGGATGAGAAGTAGAACTAGGACAACAGATTTGAGTTGTGAGAAGGCCTGTGATGGGGAGAGGTGAATCTAATAAATTAGGAAATATTTCCACTGGATGTGGAAGAGGCTTCCACGCATTCTGACTGTTACGCTATGAAGGTTATGAGAGATGGAGAAGTTTCCATCAGTCTTCCCTACCACAGAGAATTGAATGGTCTCAAATGTAACATTTCAGGCCAAAAATTTTAGACCACTGAGGAATTCTGCAATTCACCTTCCTAGAATACCTCCTCTTCTTGGTACACTTTTAAATGAACATCAATTTCTTTGAATTATACCACAGTTTCATTCTGACTTTTTCTTACAAAACGTTTCAAAGTCCAAGTTTGAGGCACAAAACAGCTTTACTGGTTTGCCTAATGTGACACAGGAAGTTTGTCAGAACCATACCTAAATCTGTCACCCAGAAGCTTGAGTGCAAGGCTTTTCATCTGCTTCTCCACTTTATTTTCAGCTTTCCATGAATACATTCATCACATAAATTTATGAGAGGAAAAAATACATTTGAAATCCCTGCTGCAGAACATTCCCAAGCAAGGATTTAATGGAAAATATTTACCCTAATTTAAAAACCAAACACATAAATTCCAAGTAGATCTTTTTTGCTCAGACTGTTTTGGAGCTACCCATGTTGATTGCTTGCAGGGTTTGGTTCTTTTAAAAATTTCTTTGTCAATCTTGGATCAATGTACAGTTTTTATTAAATCAAGAAGATGTGACAAAAGGAAGAAAAGCAAAGAAGGTGGGAAATGAAGTTCAAAATAAATGTCTAAGTGATGAAGCTATGCTCTGACTAGGCAGGATGGTGAGTAGAAGTTTTCTAAAGACAGAGTCAGCAGTACTGAACTGTGCAGTCTTACAGAGAAAAGGTCTTTGTACCATTCAAATGACGCTGGCATGTGAAATCCCTACACTGGGACTGTGTTTCAGAATGTTGTGTTCCTCGTGCATCTCAGTTTTATCTTCTCCTCTATCCTAATCCTCAAATTTTTGAAGATGGCTCAGATTTTTTAGCAGCAGCCTCCAAGATTGTCAATTTCCACCTCAAACAAGCACTTAAATAAGAAATGGACACCTTTGATGGATGTAAAAGCTTCCGTAGAAGCATAGACTGAGCTTCCCAGTTCCAAAGATATTCAAAGGAGGCCATTAAAAAACAGTCAAAGGTGACAGCTATTCAATAATTTCAGCCTCCTTTCTCATTCTTGTGGCCACAGCACCTCTTCTCCAAATCCTACCATCTTTATCAAACTTAAGTTTTCAGGTGTTACTACAGCTTTGAGGCCAAATCCATTTTTTGTGATGTCTACACCAGATGGCTGAGTCAGAGAGACCTTCAGCTAAGACAATGTATGTTACTTGGAGAAATAGCATAACTAGGCTCTCAATATGCTTGCATTTTTATGCATGTATTATATCCTCTCTGGTCTAGATAGGCTGTGGACTGTACACAGGGTGTCTAATAAGATCTCATATCTGAACAGTCTTTTATCTTGCTATCTCTCCTTTATCAGCAATGACTTAATTAAATTAATTTTTCTACTCAATGCAGCTTCCTCTGGTACAAGCAGACACAACAATACCAATATTCAAACTTGAGACAAATTTAGGGTGAATTTCTGAGTTTGGCTCTAGCCTTTATAATTTTCTGCAAATGCTTCAATTCTTATAGGGTTACAGTGCAAGAGCAAGGAATGGCTCATAACACACTCATAAGCAACCTCCAGGAAAAGGCTCTGTAGCTGAAGATGGAAACTTGAAGTTCTGGAAGCAAAACCAAGAGTGATTATAAACTTTTAAAACTGATCTTTGCCTTCGTATTCTGTGCTTGTAAGTTTTTGTCTCCCTGGCTGCACAGCTGGGGCTGCAAAACAACATTGACGTATAAATAATCAATCACTACAGTTATTATTTTAATTATGGCACAGGGTGAGATTCTTTCATTTAACTGAGTTGTTGATAATGTTAAGCTTCAGACTCTCATGTTACTGCAGAAGGAAAGCACTTTTTACAGCTCTTTCCGGAGGAAAACAGTGAGAAAAGTCACAGACTTCCCAACAGATGGCTTAGGGACCTGCCCAAGAACTTCAAGACATGAGTCATTAGCTCCCCCTCAGCCTGCCTGAATTTGAACTCACATTTTTCCTAAACTGGTCTTGATCACTGGTTTAACAGATATTGAGGCCAGAGAGAAGGAAGCAGCTTTGCTCTTCTTCCTTCTGAAGCTGAATCACTGTGTAGCCAAGGACATACAAGGTGTAAGTCAAGCAAGAGCAATAACCTCTGTGGACTGAAGCCATTCTGAGTTGTGGCATCTGTACATTTAGGGCACTGCCAAGCTCCCAGCACCCTGGGAAACAAGTAGCGTGTTTAGGCACCCAAAGGATGCTAAGGTACAAAGTGAATAAATAGGTACTCTTTCTGCTGTCTTGGGTATAGGTAGGCTGCAGTCATTCTTCAGGCATCATGCAGTTCAGTGATGGGACTCCTTGTCATGGAAAATTGGTTATTCAGATTAACTGAGGTTCAAAAGCAACTGTACAAATTCACATGTAGAAATCCTTTGAGAGCTATAGAATATGAAGATTACTTCTGGCTCAGGGAATGCCTGTGCTGCTGGCAAGTGGAAGGTAGGACTTTCTGGCCAGCAGTATCCAGGATTCACTGTTCTTATTCACAACTGGGCATGGGGATAAAGAAAAGATACTGGGTCTGATGGCCCTGTTTTCTAATCTTTTATGATCATTCTTACATTTTCATGTATACCAGCACTAACTCAGGTGATATCTAGGAGTAAAAAATCAATCCCATAGTGAACTTGCTTAGTGTAGAGGCTGGATCTGCAGAAAAGGCCTTGGAACATGCTTTCTAGGCACAAAGCAAACAGGATTACGTGGGTCTCTGCCACAGTGACAAGGTTCCTCTGTGGAGTGACAGCTCTGAATCCTCTGCTGTCTTCTTTCCCAACACCCAGCCCTTCTATCAAGTCTGGTACAGCAGCAGCGTTTTTAGGAAGGGTGCTTCTGGGTTTAACTCACTCAACTGAGCTCCCTGTAGCCCAGCCCAAGAAAGACAGTTGCCACAAGCTCCTGTCTTGCTTTCCAAGTTTCTCTCTGTTCCTGTTGGGTTTTCTTGGCACGGGCCTTTTAGCAGGCGTGAGGACAAACATTAGACATGCAGCAGCTGTGCTGGCACAGCTAGAAAACATATCAGTAGGAAATCCAGAAGAACAGATGCAACCCAGCAAGCCTGTGTGGACTGCCTGCACAAGCCTCTCCATGCCCAAAGTGGTGCCAAATTCCTCAGCAACATGTGATGGGCACCATGCCCTCCAAACAGATGGACATGAGCATTGACAAACCAGAGACCACATCCAAGCATTAAACGTAGGCTTGTTGTGGGGCAATTGTCCTAGCCAGACAAGTCAAAACAGATGGCCAGACCTGTAGATCTTTGTTTTACACATCTTAATTACACAGCATATTTACTGACCCTGTTGGAAAGGCTCTGTTTTCAAGGACCTTCACTGTGTCACAACTGAGTTTTAGAAAGATATGTCTAATGTGTGAGAGAGGAACAATTGCCCTACGGAAAGAAACAGCTAAATTTTTTTTTGCGTTTGGTAGATGATGTTTAAATATGAGGGAGCTGGACTATAATTAAGCAGATTAAATTCAGATCAGATACATGTAAGATGTCCCAGTGAGAAAACAAAAACCAGACTCAGTGAAATGCAGCAAGGAGGAGCCAGCAGTGTAGCCAGGCTGCAGATCAGGCTTTGAGGATCTTTGAAGGCCACAAGATGAATGGAATTCAGTAGTGCACTGCTTTTAAAATGGTAGACTGCTTTCCAAAATGGGCTCTTGGCTGCCACCAATGTGAAGCTCAAGGAAGATGATCTCTCTGTACTCAGTAACCTTCACTGGACCCTTTTTTTTCTGTTGCTAAATTTGCAAGACTTACAATGTAATTATTTCAATGCCCTCATGAGGTCTTGCAGTAGGTTATAATTTAGACATCCTACATTAACCGCTATTTAGACAAAATGGAGAAAGTCCAAAGGAAGAGGAAACATGACCTATGAAGAACGGCAATAGAAATGAGGTCTAGTTAATCCAAAAAAGTAAGAGAGGACTATAATAATAGTTTTTTACACTGTCAAATGCTCTTAACAGCATGGGAGAGCATAACTCTTTTTTAAAGATGATAGGACACTGTGTAATCAACTTCATTCATCAGCAGGACATGACAATTAAGGATTTAAAGTGAGGAATTTTTCATGCAAACTTTGACGAGGATTTTAAAACATTAAATTATAAATTACACCACGTAAGATCACCACAGGGTCTAAAGAGAGGATGTGATTAACAAGCACTGACCAATTCTGACGTTACCCCACAAGACAGCAAAGAGATGTTTACATCACTGTCACAGCGAGTCATGCTGTTTGTGTGGTAAATCAGAGCAATCTTTCAACTGAAATTTCAGAAGTCTCCATTTCTGATTTTTTCACTTTTTCACCAGTACCTTTTTCCAAAATCTTTCTGGAAGTTCTAAAGCCCTACTCAAGTAGAGTTGTAGCTGCAGCTCTCCTATGTTGAGGGGCAATATTATCAGGATAAGATGCTTCTGAAGATGAGTAAAAGAGGCAGCTTTAGTTCTAACATTTTAAGCCCAACAAATTAGTTCTGACATTTTTCCTTCATGTTGATTTCTTTCTTGCTCCAGGGGTTAATGAAGACACTTTTACACAAAAGCATGGTTCACAATTAGCAGGGTGCTGGATTTTCCACATACATATAATCCAAAGTCAGAGGGACCTACATGTCTATCTAGTTTCAGAACAGGCAATCTTGCTGAGTAATTTTTGCTCTATGCTCCTATTTTAGGGCTTTTTGTGAATTTCTTCAATGTACAGTTGCAACTTCCTTGCTGGATATCACATCATTTACTTAGAAAAGGAGACTGGATAGATATGTCTGTGCCAATATCAGGTTCATGTATGAAGTGATGGATCTTGGAGACACAAAAACTGTAAAGAAAAACACACACACATAGATTGTCCAGAAGATCATCATGTAAAGGAAATATTCTCCTCAGTATATTAGCCACGATGCACCCTGGTAAGCCATTGGTTCAGATAAATGAAAAAATGGATATTAAAATGTGTCTCTCATTTGATTATTTTTTTTAAAGTCCAAGATCTAATAAGTGTCCACACATACTATTCTCCTTCAGAAGTTACAAAGCAGGCAAGCTCAATGTGCACTAAATACCAGAACAAATAGCCATGAATGAAATGTTCAGAATTCAAAGCCAAAACCATTGGCTAAAAAGCATAAATAGAATATTATTTCAATCAGTCAGATGCCAAATTAAAATTAAAAGTAAATAGAGACAAAATAAAATCAGAGCAGAAAATGTTATTAAAAAATAAATTAACAAAAAGTGTATGTGTATATTTTCTTGATTTTGTAATTACCAGATGCATTTTCGAGCAGGAAGAGGGGTAAATTTAAAAGGCAGGTGATAGGTTTGCATGTCAAAATAGCAGGATGCTCTGGTCAACATCTAATGAAAAGAAAGTAAATAATGAAAGACATGTTTCTTTTTCAGATCCTGTTTGTAACAGAACTGAGCTTTCTGACCAAGTGATATTGTGGAGGATATAAGTGGTAGTGCAGGGGATTAGATGCAGAGATGATACCTCCATTTTCATTTCTGAGGCACCGTAAAAATGTGTCCTAAAACCTATATTTCTGCATGTCTGATTATCACTGGAGGAGCAGTCCTGAAAAGTCTGGAGAGCACTCTTGTTCTGGTTTAACAGTAGCAGTCATTTTTTTTTTCTCCTTCTTAGTAGCTGGTGCAGTGCTGTGTTTTGACATTCGGCCTGGGGATAATACTGATAAAACTGATGTTTTCAGTTGCTGGTCAGAATGTTTATTCTGACATGGGACTTTGTGAGTCTCATGCTCTGCCAGGGAGGAGGAGGGGCCGGGAGGAAGCAGGGACAGGACACCTGACCCAAACTAGCCAAAGAGGTATTCCATACCACAGCACGTCATGCCCAGGAGGTAGAACGGAGGGTTCCCGGAAGGGCTGGAACGCTGCGGGGTGGGGGCGAGGTACCGGTTGGTGAGCGGTTGTATTCTCTTCCTTATTATTTCCTTTATCATTATTATTATTGGTGGTAGCAGTAGTGATTTGTGTTATACCTTAGTTACTAAACTGTTCTTATCTCAACCCGTGGGAGTTGCATTCTTTCGATTCTCCTCCCCGTCCCTCCAGGAGCGGAGGGAAGAAAGGTGGGGGGGAGAAGTAGACTGCGTGGTTCTGATTTATGGCCTGGGCTTAAACCACGACAGTTCTTGAAGCAGTCAGGCCCACCACCCAAGTGCTAGGGTGACTTGGTAAAGCTGATGACCAGTATTTGTACAGATGGTCTGGGAATGCAGCACTGGGTGACAGTCAGCCATCAAGGAGCCTGACCTGCTCCTGGATATTGCCATGCTGGCATTTCATGGAGTGGATGATGCCATCAGGTTTCACACCCCATCCTTCCCCCTGGGTAGTGAGAAGTGTAGATCATATTAGAGAGACCCATTTATGTGCTGGGGACCTGGCTGGGAACACCCTCACCTTTGCTGTCACAGCAGAAGCCACCTCAGGCTGCTGCTGCCACCCTTGGGTGCTTGCTGTCTTCACCTCAGCCTATTATCATATGTGAGAAGAGGGCCATGTGTTGATGGTGTGAACCAGGATTCACAGCCAGTTCAGCTGACAGCAGGGCCTGGGCTGTAGCCAAAGAGAGAAAACAAAAAATGCTGACTTGCAAGCAAAGAGACAGAAAGGTTTTTGGTTTTATTCTCCGTGTCCCAGCAGGGAGGTTTGATTGCTATAGGAAGATGGTGATATCTTACCTTTTCCATGTGGCTGGAAGCAGCTCAGCTCAAGAGCATGGTTTGATTGGTATGGCTTCTCTGCACAACTTAGATTAACTGGGAGAAATACAAGGTACAGCTAGTGGAGCAGCTGCAGGATTGATAGATGCCCACAGAGCAGGGCACTAATAATGCCTTGTGAATCTCTATTTAATAGATCCAAAATCTGTGAGGAAGAACAAGCAAAAAGAAAACTACAAATCTTATTTTAGATACATGAGGAAACACTCTGCATCTCTGCTCATGCCATCTTTTTCTCAACTAAGGTATAATGGGAGAAAAACCCTAATTAAAGCAAACAGTACCTTGTGTTTCACAGGCTGTGAACTTTTGCTTGAACACTTTGCTTGTTTGCTACCCAAGAGGAAAGCACAGAGAGATTTCTCATAAACAGTTTTAGCCTCTATGTAACATAATACTGACAGAACAGGGGCAGAGCAGTTGATGTCATCTACCTGGACTTGTGCAAAGCGTTCGACACTGTCTCACACGACATCCTTGTCTCTAAGTTGGAGAGACATCAATTTGATGGGTGGACCACTCGGTGGATAAAGAACTGGCTGGATGGCTGCACGCAAAGAGTTGTGGTCAATGGCTCGATGTCCGGCTGGAGACTGTTAACGAGTGGTGTCCCTCAGGGATTGGTGTTGGGACCGGTCTTGTTCAACATCTTTGTCGGTGACATGCACAGTGGGATTGAGTGCGCCCTCAGCAAGTTTGCCGATGACACCAAGCTGTGTGGTTCGGTTGATACGCTGGAGGGAAGGGATGCCATCCAGAGGGACCTCTACAAACTTGTGAGGTGGGCTGATGCCAACCTGATGAAGTTTAACCATGCCAAGTGCAAGGTCCTACACCTGGGTTGGAGCAATCCCGGGCACTGCTACAGGTTGGGCAGAGAAGAGATTCAGAGCAGCCCTGCAGAGAAGGACTTGGGGGTGTTGGTCGATGAGAAAATGAACATGAGCCAGCTGCAGTGTGCGCTCGCAGCCCAGAAAGCCAACCGCATCCTGGGCTGCATCAAAAGGAGCGTGACCAGCAGGTCGAAGGAGGTGATCCTGCCCCTCTACTCTGCTCTCGTGAGACCTCACTTGGAGTATTGTGTGCAGTTCTGGTGTCCTCAACATAAAAAGGACATGGAACTGTTGGAACAAGTCCAGAGGAGGCCACAAGGATGATCAGGGGAGTGGAGCACCTCCCGTATGAAGATAGGCTGAGAAAGTTGGGGCTGTTCAGCCTGGAGAAGAGAAGGCTGCGTGGAGACCTCATAGCAGCCTTCCAGTATCTGAAGGGGGCCTACAAGGATGCTGGGGATGGACTATTCATTAGGGACTGTAGTGATAGGACAAGGGGCAACGGGTTCAAACTTAAACAGGGGAAGTTTAGATTGGATCTAAGGAAGAAATTCTTTACTGAGAGGGTGGTGAGGCACTGGAATGGGTTGCCCAGGGAGGTTGTGAATGTTCCATCCTTGGCAGTGTTCAAGGCCAGGTTGGATGAGGCCTTGGGTGGCATGGTTTAGTGTGAGGTGTCCCTGCCCATGGCAGGGGGGTTGGAACTGGATGATCCTAAGGTCCTTTCCAACCCTAACTATTCTATGATTCTATGATTCTAAATGCACCCACTAGTACCACTTCTCTCCTTTACAGATATATTATCTTTTCTGTTTTCCTTTTTAGGATGAACAGGACAAAACCCCTATGCTTATTCTACACATCTTTAATCTACCTAATGTTGTGGAACAAGACTTTCCTCTATATACACCAAAATTAACTTCAAATTAGCAAGAAGAAAGTAACAAAGGGAGAGACACTTGTTTTCAATGAGCAGCAGAGGCAGAACTAAGAGAAGATGTTTCTCAGAAGAAGGGTTCAGGAGAGGACCTGCTGGCTAAACTCTTCCCCATAACTGGGAGCTGATTCACTGATAGACAATTATCTCTTCCCTTGGCAGCCTCATGCCCAACTGTCAGCCATCAGCCCCACCTTTCCACAGCACTCACATCTTTGAGTAGGCAGTAACTGTTTTATAATGCTCTGCAGGCTCCTGCCCAAGTCACTTGTTTAGTCTGCTTGACCTTAGACGTGGCCTTGTATTCACTGGTATGTTTATGGAGACTGATCCTGTCAAAGCTCATAACACGAATGAATCTCAGAACCACTCAATGATTTTCACAAAATGTCACCTCCAGGAGCCATATGAGTTTTATATGATTCACACTTTTACAGAGTATAGACTTAATAATTCTCATGGGTTTGGGAAAAAACCTGTAAAAGCCATAAGTGGTCATTGTATCTTAAACACATAAAACTAAAAGACCCATAAAATACTCCATAATTATATAAAAACAAAGTAAAAACCACCTAAGGGTTTGGGGCACCTTGCTCATAGGTGCCAGTGTTGTTCTGCTACCCATGGAGAGACTGTCCATCAGTGAGATAGGCTGAGCTGGCTCCCCAGGGCTGTGTGTTCAGCAAAGGCCCCAGCAGCATTTGAGCAATTTAGCACTTTCCAGGAAGCCAGACAAACTAACACAGCCTGTTTATTTCCTCTTTCTTTCAGTACTCCCACGCTGGTGCCTCTGTAAAGGAAAATATTGATGGATCTGAAATATGTACGACATAGGCTGGGAGTCCATGGCAGTCGTCCTCTAGCAAGCTGTTTCTGAGGCTGTTTCCTTTAGTGACACCATGAATTATTCTTCTCTCTGTTGTTTTTTCTGGGCATATGAATTTGCCACCTGCTAAGGTGCTGCACAATTACAACCACCAATAGCACAGAGGAAAGAATAGCAAAGTTTGCTCTACAGTAAGATGTTTGCAGAAGACTTCAAGATTCAGTAAATGAATCATTTCCCCACATAAAAAAAAAGAGTAATACTTAGGGCTGGCCTGTCAAATGTTTAAAATTTCACCAAAATTCCTGTTGATCCATTTAACTTTCAGAGGGTGTTAGGTGTCATTTCAAAGTGTAACATGCTTTGAGATCCCTATTTATGCACTGAATATTTTTGATCCATATCCTTCATCAAGTTGCCATGAAAGATAGCAAGAGAACTTCAGTGAAAACTGTAAAAGCCTACTCTTTTTTCTTGATTTGCAGACAGAACCAGGCTGGGTTGTCTCAGAGGCTGGAGATGGGGAAAGTGAGCCAGTGGGGACCCAATGGCAGCTGGAAGGAGCCTTGTGGGACAGAGAAGTCCTGAGGTGAGGAAGTGATCAGGTGCAGAGTGCCTTGCAACAGCCAAAGTGAAGACATTTAAAGGTGCTGTCCTTCCTCCTACCGTCCATCTCTTCTGTAAGCATAAATAAAATTGCTTTGCCTCAGTACGAAGTACCCACTTACACACTTTGAAATAAGAAGGGATGATTTGCAGCTCAGTTCACCCTCTTTGACAAAACCCCAAGATAAAACCTTTCCATCTGATGGCTAATTCCTGCAGACCACTTCAAAACTCACTCAGGGGAGTTTAAACCTTGGTGATAGAAGCAACAAACTCCTTTTGCTTAGGAAAACCAAATTGAGTGTATCTCGTTCAGTCCTTATATGCTAATATTTTCTCTTAGCAAAAAAAGAATATACCCTTTGGAGGATGTGCCTGGCACTGTGCATCATCCAGTGGAGGCCACAGCGCAGTCATGCTGCAACTTCCCAGCATGAAAATGGATCATGGCAGCTGTAATAATGCAAGATTTAATGAAACAACTATGAAACTTGTTTTTTCAATATATGCAGAGATGATTTATTTTAGTAATGACTGGAGGGAGTCAAGGGTTGAAATGTCTGTGTTAACCTGCATTCTCTGCTGAGCTTTCATTTGGTCAAGAAAAAAACCTCAGTGATATAACAGAAATTGTACTTAATTTTTCTTTTCTTTTTCTTTCCAAAATTAACCCCTTTTCACTTTAATGCAAAATTCAACCCAAAATATTATTATCATTTCCTTTGCCTTCAGAAAGTACATCCCTTTGTGAAAAGAGCTGTTCAAATAAGAGCTAAACCTTCAAGGGGTGTTAGATCACAGTTTGCAGCCAAAGATCAGACAATTCCACCTGGCAAACCCTTTGAAACTCAAGCAGAGATACTTCAACATCCAGAAGGGATTGTTATCCATGTGGTTGAATATTTTTTTTCCTATTGTACACCTATGTATTTGTCTGTTAGTCTTTGCTCCATCTCATCTCCAGGACCCTAATTAATTCAGACCCTGAATTTGCTTCTTTCCTGGCAAACCCCCTAGGGCAGAGTGCCCAGTGGCTCTGGAAGTCACAAACAACAATTGTTTAATTTGTATTACTTTCTGTGTTTTTAGCAGCATGTTAATGCAGTTTTGAAGCTCAAACAAGGAATTTCTACACAATGAAAGCACGTCTACAAAAACTTTTCTTTTGGGGGGAGGAGATTTTATTTGTCAATGCATATTTTGATAAAAATCTGTGAAATAATCCTCCCTCAAAAAACAAATAAAAATAAAATAGTGCTGGGGCTTGAATCTGAGATTTTGCTCTGCCCTGTTTCACAGGTGATTCAGTTCCTGGGCTTTCATTTTGTCCTCTGCATTTTATGTTCCAGAACAGGATGATTATCACAAGCTGTCATTCTACGTAGCCTAACCACCCTCTCCAAGAGCAAAAAAATACACTGTGTTGTGGAGGACATGTAATTTAAAAGGCAAACTTAGCTTAAAGAAGATTTTCTTTTTTTTCATCAGGAATATGTCATGATCTCTCCTTTACTCTCTAAAACACAGTTAATGATATTTAAAAATCTATGCAGATCCTTGTATTTAATAATTCTGGTAATTTTGTTGACACTTTGTAGAATGTTTAAAATACTATCCTTAGCAAGAGGCCATAAATAGCCTTTGCAAAACATTATACTGTATTATATATCATACTAGTAACTAAAGGAACATAAATAATGACACTTTTCTCCTGATTTATACTTCTTTCATTATTTCCTCAATAAACAAGCATTAAGACGGAGCTTGTCCTTTCAGCACAATGTTGCTTGTTTCTATAATTGACATAAGTCAGTTCAGTGTCACAGCAGGAATTTAGGATTTTATCTTAGGACCATAGGATGGAGTGGTGTACTTCTGATTTAATTCCCATTCTCATTAGAATAATGTACTATGGGTGCCTGCCTGAAATCATCTGAATGATGGAAATCTTTTAAGTGCAGACCTAGTATCATAAAACTGAAATGCTGTTACACTATGTCCTGGCTAGGAATCATTAGGGAACCTTGCAAAATTTCTATTCCCTTGAGCAATTATTTCTATAGCTTGTTTAGTTCATCTGGATCTGCCTGCAGAAACCCAGAGTTAGAAGCAGTGTTAAACATTTCTTTCTATTGGCAATCATCCCCTGCTTTCTACCTCATGAAACTTTCAGTCATTAAAAATGAAAGGAATAATCTCAGCTGAGTTTCAAGTTTTTCTGTGAGTGTTTAGAAGTTTCCCAGTATTTAGGGTCTTTGGTCTGAATTGTCCTGACAGCCAGACACCTTCCTCAAATGTCTGCAGTGCCAATTGTAAACCTCCTGATAAGTATTTAGTCAATATAAGTGCAACTGATTTTGCATATGGAGGGTCTCAGACTAGAGAAGGGAACACAGGAGAGGTTAAATGGAAATCTGGTGACAGACTGAATGAGAAGGAAGGGAAATCTGAAACAAAGGACTTTGTGTGAATACATAAGGGGTGGGAGTGGGGGAAGAGAGCAAAAGACCAGAGAGTTTATAAAAGTCAGAAGTGGCAGAAGGGCATTTATAAAACTTTAAGATGATGGGGGAGTATTTCTGCAGAACGAAAAAAGAGCTATGAAGGAAACCTCTTCTCATCCTTTCTGTTGCATGGAAGAAAATTGCTGTGAAGGAGTATCATCTTTTGTCTTCTCCTTCCATGTTCTCTAAGATTATGTACTCATGTGAATTATCTCCATCTATTCACCCAATTTGCAGTCCAATTTTTAGTCTTAGATCAAGCAATCTTAGGTAGGTCTTTGGTGGCCATCAGTGAAGAGACACTGGGTGAAAAACTTGGAGAATCACTTTGCCTTTGATTCTCTTTTGTCCTCTGCAGACTCAGAGGAGCTGAGAGGAGCTGCTGCTCTGCTCTGTGCAGGAAGTATAAACATTTCCAGCAGACAAAGTCAAAAACTACCATAAATAGTTTGGTTGTGCACAAATGTAGTCTGTGTCTTAGCAGTGTATTATATTCCATTGCCTTGTTTTCTGTTTGGGTCTTTATTTGCATTTAAACCAGCCAAACATCTGGTAGAGGATAGCATCACATGTTTTAAACACTTCTCTTAGCTACCATCACTTTATAATAAATGAGTGCCTCAATGCACTGCATAACGAGTTCAGTGATTTGTATGGTTGGGTTTTATGCATTCATTAGGAAACACAAGTAGGATTTGGAGCAGGTGACAAGGGAAGAGACGCATGTGAGTTGGCTAACTCAATATGTACCACATTTTGGGTATAGGAAGAAAAGTAAAAAATATGGTGTGTTGCAGGCTAGATAAGAACACTGTTTAAATTATGTCTCCATGATAAAAGGATAGCTTTGAGAAGCATTGTTGCTAAACCACAAAGAACCATAAAAATAAGAAAGAAAAAAAAGTAGTGTTTGTTAATATCATGGGATCTCTGTGGACACACAGAAATCTGTTTGTTATAATCCAGTTTCTAGCTTTCTATTTTCTATAGATACGAACAGTATGTTCTTCTTGTCTTTTGCACTGGATTTCTAACAAAACACCCTTAGTCCTTTCTTGCGAGTTAAGCAAGATGCATGATGACATGCCAGTTCCCCTGAAGCATCTTTGGAACTAATGATTGCACACCCATTCACCTGCACATAATCCACTTAGGTTTGTCTGCTGCAGACAGTGGCATTCAGCTACCTCTCACGTGCTTTCCCTATAGTCTGTGATACCCACTGCAGACCTAAAGAATGTGCCATCTTTGGTCATGATCTTGAGTGATCTGGAAGGCTGACTCAACATAAGAGATTTTGGATTAGGTAGAAACAAGCTGAAAGATAAGATAGCTGTTTCCTTTTTAATTAAGTGAAGAGATGGAGTTATTGTGGCAAAAATATGAGACCCAAGTGCATGGCATAAAGAACTCTAGACAGAATAACTGACAAGGGAAGCAATTCATGTGAGGCCCTGAAGAGGGGACAGCAGAAAAGCAGAGTGAAGAATTTAGGTCACCAATTGCATATAATAATAAATAACATAACAAAACAAAACAAAACAAAAAACACCAAAACACCTAAGTTTCATTTTTTCTTACAAACATACTTACATGTTAAAATGTAACTTTTCCCTCCTCAAACCTCAGAAAAAGTACCTGTTCTTCCGTTATGAAGTTAACCCTTTGTCGTGGTTTAAGCCCAGCTGGTAACTCAGTACCACGCAGCCACTCATTCACTCCTCCCACCTTCCTCCCCCCCCAGCTCCCGGAGGGATGAGGAGGAGAATCGAAAGAATGTAACTCCCACGGGCTGAGATAAGAGCAGTCCAGTAACTAAGGTATAACACAAATCACTACTGCTGCCACCAATAATAATAATGATAAAGGAAATAACAAGGGAAGGGAATACAACTGCTCATCACCCACTGACCAATACCCAGCCCGACTGAGCAGTGATCTAGCCTTTCCAGGTAACTGCCCCCAGTTTATACAGTGGGCATGACGTGCTGTGGTATGGAATAACTCTTTGGTCAGTTTGGGTCAGGTGTCCTGTCTCTGCTTCCTCCCGACTTCCTCTCCTCCCTGGCAGAGCATGAGACTCAGAAAATCCTTGGTCAGAGTAAACATTATTGAGCAGCAACTAAAAACATCGGTGTTATCAGTGCTGTTCCCAGGCTGAAAGTCAAAAACACAGCACTGCACCAGCTACTAAGAAGGAGAAAAATGACTGCTACTGCTGAACCCAGGCCACCCTTATTAAAAATTAACATATATCCCTTCATAGGCTTTTGCACAGAAGATGTTTATATATATCGGTTTTTTTGAACCACCGGCTGGAATGTCTGATGTCTTCCCTGTAGTCTGTATACCTCAGTGTTTAAGGAAATGCAAAAAGAGAAGGAGCTGTCAGTAGGCAGATGTATAGAGCTAACACGCTCATTCGTGGACTGAACCACATCTGGGTCAATTCCAGTGATGCATTGAATGCATAGCCCAAGCAATGGTCACCTCCCCTCAACACAAGAGGAAAAAAAAAGTGGGAGATGAGATTGGTGGAGTAGATTGGTTCAGGAACCTGATATCTGGTCAGGTAATGGCTTCGTTAATTAAAAGCAGAGTAAACCAGAAAACTGGTCATGTAGAAAGATGTAACTCTGTAAGGCTCAGTTTCCCTGAGAAATGCCTCAGTTCTACAGGGCACAGAACTACAAGGAGACAGGAAAATCAGCAGAGTTTTGAACAGTATATTTCAGTCATACCCACGCCTTTCCTGTGCTCATTTTATGGATGAGTCAAAAAAATCACAGGGAAAACATTTTTCACTTGGGTGTTTGTGATGAGCAGCAGTAGTGTTGGCTCTCACTGTCTAAAAATGACATCTCTTTAACTATATCCCCTACACCCTTCCAAAACAATAGGGTCACTTATTGCCTTTTATCTTATTGCAGAAGCAAGTGTCCCTACAGCTTTTCAGTGCCAGATCTCTTACATCCCAGGGAAAAAACAACAAAACCCAACCCAAACAGAAACAAGAAAATAGCTCATTTAAAATAAACAGTAATAATGACTGTATGGTCTCCTGTTTTGATATCTACATGTTTATTTCTTTGTGAAAAGGGTAGTTATGGGCTTGGCAGCAGTTGCTTTTATTTTACTGCCATCTCTCATTTAAGAGAGTTTTTGTGCATAATGCTTTTCACTAGAGATCCTGTATGCCCCATGTCCCAAGCTGTTAGACTAGAAAAAGATGATTGGAGGAGTTAATTCCTTGGCAGATGCAACAGATAGATGGGAAAGACTGCGAGTGTCTACACTGATAAGGGGTCTGTCATGTCAGGGAATAAGGAAAAGTGCAATATTCCTGGAGGAGCTTTAAATTACATTTTCACTGTGACCTACTTTTCCTCCAGCTTTTAAGGTCTGCTTGGTGATGGCTTGATAAGGGGAAACACTAAGAGTGACTGATAAGAAATCTAGCTTGAGCAAAGTAAGGCTACCTTGTTTCAGTGGCTCTGACTGAAAATAATGCCTGATTTACTATGATTCTACATTCATATTTAGTTCTTTCACTGGAAGCCTCACTACTGTGAGCATTAGTTGCAGGAGACTGGTGAAGACTGCAATCATATTTTCATCAAAAAAATGTCTTTATAGCAGAAGTTCTCCACCTTCAGTCATGGTAATCACAGTATCACGGTATCACAGTATGCTAGAGATTGGAAGGGACCTCAAAAGATCATCTAGTCCAATCCCCCTGCCGGAGCAGGAACACCTTGATGAGGTTACACAGGAATGTGTTCAGGTGGGCCTTGAATGTCTCCAGAGAAGGAGACTCCACAACCTCCCTGGGCAGCCTGTTCCAGTGTTCCGTCACCCTCACTGAGAAGAAGTTTCTTCTCAAGTTTAAGTGGAAACCCCTAAAAATGGGGTTATTGGAGGTGCAGGACTGTGTTTTAGGCCTGTGGATGTGCCCAGTTTGGGTTTGGTCATGTAATGAACTGCTAGGATCTTGTCTCACATGTGTCCAGCTCTTTTCTAACACTGTCCAGCCCACACTGCCTCAGAAGCGCAAGCTTCCAAAGCTTCCCGGCTGTTTACTGCAGCTCAGGTTCATTCCACATGACTCCAGACACTTTCACACAACTTCAGATATTTTACTGTTTCTCCTGCCCTGGAAGCCAGTTTCATCCCAAGACAGTTTTTCTATGAATTAAGAGAGAAATAGAGACACTCCTAGAAGATCTTGCAAGTCTTGGCCAGTCTCTCAGAACCCTTTGAAGTACCTCCAGACACTAGAAGATAAGGAACTTCTAAGCTAGACATTAAAGAGAGGCAGGATGAATTTAGGCCTTTGGGTCCCACTCCACTACATTTTGAGCCACCTCTCAGAGCCACCACTTAGTTGCAGCTGCTAGTTGCGCAGAAGGTCAATACAAATTGCTTATGGGAGCATGGTACATGGCACAATTTTGACTGTGAGCTAAAAATAAGAAAAACCGATAGGCATCCAGCAGTCACTCACGCTGAAAAACTGAATGAGAAAAAAATGCCTTGCACACAGTATAGTCCGAGAGACAAAACTGTGAATTTAAGCCTGTAGTTCCTTGAATACTGGCAAAATTTCATTAAAGCACAGGAAAGACATTCTAAGGATAGAATATAAGCAGACAAATAGTGGATGGATTCTGAATATGTTGCACACTAAATCCCTGCAACCAGAAAAAGCAGCAATATGTTGTTTCTATGTTCTGGCCTGCTCCATGCATATCCATCAAATCAGTGCCTGTCTCTCCAGCATCTACAGGAACTCAGTTTCTTAAGAAATTTTGATTCATTTTTAAATCTGTATCAGTGGAAATATTAATTTTGTACACAATCTCCCCTAAAAAAAAACAGGGTTAAAATTCAGTTAAGACTTTCCAGTTCTGTGACAGCCAGAAGTACTTAAGTTGATGGTTTCAGACATATTTCAGACTATAGCATGGGGTTAGTGGGAAGCTCAACACCTGCATTTATATAATTGCTTTTTAATTATGTTAGACTTTTTCAGACAGAATATTCCTACTCTGTATGTCTTCAAATAATCTTTAAAAAATCTTTAAAAACAATCCCAGCTAAATGAGCTCTCAGGGGTATATATGGAAGAAAAAAATAATTTATTCAATTATTTTTGTATAGTCTTTCTGATTTTTAACTCTTCTTATAATGTCGTTAATAAGGGTGCTATTAAAAGAAATAAAACTGAGGTTATGAAGTACTTATGTATCAGAATAATTTAATGGATGGTATAGATTTGAGTTGAGCGACATCCAAAACATTTGCATGATCCAAATGGTAAATAGATAAGCACTGCAAAATTAAAATACTTCCTTAAACAACTGCATTATATGGAAACATTCCTACTGAGGTATAAATTGTCACTGTAAAAAGAGCAGCAGGTGCTAAAGCAAATCCCACGCTCATTTGTACAAGAGGAAAACTTGCCAAACCACATACATGTCAAATTTGCTGCTCCCAGTAATACTGAGGACTGTTGCATTAAGGGCTGAGTTTCCCAGACAAAAAAAATGGAGAAACCCTGTGATGTTCTCCTGTAGTTAGGCACAGCCAGTTGGACCTACAGTAAAATGAATCTCTTCCAAGCATGCGGAGCATTGACCATTCACTAAGCTACATGCAGTGCCAGGCACCCCTCCAGAACTAGAGAGTGTTGTAAAGTGATTATGGGATTCTGTGACTGATGGCTCCATCACATGCCTGAGATTCATGGCTCACACAGCCATGCTCCAGTGACAGGTGGTGGTGTGCCTGCAGAAAATGCAATGGAATTTGCATTTTAATGTAGCTTAGCCAACAGCAGAAAAGGGTTAAGACCAGTCATCATAATTGGTATTTGATGACAATCAATATGTGGCCACAATGGCCACAGCTTGATATTATGTGTGCAGATTTAATTTGGCGTCTGAGGCTCTACTGTGGAAAAATCCTTAGTGGTCTGGTTAAACTGCATACCCGCAGGCTCCCTAACTTGTAGGCATCTCTTCACACTGAATCTCAGCTTTTTGCTGCTCCTTTTCACTGTTTCTTCTGTTGCCTTTGGCTATCAGCTAGCTGCGTACATAAAAAAAAAAAGACAGCATTGCCTCTCAGGATATTTCTGGCTTTTCTTCTTTGCAAGATCAGGCAGCTTCCTCTCTTATTCCTTAGCTAGAGGGAAAAAAAGGCTACTCTTTTAGCCTTTCCATCCTTTTATGGACTAATATCCTGCCAGTTTCTTTATTTCTTTCTCCCAATTTCAGTGGTCTTCAGTGTAATACTTTAAGTGCTCTCTTTTCAGAACATGATTAGGTTTTAACACCATTGATCTAGATTTAAAAATAAATGTTCAACCTTGGTGTACTACTCACCCTGCTGTCTTATTTGAAAGGGTTTGGGGTTTAGTGGCCAACTCCTCTCCCTTGCCAAAATCTTTCTGCAGGTTTCCCAAAGAAGTAGTTCTCCTTCCACATAGTGCTTATTTCTTGGGTTCTGCGACTTCCATGTATACAAATTAAATGGGCTGTGCCTCTCAGCCTTGCAGCCTGGTTAGCTGTGAAAAAATCAAACCAGAAGCCTTTGGGGTGAAGCATTGTCATAAACAAATCATGGTTATGGAAGCTGTATTTCTGTTCTCTCAACACAAGTAATAAATGGGAGGCAGCTGCACTGTCATGATTTAAGTCATAACATTTCTATAGATTATAGACACTTAGAGCATCCCTGGAGCTGCCTATAGCCCCTTCTTGGAGGGGGGATCATCTACTGTTTTTTCATAGGGTAGGTGTTAAGATATGTGATACTGTCTGTGAGAATGAAGACCTTAGGCCCACTGTAGGAGAGGATCTGGTTCGAGACCATCTTAAGAACCTGAACGTACACAAGTCCATGGGACCTGACGAAATCCATCCGCGGGTCCTGAAGGAGCTGGAGAATGAAGCTGCAAAGCCACTGGCCATCATATTTGAAAAATCATGGCAGTCAGGTGAAGTTCCCGATGACTGGAAGAAGGGAAATATAACCCCCATTTTCAAGAAGGGGAAAATGGATGACCCAGGGAATTACAGACCAGTCAGTCTCACCTCTGTGCCTGGCAAACTCTTGGAGCAGATTCTCCTGGAAGGCATGCTAAGGCACATGAAAAACAAGGAGGTGGCTGGTGACAGCCAGCATGGCTTCACTAAGGGGAAATCCTGCCTGACAAATTTGGTGGCCTTCTATGATGGGGCTACAGAACTGATGGACAGGGCAGAGCAGTTGACGTCATCTACCTGGATTTGTGCAAAGCGTTTGACACTGTCTCACACGACATCCTTGTCTCTAAATTGGAGAGACATCAATTTGATGGGTGGACCACTCAGTGGCTGGATGGCCGCACGCAAAGAGTTGTGGTCAATGGCTCTATGTCCAGTTGGAGACCAGTAACAAGTGGTGTCCCTCAGGGATCGGTGTTGGGACCGGTCTTGTTCAACATCTTTGTTGGTGACATGGACAGTGGGATTGAGTGCGCCCTCAGCAAGTTTGCCAATGACATCAAGCTGTGTGGTTTTGTTAATATGCTGGAGGAAAGGAATGCCATCCAGAGGGACCTTGACACGTTTGTGAGGTGGGCTGATGCCAACCTGATGAAGTTTAACCATGACAAGTACAAGGTCCTACACCTGGGTTGGAGCAATCCCGGGCACAGCTACAGGTTGGGCAGAGAAGAGATTCAGAGCAGCCCTGCACAGAAGGACTTGGGGGTGTTGGTCAATGGTAAGCCGAACATGAGCTGGCAGTGTGTCTTCACAGGCCAGAAAGTCAACCATATCCTGGGCAGAGGGGTTGGAACTAGATGATCTTAAGGTCCTTTCCAACCCTAGCTATTCTATGATTCTATATGGCAAGATTTCTCTGATTTGTTCACAGTCACAATGGAAGAAAAAAAACCTGGAGCAGAGCAAGGAACTGAACCTGTGCTTATCAGAGCCCAGGAATGTGTCCTGTCTAGTCTCCTGTTCCCCCTCCACATCCTGAAACTTACAAAAGCTGAGTGGAAAAGGATGCTATCAAAACAAGCGCTGAACATAACAGAAACCAATGGAATGATTCCAATACCATTCCCCCTCCAGTGTTTAGAAGATTATATAACATAAAATAAGACAAAAATAACAGATTTTTAAAAGCAAACTATTCTCCTTCCCTTTCCTCTGGGCTCGTTTACTTGAGGAAAAATCCCAGATCTATGAAACCATACAGAAGATGATTAATGCAAATGACTGGTTTTAGGACCAGTGACAAGACTTTCTGAAGCCTGGTCCCTGCTGTTGCAATTTACCAATTTTGATAAAGAAACCTAGTTTTCTTCACTTTGCTAGTCCTTCCGAGAGGCTTTTCCAGAGCTCTTCTGTGCTGGTTAGAAGCTTCCTTCCAATTACCAGTGTAAGTTGTTATCTTTATTTTGCCATGGTTTTGCTCCTGCCCATTTTACTTCTCTTTCACAGCTTCTTCCAAATTAAACCACCATCCTGGATCTTTGTCAACTGGCAATTTGAGACAGATTTTATTTCAGTCCTGGTCTAAAACCCATTTAAGTCAATTGGAGTCTCTGTTGAGTTCAGTATGCTTTCCAAGAGGGCTTTTATAGGCTATCCCTGTAGTGAGCTAGATGTAAACAGACTATGTTGATAAAACAATGCGCCTAGCAAAATTATACTGCAACTTACAGACAGCAGAAGCCTTCATTTACCTGCTTTTGTTGGCTTATTCAGGAAAAAAGGACAGTGATACAGAATATCCAACATTTCAGTAACAAGTGGGATCTAACAGCCAAAAAGAAAGGTACTAGCCTTCAAAGCAAATGCAGTAGACCACTTCCTTACGAAGATATTATGATGAAGTTACCTCTCAAATTGTTTAATTACCATTTGTCTTCATTTCACTCCTCTGCTCACTTGGGCACTGCATGAAACCAGTGCTGCTGGAAAGAAAAAAGGCACAAAATGCTCTTTTTCTGTTCCTTTATATTTATTTATTTTAAATTACCTGGGAGAGGGAAACCCTCTAATTTTCCAAAGATGACATTATCATTAATGATATTTAACTCTATCTAAAACATAGGGCTTTTTGATTGCCATCCAATATATAAGGGGCCCCTCATTCTAGCTTTTTTCTCAAGTGTCACAATAGAAAGACATTTTTACAGTTACAAAACAGCCATTTGGCTTGTAGTAGTAAAACCACTATACCACAAGAAGTAAACAAAACTGTTAAGTGGTCAATGTATTAACCCACATTACAGACAGCAGAAAGTTAAGTGATGATCCATGCAGATTAATTAGTTGCATAACATTAAGTAATAGATGTTAAAGAAAGAACTACAAAACTGGAGCTTGAGACCCAAACCACATGTGGAGGAGTAAAAAAAAGTCACAGTTTGGTACTTAATGTGACCTAAACCCAGCATAACAAGTGAATCCAGAAAAAGTGTGAGCTGGAATATCTTAGTAATAAGTTAAGACCTAGCAATTAGGAAAGACACAAAACTCCCAATACCTCAAAAGAAAAATCCTTAGCAACTTTCCCAAAAGAGTAAAGATTGTTGCTCCCTTCCTATATAACTCAAATCCCACCTAATGTGTGGATTTAACTATTTAAATGTTTTCAATCATTAACCTTTCAATAAAAGCACAGCTTCAGCTTATTAAGCTCATTAGCCTGTAACAAATGAAGTTTTTGAACATGCCAAGGAGCAAAATATAACTGGATTCAGAATGCAATTAGATGCATTTGGAGAGGATGATAGCTCTCTTGAGGGCTATTCAGCACAGAGATTCTCTGATTTGGAAGGTCCCTAGGCTGCAGACTGCAGGGTGGTTATATCAAGGGAACACCACACGTTTGTCTAGTTTTTATTGTCTCTGATACACCTTGGTTCCTGGGTCAGGTGGTTCTTTGATCTGATTCACTACAGCTGTTCTTATGTGCTATTACATTTTGGTCAGCAGCCAACACACGATGTTAAACTAGCTGAAAAAAAGTACTAGAAAGTATTGGTTTACACTTTATAAACACATTATAAACTAAGCATCCCCTACAGCAGAATGGTGGTACAAATACTACAGCTGAAACCCTCCTTAAGTTTAGCTTTTGATCAAAGAATGAATGTTACTCAGCATGGAAGGTAAAGGCTACTCAGCAGCAGTTGATGCCAGAGTAATTATCAACCACATTCAGCTATAGTAAAGTGTCCAAAGTCTTTGATTTTTGTCCTTTTTTTTTTTATTCTTTCAGTGTAGGCAGGAGCACCCTTGAAATAGATGGATTTGCATTACTGCACATTGTAAAGGACCAGTTTTGAGTGCCTTGTAAACCAAGGCTGGGTCTAAAAGGAATACTTGGCTGCATCACCTTGCATTTTATATTTTCAGACCATGCATTGCTTTCTCAGAAGATCATTCTTCTTATGAAAGCTTTAAGTTTTTAGGACCCCCCTTGGGATCTCTCATGGGACCAAAGCCTCATGCACATAGATTTCAACACTGCCATATGCTTCTCATGGACCTCCTTCTAATGTCACAAATATACTTACAGGTGAAGCTCTCATTTGTCAGATGACACAGTTGCTTGGCATACTGAAAACAATACCAAAAAGACAGTTATTCAAGCTACCTTTATGATTTGTCAGAGGCACACAGTTTAAATCCATTACCAGCATAGTTCTTACTCCAGTTTTCATGTTTTCCATCCCCTCTACAAATTTCTCATCTTCAGTCTTGTGTGGTCTAAATGCCCAAGAGTACCTTTATTGCTCAAGCAAACTCTAAATCTCAAGGAACTACTCAAAAGCACTGAGCGGATTGTGCATCTGTATTATTCCAGGGGAAGTTAAGAAACATGAAAATTGGAAATTTTTTATAGAAAATTTTTATTTTTATTAATGGCTGTGATTATCTGTATTGTCTATGATGCACCATGGGTATAAAATTCAGATGAAGCATTAGCATAACAGGCCAAGCATGTTTTGGGGCCTATTCATTCAGATCAGTTTTTACTGGGGTCCCTGAACCACTTGCCTGAGAGGAAAGGCAGTTGCTTTCAATTTTATTTATGTGGAAGTATCAATGCCACATGTGTCAGTTGTGACTAGAACAAAAAACAGGCTTATGCTCATACTCGGTTTCAAGGTCATCAGCTTGAGAAAAGTTGTCTGGGAAGCTGCTTGTATTCTTGCTTTAGCTCTTGGAGGTTTAGGGTTTAATGTATCATTGCATGAATTTCTGGCTATGTTCCCACCTAACTCTCATCACACAGAAGGTCTCAAATATACTGTAATTTGTGTATTTGATCACCAGAATTGCCTGTTTGTTTTTTTTTACCAGATGGATAGGAGCTGTAAGACCCTAGTACGTGGTCCAGCTGGAAACACTATGATAAGCACTGCACAAGCCAAGCTAGAAAGATACGTTAAATGTGATACACAGATCTAATGGTTTTTCAAATGAGTAAGCAGAGATCTAACTGAATATCATCCTTACAACGGGGTGGTGATACCTGATTCTTAAGAAGACCACTACACTAAGTGATGTAGACAATGAGCGTAAGGTGTGAAGCAGTATGGAAAGACAAAAATGCATCAGCCCAAAAGTCCAGTTCCAGGAACTTTATGACTGTGAGAGAACTCACTTGTGTATGAAAATACTTCATCTTCTAATAGGAACAAAAGTCTTGGAGCAATTTATCAGGTGGAAAGTTTTGAGGTTGTGTCATGTATATGCAAAGGATTATACAACAGAGCAGTCATGTTTGGACTGTGACAAACTACTGTACAGGTGATCCTTAAGAATGATACCAGTAGCTTTGAGATTTGGGTATTTGGGATTCATTTATTTATTTACTTATTTTCTTTTTTTCCTCCTCATTTCCTGAGATTTCAGCTGAGGAGACAGTGGCATTGTTGATTATAAAAGGGCAGACTTCACAAGCAGATTAACATGCTCCATATGTCTGGTCAGTGTGTTGAAGAGCCCAAAATGTGCATGTATTAAATATAATGAACGAGGAATGATAGATGATGTCTCATGCTCCCAAGCTTGTAATTAAACAGGAGTGAGAGGCTGCAGGGTACAGAGTAGAGAAAGCTTCTTTCAGTCACAAATCCCTGACATGGAGATGTCAGTTGTTCAAAAGCCATTTTAACATCTCTGACATGAGGACATCGAGGAAATGGAAAAGTAAGCAAACCAAAGCACTGGAAGGGCATTTTAACACTGTTTTAGGCAAATGAGAGGATAAATGATGACTGTATATTGGATGGCAGTGGGAGTGTTATAAACATTACAGAGACAATTGCCGCTAAATGAGGTGTATCCCAGGCAGCTGTCCTGATGCATTAAGAAGCTGTTTTCAAAAGAAAAGATTCTCCCATCAACATGAAAACAAAACCAAATATAAAGATCTCTTCCACACAGCTCATGTGCCATGAACATCAGCATGTGAGTCAAACCCTTCCAGAGACAGGCTGTGCTCTGGCTGCCTCCTTTTTGGCATCATTTGAACATGAACGTGCACTCTCTGTGTAAGCCTTAATTATCAGAGCAACCATACAAGGAAGGTATCCTATTATGTTTGTTTGAACTTGTGTCTTTTGTGCCTCTCTGATCTATGAGTGGATTTTCATATTTAATGAGAGCCTTCATGCTGGCCCAGCCTCCACTGGACGGACTTGGTTGACTACTGCCTTGCTGGATTGATCTGATAACAAAAAATACTGGTTTCTTTCAAGGTCCATATGAATCTCTGACTGTCTGAACTTCTGTATTTCTTTAATAGAAATTTTCAGCATGTAGAATTAAATGCAGTGCAGTCTGAGAATGTAATACTCATTAAAATGAGCAATGTTTGTTTTGCTACTTTGAATAACACAGCCAGCTCTTTTGGAGCACTTCCCTTCGAATGTTTTGGATTGTATTATCTTTTCACAGACAGGGAAACTGAGGCAGAGACAAGCACAGTACCTTGTGCTGGAAAACAGTGCCCCAGCTGAAACAGTATTTAAAACTTCTTAAGTGTAGTGCAGTGACCTATCCAGAAAGCACTGACTCTCTTTGACCCTTGAGAAAATTATAGTCTAAACCAACTGTGGTTGCTACTTCAGTGAAATATTCTCCCTTCTGATACTGAGCTCATGTCCAATACTCTTTCATGTCCTTATTATGCTAGAAGCCTCAACAATGCTGACTTTAGCGAACTGAAAGACTGGCTCTCCCTGTTGCATTAATTGATTGGTTCTGGCAGAAGGTTTTCAAGCCACATTTCTTTTCCAGTGGTCTGTAGATCAATAGTGATCCATGGTGCATCCTCAGGTATTCCCCAGAAGCAAGTCCCTTTTAACCACCTGAAAATATGTCTACACAATGTGAAATCAGAAAAAAAGAAGAGAGTCTAAAACTAAGCTTTACTTGGTTGAAACTGAACTCTATTCTGGCACAAGATGGCACATGGGTTTGCTTTAAAAAACTTGACTAAGAGTTACTTCTCTCAAAGGTCTGTAAACTGGCTATCCTCCTAGAAGCTCTGAGAGGTAGGATGCACAGATTCTGTCATTACACAGCCCATCACCTTAGAAAAGAATGAGAGCTACCTGCTGTTTACAGCTCTGACAGGAGATGGCCTTGTCAGAGATAATGTTGATATATCCCTCCAAACAGTCAGGATGGTCTGGAGCAAAACAGCATCTCAGTAGGATGGATCCTATTTGCATAGACACAGAATTGCTTTCTATAAGAGTTATTGCTGCTGTTTGTATTACAGTAGCATCCAAATTTGCCCCAGGTCATCAAGGTTCTGCTGTACATACTACAGTCATCTCATGGAGTAAGAAGCATCTCTTGCCCCATAGCTTTGGAACCAGGTGTGTAATAGGAAAAATGACAGTCAAAGCACAAAGAGAAGCTGGCTTTTGTTTTGGAGAAACACTGACCATTTAGGATGAAGTCTATTCAGAATAAAGTTCTTATAAAACTGTTCGTAAAATGTTACATTTTCTGATGAAAACATCTGAGATGAAAAAAGCTGCCTCAGCTGAATCTGAGAAGTGAAGTAACAAAGCTATCTCCAAAGGGCTGGTCAATGGCAACTGTGGCAGAAGATACAAGCTTCCTGCCTGACTTGCTTTCCATCAAAATGGGTTGCTTACCTCTTCAGTAGTGCCATGTGTACCCCTGCAGTAAACCCACCTCAGGCTCACAGCAGCCTTATGGCCATTTCCATCTCTTTGCACTTTGGGGAGCCATATGTTGTTTAGGATGTACTGCTGTGACGACTGGGCCCAGCTGGAGAAAGTATGTGTCCACTTCTAAAACGTACCAGGGTGGAGGTCTGCACTGTTGACTTTTGGAAGTCCCGTTTGGAAAGACGACATAAGATAAACAGGAATGAAAATCTGTCATAGGCTTGGCAAAAGTGATTGTGGCAATGAAGGACAGAGTATTTAAGCTTGAAAAAAAGAAAGAATTTTCCTTCTGGTTGTAAATAACTGGGCTTTTAGATGCAATCCACTATCCTCTGGTTGATGAACTCCACAGTGGTGTTTCCAAACTTCACAATATAACAAGCAGATCATGAAAACCTATCCCCTCCCTTGGTAGCAGAGCAGCCACACTGCTCAGGAACAGGATGGATCTGGTTTCATCATCTTCTGCTTTGCCACCTGAGGGGAGAGGGAAAAGGAATTGCTTGCCCCATGCATATCCTTTGAAAGTTGTAATTTTCCTGCAGGATTGCCTCCATCAAAAAATTCCCTTGAAAAAATTTTCTTTCTCTGTGCCTCTCTGTCCCGATTTCTCTCCCCCTTTTCAACAGCTGGATATAAAACCACTTCACCATTGGAACAAAATGATTTTTTTTTCTCTTATTTTGACAAATAATATCTCATAGTTGATTTGATGAAAGGTTCTGTTTTACAGGGATATAATTCTTTTTTTAACCCCACTTCATTTTGTAATAGACACTAGAAAAATACCTATTCCCTTTAAGCTTGACAGATGCCACTACAAGGTGAGAAAGAACCACTGTTTCTTTCATTATAGTATTTTTTAATATACTATGTACATGGAAACAATTCTTCATCCATCAGTTGGAAAGTTCATTTCTTCCTGCTGCCCTTCACCCCACTTTCAGGTCTCCCAAGCCAACCATGACTGTGCAACATAACTGACTCTGGTATAAATAAGAGCTGAGGAAATGGAAGGAATTAAGAACTCCTCCAGCCCTAAGGCTAAATATCACCCTCCTATTTGTTTTCTTTGTATACTAGGTTTAATACTTTTTCTCAGCTGGGTACAAAAGCTAATGTACTACATAATCAGAGGGAAAATACTGCCTTATAGAAATCTCATTTCTTATCACGCTCGAGGTTTCTGTAGATACTGGAAATACTTTACTGTTTCATAGTATGTGAGCAGAATATGGAAGAAACACAAGTGAATATTTTCAGCTTTAAGGTCTCATTTGTATTACAGAATCTAAGCATTTAAAGTGGAGGGACGCTCAGTTGTCTTCCTCCATCTTGTGTGCTACCTTGCTGCTGCAATTTCCATGGAAGAACTCAGATGATGAGCAAAAATCTTCAGTCATTGGGGTGCATTTGTGATGGACATTCATAGTCCATCTACAGTACACATATGTGCATCATAGCAATGGTATGAAACTGTTTCCTTAACTACAGTATGTATTTTGTTCAGGCACTCTATGGGGCACATCCATTCTGTGTGATTGCTGTATCTGCAGAACATATCTGTCTGGGTGGACTTGGTCTGTGAAAGGGTCTGCAGGAACTCAGCTTGTGAGTAATAACCTACTCAACATGACCCTATCTATCTAAAATGAAGCATGAGTCTATAAGAGCGCAAGACTTAGAGCAATCCCCTTCAGCCAGAGCATTTTCACCATTCATCAACTCATAAGTCATCTGAGGTTAAAACACAAGAGAAAAATGTTTGATAAAAACATTCACATTAGGAGAGATGCAAGTTCATCAATACAGCCCCTATCCTTTCAAAAGCCTTTTAGAAAACTGTAGATATCATAACACAAGAAGGCAGTTTGCAAGAGAGAATTTATCTTGAATCAGATACTCATCAGTACAAGTAGAAACTGATAAAACATAAAACCCACAACTGAAACCAGGTCTCAAGCCTCCCCTTCACTCTTCACTCTCAAAGCTCTGCCAGTCAAATCACCTAGTTTGTGATAGAATTTGTGTACTGCCTATCTTGTTATCTAAGGTAAAACAGGATTCAGAGAGAAAGAACAAAAGCAAAGGTGAAAAGCCTTCTTGCTTCTTTGGTTGCAAACCTCCCCATTAATTTTTTGAGCTTTGGTGCTTTCCATGTTAGCTAGTAAAGACCTATGGTAATGACCCTGCATGAATGCAATTTATGCCTCAGAGCTGCATTCCACAGCCTTGATTGTCTTCCTTTCTCCAGGGGAAGTGTATAGTGTCCTCTCTGACACCAGTGAGTTGGTCATGGTAATGGCAGCTTCAGGACCTGCCTTTCTGCTGCTTCCTCCCCTAAGGAAATACAGAAAGACCCTTGCTTTATGAGAATAAACTGTGAACAGTGCTAGGCAAGCATCTTGCTCTGAAGGTAGTTAAAGCAGGTTAAAAGATTTGCAAAGACTATCCACAGGTCTTTCATTAGAACTCTATTTTCTCTATTATTCCAGTTGCCAAGAAACTCAGAGCATTGCTGTGAGGAAGAAGGGCAGATGCAATGAGAGAGGCTAAAGGCCATGTTCAGACCACCTGCTCCAGTGCTGGAAATGAGTCCAGTGCAGGTAAATTCACGCATTCAGTGGACAACTCACATATCCCCTTACCCAAAATTATGTCTTATAGCACATAACACTGAACATGACTGTCTGCACTGTTCATGAGGAAAAGTGAAACGCAAGCTTGCATACTCCTGCTAGATCTGACTGCAACTTCTTGTTTTCCCTGCAGTGTGTAGACTTGAAATAGAATGGAGTCTCTTTTAGTGTTTAAAGTGCCATTACACTGATGTCCTTTGCAAGCCTTTCACCCCACCCCAAAAGCTCAGGATCCTGGAGATACCTGGTTTTGCAATACTCTCAGACTTCCATTCACACACACTGTCTCTAGTTTCCAACACTTCAGGAAAAACCTGAAAAATTCTAATTTTCCTTTCCACTCTTTTGTCTCCCCATGAACCGCAACAGAAAACAAGTGAAAAGATCACATGACTTTTTAAAGCTTTCTGACTACTAAGCCAGCATCATGAACTGTCTGGCAAGGGTTTGACTTGGGATTTCTCCTTGTCTGGGTTTGGCAATGTGTGTGCTGACAGGTGTATGATTCTCAGAGCACTTATTTTCCTGTACTTTTCCCTGAATTGGTTAATGCTTCACAAAAGCTGGGAGAAAGAAGTACCTAAAACTGTGTTGTGGAGTTGGATGCTGCTGGCTGTGAGTGCACTGCTCATGGAAGGGTAAGAAAAGGGTCATCAGGCTTTCAGTGCAATCAGAACCACATGGAAGTGGATGCACTTCCTTAAAAGACATCTTCAGAGGAAGTAACAAGAAAACCAGAAAGCCCTGCAGAGTGACTTACTCTGGAGGTTATGCCATGATAAGCCGTGGGCTGAGAGTCTGATTCACAATAATGACTCAGAAAAAGGATCTTTCCTGTGCACTGAAGTCCCATTTGTTCCCAGCACACATGACCAGTGCTGACAGGCTACTAGGAAAAATACACTGGCTGTAGGGATAAATAAATTGATAATGCATGCCAAATATCCTTGTATCTTGTATCACAGTGGAGACGGAGAGAGAGAAATAAAAAGGGGGATCTTGTCCACAGCTATGGCTAAAGTGGAAAATTGTGAAGTAGGGATCAGGGAGGGATAAACAGGGAACTTGTGGAGAAAAAAAAATGCATCACATTAAATACAAAGCCAAAGTTTTTTTGTATTTAGATTGCTTTCCCTCATACAGCCAGTTTCTTAGTTTCTTTGGTTACTTGCTAAGTCCTAATCAAGGAGACACCCTCAGAAGCAGACCCTGTTCATATCTAACTTTCTGTCAGGCACCATTTTTCTTTTGAATTGAACCTATCTGAAAAGCTGACTTATAGTTCAAATACAAAACAAGCACAGCTTGGGTTTTGGAAGGGACCTTTTTTCTCCATTACAAGCTATTTAGCTTTCCAATCAGGTGACAGTTTCGTGCAGTCTTCAAAAGGGAAGGAAGAATGTCGTTCAGCAAAATGGCTTGTGAGCTCTCCTAGGAAAATATGCACCTGCTTTCTGCCTGCACATCCACACTCATCTCTGAACCACGCCATGAGCTGATGCTACACAGCTGCTATGAGACATTATGTCAGGGCTTCATTTGCCAATATTTCCACCGCTCTGGATTGCACTGGTGTCACATAACAGCTCCCAGAGCAGCTTCATCAAGCTGCTAATATCAACCAAGTAAATAATTCATGCTTCAACTTTGGGCTAAATATACATTTGTCTGATAGACTGTAACAGCCACCACGTCTGTTGTGCTAAGCAATCCTTAGCTGTATATTTACTGGATCAATGGAGTGCTTAGAGCTTTGACACATAAATCAGTATTTAGGTAAGTTTTAAAGTAAGTATTAGAAGTAAAAGAGCATTTCAGTCCATATATAGCATTTACACAGAATGAACTGCTTTCTCTCTTGTGTTGCTTTATTTTCTGGAGCCCTCAGAGCCCTGATCAGCAGAGGAACTCAAACAGAACTGACTAAGCTGAAGTCAGTGTCTGAGCTGCATTTATTTTAAGCATGACTTTTGCAAAACGTAGAAGTTTCTCACAGGTCCACCTTCCCCTCAGTACCATTTCAGAGCAGTACTTGAAGTACTTGAATTATGTCTTGTTTGATGTACAAAAACAAAGAGAACGCATAGTGATACTGGTTTATTCGATCATTATTGCAATCCAGAAACCAGGTCTGTTTGAACTTGACTCTTAACTGCCAACACACAACATTTCACAATTAACTCTTATTACTGCAGTCTCCAGAGACCTGACTCTCATTTTCCATGTCAAAGCATCAACTGTCTGCTACAGACCTTATGTTGATCGTGACCTTTGTAAACTAATCTGTCACAGCCATTTGAGTAACTAATGCCTTATGCAAATATTAGTACAATCCAAATGAATAAATAAACTAAAAAATTAAGAAATTGTAATAAACAGCATGTCTGGCACCAAATATTGATTTAAGAATTCTAATGATGATCATGATTTATTAATGTACTTGTCAGCATCTGTTGCTGAGAGCATTATGTATGCCTCAGTAGGATTTGCCTTGATTTGTTGAAGGTAAGTCAGATAGGCAACAATCATGTAATGAAAAGTATTACAGTTTCTGAATCCCATCTTTTTAATGTCATGGGAAAGTTGCTTCATGCATGCTCCAAATCTGCCCCTTCTGTATAACTTTATTATTAACAATGAAAAACATATCCAAATCAATTTCTCAGTCTGCGTACCATGTTCTATCAGCTCCTGGGATCAGGCAAATCCACCCCACCAAAGTTGATTTGAATATTTCAGTGCCTGATGGTGAACTGAAGAGTAACATGCAATTTTATATAATTTTATCTGGAAGGAGGAATAAGCAGAGGTGATAGATCTCGGAAATGGATAAGCTTTAGTTTTCCTACTCAGGCATCTTCACATACATTAACATTTCTGGTGAAACTGTTGATGTTAAAAGTGAATTAAAATGAGGAATAGATAAACGTATTTATACTACACTATTCATGGTGCTCATTTAAGTGGGCTGTTTTACAGTCATGACTTTCATTTGCATGTTGATTTGTATTTTCTTTATACTTTCAGCTGGCCTGTCATATATCTGAATTTTCTCTCCAGGCATTTACTAGTGATAGCTAAAAAAATCCCCAAACCGAGAAGAATCACTGTTATTTTCACACCTGGGTGAAGAGAGGTAGCTAAATTCTGTGGAATCTAAAATTCATTTTTTATTGTAACTTTCATTGCAAAAGATCCTTAAGTGCTTTAAGGTAGGGCTGACTGAAAATCAAATACTTACAGCCACTTTTGAAATGACACTTCCTATAACTTCTGCAATATCCTCATTGTCCATGAAATGCATCTCTTTTGGGTCTGAAAAAGTGCAGTAGTAGAAGTTCTAGAATCTCTGGATTCCCATGCCCCAGTCAAAATTGCAATTTCATGCTTTAGCCACTGAACCTTAAGGCATTAGGAAGAAATATCTTGCCATCTCCTGGATTTAAGTATTGAAATGTCTTGAGCAGGATAGAGTTCACATGTCATTCATCCTGCTACTCAACATTTCCTGTAGGCTGTAGACTATGTTTCCTTATCTAGCATGCTGGTTCTTGGTGGCCCCATTTAAATTAAACCAGCAGTCTCCAGTTTCCTGCCACTTAGAAAAAGGAGATATTACCTTTTACCTCCTGAAACAAGCACAGGTAGGCAAGCTGTAGCACAGTAGTTAACACTACAGTTAATCTGAGGGAAGGTGGCACTCACTGACAGCAAATATTCCTCAGACATTTCTGTGTTGCTCCTAGGCAGAGTGCCTGTAGGCTGATTGTGGTAAGACAAGGAGGAAACAGCAAGTAGAAGGAACCCTAATACTCCTGATTTTCAGATGCCTAAATGTCTTAGAAACCTTCATAATCCCACTTTAGTCCCTTAAAACTGGGATTAAAAGTTTGCTATTTTTCCAGCCATATCAGCAGTGAGAACCTTAGACTGGAAAACGATGGACAAAGTGATCCATTGATCTATTAGTCAGAAGCTCTACACCAAATCTAATGAAGAACAGAAAAAATTTTTCAATGCAGTGGAAGCCTGTTAAACAGATTGCACTGGTGTACGGAAATGTCATTTTCTTAACATCCCTGTAACACAGATAGATAGTGGCTTAAGGACAGAGGTGGCCTTTGCTGAACCTTATACGTTCTTTTGATCTCTGTGAACCGTGCTCTTTAGAGGTTTATCCCATAAATTCTTGAAATGCTTCTTTTTAGATGAGCAATAACAAAAATCAGTCTTTCCTTGGGCACATAAGTCCTTTTGTCAGGTTTATATCTCTATATCTTTTGAGAGCTCTCTCTTTTTAAAGGCATTTAATGAAATACCACTTGGTGTGATAACAGCAAGAAAATCTATTTATTTAACAGATTTATTCTGTTTATTTCAGTATTGTACTCGACCCTTCGATCTCCTGTATTTTTAGACTCCTAGCAAGTTTATACTTTCAGCTGATATTTGTTTCTTAAGGAGACATCTGAATAGTCAAAAGTATGATTCATTATTTATTAATAATTTTTATATATATTATATATATTATTATTTATTACCTTTTTTTTCATCCTGTGGAAGGCAAATCTGTTGTGTTAATGAAGTTTTCTTTCAACTTGTTGGAAACAGTTTCTCTGCAGTAATGAGCAGCAGAAACATTCATCATCAGAACACAAAAAACAAACCCAAAACATGAAGAATTGTACAAACATGGAAGCATAATGCAAAGAATGGCAATCACACATTGTTAGACTATTCCTCTGTTGCTCCTCTTGTTTAGGAGAGTCTGCATTCGATAGATATGGGAAGATACAACTAGTACTCAAACAAGGGTGACACCTTTGCAGTTATCTCAGGCAAGTGCCACAAAGCATACGAAAGAGGGGAGCCTTACAGTTTCAGTTTCATCGGGACAAATACAACAGCTACTGAAAAGGAGAACAAAACAAGCATCAAACATTGGCTGGCTTCTCTGTTTTTTTGAGATTTCTGTCATGGAGTGGAGATTAGAGAAAGAAAGCAGCAAAGCCTCTTCAGGTAACTGAAACAAAAAAGCTTTATAAACTTGGAAGGACTAGTGGACAGAAGTAGAGAAATAATATTTTGCATGGCATTTCTACTTGCATTGTGCTGCAACAGTTCTTAAGCAAAGTGCAAGAGGTTTTTTATTGCCATATCAGATTTATATGGTAAAATTTAATGTAGCACTTGTCAGCTTTAAACACTGGAAGTATCAATAAAATATCAAATTAGACTTGCCTTCAATGCTGAAAGGTTATAAAAATGCAATCCAAATTTACAGTCATTTAGTCTTTCTCCTCTGTCCTCTTTTTTTTTTCTCAGTAAAGCTCATTATATGAGATTGTTTGGGAGGCGCTGTTGTTTGGGTTTTTTTTTTCTCCTTGAAGTCTGGTGATTCATTGGGGTTTACATCACCACTGAAACGTTCTTTTCTTAGAAATCAATGGCTGTGGACTGGAGTGGGGACCCAACTTTTTAATTATGGCTTGAAGTAATGTAATTGTGGATTTTAATGGCTCATATATCTCTTGACAGATCACCTGAGTTCGTTGAAAGTTTTGAAAGCAACAAAATCAATTTCTTGTACAGTTAACTATTAAAAAGAGAAAGTATTGAAGTTAATTGGAGTGTAGTCGTAATATAGCCTAATACCTCTGTACTTTTGTGAGGTGCTTTGCACCCTGAAAATTCTGGCCAGGAGCATGGTGAAAGGAGCATAAGAAGAGATGCCTGCTGCTCCTTCTATTCAGGGATATTTTGTATTCCTGGTGCCTCAGTGAGCATAACAGCTCTGATTGCATGATAAACTCAGCATTGCCAGCCCCAGCCACATAGAAAGTGAGGCTGGGAAGATTTCTGAAGGTTAGGATATGTTGGCTGACAACAGTCGTAGCACCCTAATTCAACATTTAGAAAGCACTTATCAAATAATCTGTAATAAGGCTTTTGTCTCAAGCCTATAGCAAAAAAGTCCATTTAGCAAGTCTGCCTAGCCAACAAGGAGTGATAGTAAATAATCTGACAGTCCTCTCAGGCTCCAGATGTACATCAGTCTCTACCTTAAGAAATCATTACCCACATAAAGATTAAAAAAGGTCTTTTTAAATGCAATAAACACCTTTCCCCAAAACTTTGACTAAAAGTATCTGTAAATGTCATGGCTTCAGTATTAATAGTCACTGATGATTAATTAGGCTAATTCTCAGTGACACTAACCAAACTCATTCCATTTACTGTCCAGGTTACTCTACCATCTTGCAAGGACATGCCTGTGCCTGTTAACATCCTTTTCATTAGTGATTTTGTCATTCACGTGAAACACACGAATCACAAAATTCATGAGCAGCAGGACAAAGCACAACTCAGAGAGGAAGAGATTTATCTCATTCACTCAAATGTTACCAGCATGTGCTGCAGCTTTGTTCTGTCTTTATTTTGTTGCAGTTGTCAAAAAATTTGGCCTAAGCCTTATTTCAAGAATCAGCACAAATCAGAATAGATAGAATTATCTGGAGTTTCTCCTTTGCTATTAAGGAGAAAACCAGGAAATACAATGGGAAATAAGAATTACATGTTACTGGAAATATTGTTACGTTTTTTCCTAAAAAGACATAAAAAACCCCAAAACCCCAAAACTAGCACACTCCCACCCCTCAAACCAGCAACAAAACCAACACATTCTTTGCAAAAGACACAGAAGAACCGTATGCAAGCAACGGAGAACATCAGGCAGAAAAAAGTCTCCTGGGGCAAGGACATCCAGAGGTATTTCAAGAGGAAGGTAGGATTCACCCAAACCTCTAAGGACAATAAAATCCAGCATTAAAAAGGCCTTCCTAAGATGACAGAATAACTTCCTGAAGTGACTTAATTGTTCAGTATTGGCAATATGATGCCTAAGATGACAGAATAACTTCCTGAAGTGACTTAATTGTTCAGTATTGGCCCTCAGGAACTAAGAAGAGTTAAACTTCTTACGACATTAAAATTATCCCTGAAGTACTCACTGAAGTGGCATCACACCTGCAGTTAAGGGCCAGCTCTGACATCCTAAGATGAAGAAGGGAGTGAGAAGAGACAGCTAGATACTAACTAGTGATCTTTGCTGCCATCAGTGGGGTAACATCTCTTGACAAGATGTTCAGTCTTCTTTGGGCCAAGATGTTGTGTGGTTGTAAAGAAACTGTGCATGAAATTTGACAGTATAAGTCTGTTTTGACAGTGAAACCACAGGGAATTCATGTGCTTTTTATAACATAACAAAGTTCTCAAAGATGAAGCAGGACACCCCGAACTCTTTAATCTTCTTCTTCCCCTTGGCACCGAATTCACAGTGAAGCAGCATCTGCTAACCCTAACAGCCAAAGGAGCTTGTGGTAGTTTATCTGTCCCTCATTCTGGACATATCTACCGCTTCTCACATCAGGCAGAATTCCCTGGCACATGCTCACTGCTGTCAGTGTCTTTCTGGTGCCAGATCAATAGCACAGTGCCACTTTGGAGTAACAGCTCAATTGGAGAAGAGTTCTAGCATCCACATTTCAGAAGCGAAGACAAATACTATGTAGAGAGCCACAGGAATGACCCTTGATTTATGAAAGGTAGATCAGATTTTCTCAGAGACTAACTCCTAGCTGCTGCCTTATATGGTATGCCAGGAAACAGTAACAACTTAGAAACTATTACAATTTTATTTCTCTTTTTGCTCCTCAAAACCCCCTCACTTTGAACCTTAAGGTACACTGCACAAACCCCATTAGATAACTAGGTGCAAGGCAATCTCTTTTCTGTTTCAGTTGGATAAGAATCTGATTTCTGGTATGATACTACTTTAGAATGCGTGACTGCATTTTTCCAGAGCTGAGCATTTCTGTTATAAATGCAGTAATTCTCTCATAACAGGTAATTACACAAATCTACATACACATATATAATAAAATCTGCTTATGGCTGCATGCCAACTTGATAAACAAATAAGTAGTGATGTTGCCTTTGAGAAACCTTTGCAGAACCCAGGAAAATATTTACCTTCATTAAGTGAGGATCAGGAGTCAAGTGAAGTTTCCAGGCCTGTAGATCCAGCAATATCACTGTGTTTCAATCTTACAGATTTGGAAGTCTCAAGGTAAAAGCTTACATCAGTTCCAAAGAGACCCATTTATATTTGAGCTAAAAGAAAAGACAGTTGCTGCAGTCCAATCACTGGCCTTGAGCATTCACAATTTAGTTTTCACTAGATAATTAGATTTCTTGGGGCATTTGCAGTTTATTTTGTGAGTTTTGTAAGATCGGAAGACCACATCCTTTTGGAAAGGGAACTTTCCAAAAGGATGTGGTCTTCCAATTTACAAACCCCAAAAAATTCACCTGCAGCTCCCCTGTTTACACTTAACGGGTGGTAACAATGGGACAGGATGAAATTTCAGGGGTCTCTAATCAAACACCACACTGTGCTCTCACCCACAAAAAGTAGGTCTTTATTCTCCAATAGTAGACATGGAAAGCACAGGCTTCAGCAGCTCAGTGATTTCCTCTCCACATTTAGACATGGGACTCCATGGAATATATGACCTTCATATTTGAATAAATCCCAGGCACCATAATTTAACTCTTGACTGCAGAATCAGTTTCTCTTCAACCACCTTTCTGTGATGTTTTTGCCTTAGCTGTCAAAGGGTAAAACTTTGGTCAGAACAGAGGGTAGAGAACAAATGCAAAGCTAATAAAGAAGCAACCTTTACAGTCCCTGAAAGGCCAAGTTATCACTGTGTTTCTCTCTCCTATCAAAAGCCAGCCTAGTCTTATTTCCTTTTCCTACTGAAAAACAAGACCTGAATTGCAAATCACATTTATGAGGTATAAATCAGATTTGGTTCATCTCCATCAATGGAAAAGTGAGCCCAAATCTCCTCATATTTTGGGAATAAGATGGTAATAATCCCCACCAAAGGCTGCTCCTTCTGATCTGCAATTCCAGAGGCATCCCTGCAGAGGGGAGATATATGTAGCACTGAAAAATGAAGGGCTTTACCCTGCCAACTCAGGAAAAACTCCTGTTAACAGCAAACACCTTGGGGAAGACTCTGGGGAATCTTGGGGCCTGGAAAAACTTCTGTCCAGGGAAAGGAAGCTAATGAAAAACAGGAAAAGCAGTCACTCTTTTTTGACTACACCAAAACTTTTTTGAGCTCCTCAAGAGAAGCCTGACTGGAAAGACATGAGACGTGTTAAGATAGGGCAGAACATAAGTCATGTTTCTTGGAGTCTGTGCCTTGCTCTGCTGTAGACTCACAGCATGATATTGGAGAAGTCTGACTGACAGTTCTTACAGAAGGAATGGTGTCCAGTGTGTGAGTGCCCAGGATATACCTACCTTTCTGTTTGAAAGCTGCAGTGACGCGCAGTGCTGTAGTTTTCTTCACTCTGTGTTAGAGGACAGGCAGGCTTGGTTATGGGGTTTTGGCACTACTTGGAGAGAGATCTACAGCACCTGAGCAGCAAAAGAAAGGTGTTGGAATAACAAGGAAGGCACATCATCTGAGTGCCTCTGTTCTGGTGAATTTGCAATGTTTGTACAGATGTCTGGAAATTGAATTGTTTTCTGCAGCCAGAATAGGTAGAAAAAGAATGAATAGTAGATAAGTTTGGTGCAGTATCGAAACAAACTTTCCAGTTAGTCATACAAAGCTTTGGAAATCCACTTTCTAACAGATTAAGTTTCATACTAAGGAGTCTGTCATTACAATGCTGCAGAGAGGACTCCTGAAAGGTTTCAAAAGCCAAACAAGAGCCGATTAGCTTCAATATCAAAGCAGAGCGGCTCATTAAGTCCAATGCTCTTGATCTTAAATACAACCTCTGCTTAGACAGACAGCAACTTCAAACAGAAAAATAACAATAAAAAGGGAAAACAACCTCACTCAAAAGCAAACCACAACATGACAATTTTAAAGAAAATGGAAACATCTTTTTTCAGTTCTTTCAAGAGGCATGGGAGAAATGCTGCCCATGATTTTGCATCTAAATACACTTTGAATCAAAGTTATTCAGCAGCCAGCCAAACAGCATTTTTTTTTTAAAGTCCAAATAAATAGAAATGCCTCCAATCTGGTCAGCCATTGTAGCACAATAGGAATATTTACTAGGCAGAATATTTGAAAAATGCTTCTACCTTGACTCTACAGCTCCAAAAAATTCTCAGTAAGATGGATTTGATTCTGCTGTTACTGACATCAGGCAAAGATGAAACTGAGCCTTTGAAGTTAGAGCCTTACTGCCCACATGCTGGCCAAATTTCCGAGGCTATGAAAAGCTTTCCTGTACAGATTCATTCACCACAGAGCAGTCCTTTGAACACTAGACCTGTGTAACTTTGAACTCACATGCTTTTAGAATGTACTCATAGGCTATACCTTGGCCATGTTTTCATGATCAGAGATATTAGTATTTTTCATCATGAAAGAAGGTGGGAAAGACACAAGCTTCAGTTGCACTAGTCCAAAATAACATCCTTGGTACTCGCAAGTAGATATATTTCTGGTGGACCTCCAGCATTATATATTGACTAGTGGCTGTATGACTACAACACACGCAAGCCCCATTTCAGGATTAGAAAGGATTCATTTTTTCAATATCTTTCAGATTTACAGAGGAAAAATCTCAACATTCACACTTATACCTCAAATGAGCTTTAAGTACATAATACACATGAAGTAAACTTTCTCCTTAAAACAAAACCATGCAAAGATTTGCAGCTAAGTGTTTTTAAATTAACAAACGATTGTTTTACAGTCAGAAGGCAGAGTATCAGAATAATAACTGAATGGTTACAGTTACAGGTGAGGAAATGGGAAAAGTGCCTAATTGTCTCTGTATGGTGTGTGCATACACCTATGCTTAAAGCTGCATCTCATTAACTAAGCTGTTGATGGAACATGGCTTTTTTGCAGTGGGAAATTAAAGACAGGCAGATGGAATGCTTGCTGCTTTGGCTACCAAATCTGCTAGCCTCCTGTTAGTGCAAGAAGCCCAATTGGCTTAGGCAGATGTCTGACCTTGACCAAAGCAGACAAATTAATTTTAACAACTCTTTCTAGGACTTTTCAAAAACTCCTTCTCCCCTAACATCTTTTGGGTTTTTTTTTTTTACTTTCCTTCCTTTCTCTCACTGGTATTATTAGCATTTTGAGTTCTTAATTAGTGAAGAAAACGCCTTTAGGAATTACATATCTGCTAAATTATTCAGAAATGTGCACAAGAATCTTTCAGCTGCTTGTACATGTTATCTCTATACATTTGAAACATGCAAACATAATTTTACTGTCTCATCTATCTCCAGAAGCTCCCAGTGTTTATATCTGTTCTTTCTGCCAGACCTAGACTCAAGATACAGTTCATAATCAGTTTTAAAATGATTAGGCATTTCTATATTGCTGTCCATCCCATGTAAGTCTGTGCAACCTCACATGCTTTCAAATCATGAAAGTTTTGCAAGAATCAATGGCTTTCTTAATATGTTAATAAACTGAGGTACTATTGCAAGGTGATTGCAATAGCAAACTGTTATTCTTTTCAGCAAAGGATTCAAACCTAGATGCTATAGTGTTTAATAGCTGAGAAGAAAAAAGACAGTTATTTCTTCTCTGTCCCTTTTAGCAATATTGCCATGTCCAGTACCTATATGCACACAGACATACTAATATACTTACAAGCAAATATTTTATTCAAATAATTGTCTGGCACCCATCTTTAACTCACAGAGTGTTCATGCTTTCCACATGAATTTAATGCCACTTCCTTGAACTGACTACAGTGTTCTTAAATGATGTTTGTCCATTTTCCTTAGACTTCCGAGGAATTCTGCCCACAATATTGTTGCATTTATGAAAATTTACAATAAAAAATTGTGGGAAGGAATCCCAAGGATTCTGCTAAGGAGATACATTTTAATTAAAGACTTCAAATTGATCTCTGAAAAATGCTCAAACTATTCTTTTCTTTTTTTTGTTTTGTTTTGATTTGTTAAAATTTTCAATAAAGAAATATTTTCCTTCAATAAAAACTGCTTCACTTTGAGGCTTATATTACTCTGTCAATCATTTTTCAGAGATGAAGCAAAATGTTCAGCTTCTTGCATGATATTTGGAAATGGAAAATAGACATCTTTCAACTCAAAAGGTGCTGAAAATATATGTATCAGTGGAAATCTATGTTACTATAATGTGTTTGTATGCACTTCCAGTATAAAAGAATACTATGTGAATAGAAGTGCAATGACGGAAGCTACGCATGAAAAGTCCTTTACCCTCAGGTGCTGATTAAAAGTAAAGAGAAAAGAATATAGGATTATTATTAATATACGTTGCTCAAATGGAGGCTTCTGTTTATTTCTCAAATGCCACAGAACAGACCAATCCAATATTACTTAAACCAGTAAAGAATTCACATTCTTACCTGGGCAGGCAACTAGTATTTGACTAGTTCAAATTGCAGCTAAACATAAGAAGGGCTTCTGGAAAAAAAAGCCATTAAGACGTGTTAGCTAAGACAGTTGTACACATGCCTACACGCTGAGTCAGGAGAGGGATGAGAGAGGTTTCTATAAACCTAAGGTTATATGTTGATGATCTTGCAGTTAGAGCTTGAAAAAATGCATACGACTGAGTTTAATGACCCTCTTGGTTTAATAATGTAGCATATCATCGTTTGTAGACATGAAACATCTGTTCCAATCACATAACATAGATTTTGTAGTGTTAAAGAAATAAACAGATGGGTTCCATAATGCCAGTAGTGTTAGTGGTTATTTAGAAACCACATATTAAATCACAGGCAATCTTTTCTTTTTGTTTCCCCCTCCAGCAGCAGGGATAGCACTGCTAATTTCATCAACAGCATAAAGCTTTTTTCCAAGGGTGGATGACTGGATTCTAGACTCTTCCATGGATTTGAATATCACTAAAAAAACCCTAAAAGTTTCTACAAAAGATGGAAGTCTTCTTCTGGGGAGTTTGAAGACTCACCATGAAAAACTCCTACTATGAAAACCTTAATTTTACAGGACTTCAGCCTTTACACACCCGTTAATTACGATATGACTACTAAAGTACCAGTAGCCATGACAACATGGGCTGCAAGGTCGACCAGAATTCTGAGTTCACATTAAGGAGCTCCAGAGGATTCGTACACTGTCTGTAATGTACTGGTCATCACTGACAGTCACTTGGTGTCCAACTCCAAAACTAGATACTATACAGCAAGTTAAGGTATACCTTCATGCAAGGTAAAATTATAGAATCATAGAATCATAGAATAGTTAGGGTTGGAAAGGACCTTGAGATCATCTAGTTTCAACCCCCTGCCATGGGCAGGGACACCCCACACTAAACCATGCCACCCAAGGCCTCATCCAACCTGGCCTTGAACACCACCAAGGATGGAGCATTCACAACCTCCCTGGGCAACCCATTCCAGTGCCTCACCACCCTCTCAGTAAAGAATTTCTTCCTTATGTCCAATCAAAACTTCCCCTGGTTAAGTTTGAACTCATTACCCCTTGTCCTGTCACTTCAGTCCCTAATGAATAGTCCATCCCCAGCATCCTTGTAGGCCCCCTGCAGATACTGGAAGGCTGCTATGAGGTCTCCACGCAGCCTTCTCTTCTCCAGGCTGAACAGCCCCAACTTTCTCAGCCTGTCTCCATATGGGAGGTGCTCCAGTCCCCTGATCATCCTCGTGGCCCTCCTCTGGACTTGTTCCAACAGCTCCATGTCCTTTTTATGTTGAGGACACCAGAACTGCACACAATACTCCAAGTGAGGTCTCACAAGAGCAGAGTAGAGGGGCAGGATCACCTCCTTCGACCTGCTGGTCACACTCCTCTTGATGCAGCCCAGGATACAGTTGGCTTTCTGGGCTGCGAGCGCACACTGCAGCCGGCTCATGTTCATTTTCTCATCGACCAACACCCCCAAGTCCTCCTCTGCAGGGCTGCTCTGAATCTCTTCTCTGCCCAACCTGTAGCTGTGCCTGGGATTGCTCCGACCCAGGTGTAGGACCTTGCACTTGGCATGGTTAAACTTCATCAGGTTGGCATCAGCCCACCTCACAAGCGTGTCAAGGTCCCTCTGGATGGCATCCCTTCCCTCCAGCGTATCAACCGAACCACACAGCTTGGTGTCATTGGCAAACTTGCTGAGGGCGCACTCAATCCCCCTGTCCATGTCACCGATTACCTGTAAGATTAAGGTCGCTATTTCAGCTAGATATTGTCACTGGTTTTTATGATGCTTGCCAGAAATTTTATTTATAAAGTATCATTTTCCTGCAAAATTCAGTTCTTCCTCAAGTTTTGACATTCTTGCTTCCCCATAAGTTCTTCCCCTTCTACTCTATCAGCCAATACCTAAATTGAACAACAGCTAAATAGCTAAAATCCTCCTTGTGCACATTTCCATAGCATATCAGAAATTTAAGATTTCAATGCCATCATCATTGCATCCCCAAATCAAGAGATCAGATCACTAATATTTTATCAACAATCCAAACAAACTTCTATTTCACTTCGTGATGTGACAGGAATTTGAAGAGAAGGTGCCTCAAGATGAACTGAAAATACATTGCCACCATGCAGACTAACTTGGGAATTTTATGTGGAGATGGCATTTACCTTTGAGTCACTCAGCCCCCAAAAGCAAAAATGCATTTACTACCTCTATTTAAAAGCAATCTTATCTCTCCCTGTTCATCCTTTTTGTGTTTTTAGTTCCATCAGTATTGTTGTTAGCTATCAAATTCTTGGCTGCATCTCACACTTCTAATTAAATTTGAGGTTCGTCTTGTCTGGAAACAAGCAGAGAATAGTTAAATGGGGCTTCTATAGTGTCTGATGCAAAACAGCTGTATTCATGATGAAATACAATTAAAAATTCAATATATCTTATCTGCTTCAACCAGTGATTCAGTTGGAACAAGTCAGTTGCTGCTGTCGAGAATGTCCTTGTAAACAGGTATTCAGAAAAGTAACTCTGCCTGTGCTAAATTGTGTTGCTTTTCTTAAAAGAGACCAAAAAAAGAAAGAAAAGATCAAGGTCCAAGATGTATAACTTTATATTTTAATTCTATGTGACAGAAGAGGGTGGGTTTTTTTCAGCCTGTGAAGCTAAACTGATTTATGCCACTTGAATTTCTGTCCCTGAAACTGTTGGATCAACAATCAAACATTTGTTTCCAAGTCAGACAAAGGCTGTCGAGTTATGAATACTCATATGCAATATACATGCCAGCCTTAGAGAAGAGAAATCAACACAAATCAAAGCAGCAACTACAAAAAAATTACGATGTGCTTTTTCAGTCAACATACAATAGTCCATTCCTCTCAGCAAACAAGTGAAGATGGTTGATTATATGTGTGGAATTAATCATAACCACAAGTATGTATCTTTTTTAGTCCATGGTATCTGACAGTGACTAAATAGATTTCTAAGTCTTCACCAAAGAAAGTATGAACAGGAAATCCTATAGGAAGCTTGGAAACAGTAGAAGAAATGAATAAAATATGTTTCTATTTCCTACTGAATCAATCCACAATTTCTCTCTCCTTTATCTGTACTTTTTTATTGGGTAACTTAAGGGGACCTTTTGCCATTCTTGGGAAATGAGGAAGAGATTCTCTTGGAAATACAGAGCTGGTCTTTTCTATAAATGTGGTGAGAGATAATAGATTTGTGAAATTGCTTTACAATCTCTATTGGAGCATTTAGAAAAATAGCAATGACATTGAGTTGGAGCTATCTGCCTAAAAATTAGACATCTAGGTTAAGGAAGTCTTGTAAGAAACATCATACATAGTCAGTAGAGAGATTGGCACCAGCAGCAAGAGATTGATTCCACACCACATAGATAATTAAACAAAGAAATGGCCCTCTGAGATGCCTGTGTTTTGCTGTGGATAACAGTGCAGCCTAAGCATCTAACTTATAGCTACGTGAAATGAAACTCACCCATACTGTGTGAAAACTGATATAAAAAATATTCCCTTATATGCGTATTATCCATAGCTTCATTATTCATTGCAGCCAAGGGACTGCTGTCAAATATCCATGGGAAATGAGAGCCTCTAAGGCGAGGAAGCTACAGGACTCAGCCTTAAGATGGGAGAGAAAAAAGATATGCAGTTGGCTGAGCAGTGCTCTTCTTTCTCACACTAGGTGCTGTGGCAGACCGTGCTCCTTCAGTGGAAAATCCTTTGCAGTTCACCCTACCATCCTTACTCTCCTTACATGTGCTCACACTTTATGGTCAGTGAAAGTAACTTTGGACTTCGGATATGAATTCTCAACAGGAGACTAATGTTCAGTGCCTTAGCCAGCACTTGGGCAAGAAAGGAAAAACATTCCCCAGCAGTCCTCTTCGTACAAGCTGATTTTTGTGAGAAATAGGCAGTTTTGATTTTAAGTGTCTGGGGTGAGAATAGGAATCCTCAGCTCAGCTTTTGTAATCCATAACAAAGGCAACAAAATATTACCTGCTTTAGTACTGAGGATGGGTCCAGCCTATAATGCACCAGTATTTTTTAGCTATTAGCACATCCTTCTGGATTGTGAGTTACAGACTTGAACAAACGTCAGAGCCTCTTTGATTGCTGTGGCTCCTTCAACATCCATTTCTCTAGGTTTTCATGCTGAAGAAGCATTGCTCTCGCTTTGCATGTACAAAACAGAACAACATTCCCTTTCACAGACCTTCCCTGTTAAATCCATGCAGGTATATTAGCGGATGTTGCAAAGGAATGGTTTCATTAGGTTCACAATTGTGCCTCTATCAGTCAGAGTGTTTATAACCCTATTAAAGCTTTCATGAGACATCTGCATGGGGAAGGGAGAGAAGAAAGGGGGAAAAGGAGATGGGGAACCAGGGAGGGCAACTGAGATGAATTAGTGGTGAAACTCACTCTTCATGTTCCTTGAACTCTTGCTTGGGGTAACATCTTGGGTAACACGCCTTTACTATTTTACTTAGACTAAACCTAAAGATGAGTTCCATGTGGCTAATTCCACTTGCTGTTAAATCTCTTCACTTTGAACATGAATAAAGTCTGCCACAGCAGTTTTACCAGAAGCTGGGCTTTCATCTGGCAAGACCCTCCCTATTCTGTTTCTATTACTAAAACCCATCAACCAGGATTTATATTACAGCCATAAAATTTGTCTCAGTACACATACATTTGTTACAGCAAGATTCAGGCACAGAGTACATGTATTAGCTATTTCCAGTGATAGCTACATATGTACAAAAGACAGACACCGCACATGAAGAAGCACATACAAATATAAAGATATTTTTCCACTAAAACTATTTATATGAGGGGAAGGATGGGTAGACTCCAATATTGAAACTGTACCACATTCACGTAGCTTTGTTTAAGCCCTACTAACTGCAGTAGAATGATTTGTTATAAACACTCCTCCTTGCTCTTGATAAATTTGCTGTAAGTTCATCTTTATTTTGAACCCTGATTTAGAAAATAAATTTTCCAGAAACAGTTTTAGAAACTGTTTAATTAAAAAAGCCAAGTTTTGCATTTAGTTGTAGCCAGTACCCAGCAATGGGTTTGGAATATTCTTTCTTTTTTCCCATCATGTTTAATATTATTCTGAAGGACAGGGGTAGAACAGAGAAAAGGCTTTCTCATTCATGTGAGGCAGGCAACAATTTGTCTTTTTCCTCATGATCATGGTTACATCCTGACCTGTTACTGGATTGGGCCACAGAAGTGGCATCTTAATTTTTTTAATAAATCTATTTAAAAAAATATTTCAGCTCTATAAAATGTTTTGTTCTAATAACTTCAGAGTCTAAAATTCTGTCTCCTACTTACTACCTTAAAAAAAAAGGCAAATAACTACCAAAATTAAAATAGCTTCAGACAGTAGAATCCCTAGAAAATCTTATTTCTGAAATGCAAAACCAGCAAGTTCTAACTTCACAACCTTCCTTGAAAGACTGGTGTCAAATGGCTTTTTGCTTTAAAAAATCTGGTTTTTACCAAATCAAGATTTTTCAAGAAAAGAAAATATTGACTATAATATTCTTTCCATGCTCACAAAGGAGACATAAACTTATCTGTAGAGCCCTGGATGAATGTTCATTACTCCTTTCCTGTTAAACACAGTACCCACATTTCAGATTAAGGGATATGAGGGTCTCCTTGTATTCTACTGTGGTTGTCTATAGCATACATAACGCAGAAAACATCACTTCTTGGTTTACTTTATGTCTGTGAACAACTACATGCATGGACTACATATTTTAACTTATTCAAAACAATCTGCACCAGACAGAGAAGAAACACAACATTGCCATCTCCCTTTATTAATGAAAGATGACTTACGCATACCCATATGAATAAAGGCATACTTTGAAGATTTTATAGGAGAATCTCCCAGTTGTCCTTTGTGTGCTCCAGAGACAATTCAACAAAACCCAAAATGCATTTCCCAGGGATCAATGCAATGCCAAAATACAAATATGGTTATCTCAGCAAATAATACTATTGAGCATGACTGTTCATGAGCCCAGTGGTCCTCTCTTAATCATGGATGTAAAAATAAAAAGAAAAAATAATTCCATTGTGAATATATTCTGAAGTTTTACTTGTGTCAATCAAAGTGTGCACCAGTGGAGCGGCTTTTCTGATTGGAAATTTTTTTGCCTTTACTAATATTTAATTGATTTTGTCAGCTGTGGCTGGTGGATTGGATGTGAATAATGTGATGCTACAGGGAAGCTCCTTGATCAGGCCTTAACATGAAGGAATCATCGCTTTAGGTAGCAGAAAAAAAAATCACTTGAAATCTATCATTGCCTTGGAAAGCTGTGTCACTTAATGAGCAACTATGTCTCTGTTCCAACAATTATTCCAAATTGTGACCTGGGAGAAGAATCAAGCTAAACAAATAAAATGAGATCCTTTCAGCTTAGATGCATCTGCCGTTTCTGGCAGAAGTGAAGAAATCAGAACCATTTCATCATTCAGCTCAAAGTCTGAGTCTTGCCTACCTGGTGCATGGTTACATCTTGCATATTAAGAGTCAGAAGCTGACTTTTAAGAAGTGAAAGTTAGTAAAAAACAGACAAGCAAAGAACAACAACAGCAAAAAAAAAAAAAAACATGCAGAAAAAAACAAACCCTCCTGTGACAGATAACAGACTGCAGCTAAACCCTGCTAAGCTCATTTTCAGTTTTGCTTCACGGACCTTGATTCAGATTATAGCACTTCAGGGACCTTAGGAGGTATTGATTGGGGGAGTTTTTGGAAGCCACTAAGTTTGTCTGAAACTCTTGGGAGGAAGAGAACTGAGTTAATACAGCATCCTCACTGAAGTAATGGAATAAAGCACGTTGAGTTAGCATGAGTAGCTGCTGCCTGGTTGCAGCCAGTAACTGCATGACAAGGAAAGATCTATAGTAAATAAAAGAAAGTATCAGAAGGACAAACTGATGGTACAGATTATAAAAAATATTATGCTGAATTCTTAGTAATCAGGATGAGACTGGGCCAATTGCAGAGTGGTGAGGCCCAGTTTCTTTTAGACTCTGCCTTTGAAACCATCTTAAAGTTTAAGCAGAACTGTCAAAACCCCTTGGCATTCTGGTGAGAACAGAGGTTTTCCAAAACAGAAAATTTCCACAATATATGTTACATCCATTACAACAAAGAAATCAGCTTCTTTATAGTTCAGAAAGCCCTATTTTTCAAACAGAGAACCAGGATATGCAAAGTAAAGAAATTAATGTTTGCATCCAAATCTTTGAGATTTTGTCAGTAGTCACATCAGTTGTTAACTGATGATAATGTTTGTACCAGAACTCAGTGTATTACAGAGTCTTCTGCCTCCTACATCAGACTTTTGTAAACATAGGCTGTGGGGCCATACCTGTATTCTGAGATTTAGGCATTAGTGAAGTAACTATATCTCTAGAAAGAGACATGATCCAGAGAAGAGATAGATTAATAGATTCATAGCTAAATTCCAGGTCTCTGCACCTCCTTACTACATCTTCATAGCTTGCCTCAATAAAGCTGCAAAAACATTACTCTCAGTAGCCTCACTTTTTGCCCCTACTCTTGGTACACCGTTGACTAGCTCTGATTAGATACTTTTAAAAGTGAGGCAATACATATGTTTGGTGACTCTCAGAAAGAATGTACAGTCATGGTCATGGTGGGCAAGTGCAGTCCTCAGAAGAACTTTGTCTTGTGAGTTTGTGTCTGATATCTTTCTACTTAATGTAATTCAAAAATATACATGTGTTAGATTAATATGTTAAAATTACATTTGGAGACGCCTCAGCGAATTCTAGCAGAAAAAATGCAAATAAATGTAGATTTCTGTTATTATCAGCTTCATCAAAGCAAACAAGCAGCAGCCGGGCCATTATTAGACTTTGATAAGAGTGCATACTGAATGATTTCCCGAAGGGATTCAGTAAAACTCATCTCATTCCATTTCCTTTTATATAATAATATCAGTTGTTTCATACAGGAACACCTGCACACAGTGCTGTCTGACATTTTTATTTATTTTATTTCTTGAGGAAGAAAAATGCAAGAACTGTTATTTTTCAGTTCTGTATTGTAATTTCAAAATGTGAGAAAGAGGCTTCAATAAAGGTATTCAGACAGAAGCTAAGGAAAGTACTGTTGCAAATGCATAATCATGCATTAATAAAATAATGGCTCTGGAAAGAGAACATTTTAGTGCCAGAGATAAACAGGAGATTGAAAAGAAAGAGAAGCAGGAAAAGAAGAGTGCCTAAAAACAAGAATTTCTTTCCTGAGAGCTAATAAAATGAGGGAATTTGCTATGAAGAAATAACTTCCATGGCTCATAATATTCCAGTAACATTTGGCAAGTAATCAAAGTTTTCTTTCTATTCAAAGCCATCATCAGAATTATTTTTGTAATACCTATATATATATAAAGCTCAGACATGTTTATAACTCAATTTCAGTGCTGAAAAAACTTGTCTTGAATAATACTGTACAAGGTCACCCATGAAAAAAATAATTCCTAGAAACAATCATATCACTGTCTGTAAAATAATACTGTGTGCATTTTATGATGATATTAACTTCTTGGCTTTGTAGAAAATATCCTTGCAAAAAGAATCTATTCTCACAGTCAGTGTTTATCTCCACAAAGGGTTTGTGAGGAATACCAAGGGGCTATTTACTGTGAGTAACAATGATCTGGTCCAGCCCTCTGATACTGATTTATGTTTATACGTCTGTGTAACGCTGGCAGACTCAAGGTCTCAACTTGAGAAAGTTAACTCAAGACTCAACTAGATTGGTGCAACTTCTTGCAAACAGTGCTTGGACTGCGTTATTACTAATAATAATTGACAATATAACCATTTCCTGTTGCACCAATGGGAAAGGTACAAACAATAGAGCAAATAGAGCAAAGTCCTTGCTTTATTAGATGGGGAAAATTAGAGAAGAACCTTATGACTGCAGAACAGAGAGAGCTGGAAAGACATCACAGAATGCAAGACTCTTCTACTTCCTAACCAAGAGGTAATTGATTCCTATTCAGAAATTTATTAAAGCTTCACATTAACAATGAACTGTCTTACCTTCCTCTGATTCCCAGTCTCCCTGACCAAAATCTTCTCCAGAGCCCTAGCCCAGTAACAGAGAAAAGTCTCCTCTAATTTTGAGTTATTCAGGACAGATTTATATCCATCTGTTTAGTATCATATCTTCTTCAATAGAAATATTTCTTTTCCTGGGACAGACATGATCTGTAAATGATCTTGGTACTGACAAAGAACATAGCAATGGGAAATGATCACAAACTGCAGCTGGAGAGGTTCAGGCTGGACATTAGAAAAGTTTTTTTCCTGAGTGTATTGGCGGTGACCACAAGAGAAAGTGTGGCATCCCCATCCAAAATGTTTTCTTAAGATTTGTTTGTACAGAGCCATGGTTGGCCTGAGCTACTGATGGTGACAGTATAAGCTGCGGCTGGACAAAGAGGAAGCCCAGAGATTTCTTCTAACAAATGAGTTTATGACTATTCCCATATATTTATCTCAGAGGAATTATTCAGCCTTATCTTGGACTTTGTTTCACTGAATGAAGCAAAGTGAATTTAGTCTCTTCACTGTTTTTATAATCTCCTTTTTATAACGTCCTTTCTTACAACTGTTTCTGCATTGCTCTGCTTATTCCACCTCCCTTCTGTATCTGTAGTCCAGTGCAAATGATGTTTCTGGGGGTCCAGCTGGCATAAGTCTATGTTGTTTGCCTAATGTCTTTTCCAGAGACATAAATACTTCCCTGTGTTTCTCCTGGGGGAATCTCACTTTATATATCCAAAATAGTATATATCTGGGTTTTTTCTGGTCGCATCACCCCAGTGGCTCTTGGTCATCCTATTGTTGATTTATTTACCTAAATATTACTTTTCTTCTGTCATTTCCTATAGAGGATTTGAGAATAAATATTACTTATATTCTATGATGATCATTGACTATAGTTTCTGGGAACACGCCTTTGAACTTTAGTAATCTGATTTCAATTACCCATATGTTAATGTAATCTCATTCATACTATGTAATATTCAGATTCTCTTTAATTTTGTCTAGTGGCTCTAACTCTGTGTTATAGTAAATTTCATTAGCACAGCCTTTTATGTTAAATTTCTGAAGAAATACCATCCTGATGCCAGTTCTTGGGAATTCCATAAATAACTTCCCTTCAGCTAAATATTTCTCATTTTAGCGCATGCTGTTGTAATCTCTTCTCTAATCATGACTTGCCTTGCAGTTATTCTACTTATAATGATTTTCTGCAGTGTAACTACTATATTCCCCTGTTGCACCATATCAAATGCAGTTCTGAAGTCTGGTCTGAATAGATTAAGCTTGTTGTATTTCCCTTACCTGAAATATAAAGAATGATTCCTTATCTACAGATGAATTAAGCACTAATGAAAGACAGCAGTATTCCATACTGGGAAATGAAACTAAAAGGTGAAGATCTGCCTTTCCAATTCTGTACCTTACTTTCTTCTGGCTTCCCTGGACTTTACAAATGGACCCCTACATTTTTTCTGGATTTGAAAAGATGAGTTTTTTTCACCTCTCTGTAGTGATTTAAATTAACCACATTTCTGCTGACATCCAGAATTAAACTAGGTAACATCTCTTTGTTCAAGAAACCTGAAAGCAGAGCAAGATAATTCTGCCATATGTACTTTTGTTTCTCTTTTTATTTTCCTCTTTGCCTTTTTGATTTTCAGCTGAACAGAGGTTGATATAAGTTGACCTAAACCATATTTTAAAGACCAAAAAATCAGAACGGCAAATCCCCTTAGGAAAGGGCTGGGATTCAGTTAAGGATTAAGAACTTTATCCTACATATGTAGGTGTGAGCTGCTGCCTGACCTGTCAGGATAGTCATTAAACAGCTTGTCGTGAAGGCTAGAGAACTGATCATTCGACTCACCAGCCAATGTCTGCTTTAGGGAGACACGACTGTCCACTGACTACAGTAGATATTCAAACAACCAGCCCAGTGTAGGCATCCAAGTGTAGACATCTCTATTTAAATGCCTTTATGTGGAGTTGATTCCCATCCTAAATGCCTGTTCCCTGCAACTGAAGTGCTGGATGCGCTGAATAACCTGGATATTTCCTCCCATTTCTGTCATCTATTCACTCACCAGAAGAACATTTGAACAGTTCAGTGCTTCTCTCCAGCCTGGTTTTAAGTGACTTGTTTGATGGAGCGGCTAACTCAAGGGACTATTGCATCCTCTAATGAATCTCAGTTAGACTCATGCTCATAATACCTAACTCACATTCTCTCTTTGATCAGTGTCAGTCCATTAAACTCATCTATCAGAGATCCCTATGCTCAGCTTTATGACTATTGGGAAATTAGTAGAATATGATCATAACCAAATAGATACGCCTACCCCTTTGGGAAATGATACCATGGGCATTTTCTGGTCTGACACATCTAGCTTGTCAAAATGATCCAGCAAGAATTTATAAGAAGGGAAATTAGTTACTGTGCTATATTGTACTGTGAATTCATTCACTTGTGGTTTTGCTGATCACCTGTATTGCTCAGCTTCAGCTGACTAAATGAGACCTTTTACAGATGCAGTGTTCTTAAAGTCATTTGGCCTGCTCTTCATTATGTGCTTTTTAAAATTGTTATAGTAGATTAACTAACTAATGGTGGCTAGGCAGGAACATTCATCCTGGGTAGGTTATTTCTGAATCCGAGTTTTTGCTTCTGCTATTCGGAGCAGCTGGTTCTATTCATGCTTGAGGAGAGAGGACTGGGCCATTGGGCAGATCCAGATTAAGAATGCCAGTGCAGCATTGGTTTTGTATTGACTAACCCAATGTAATGACCTCAGAAAATGTGAGGGCTCTGTGGCATATAATGGCATGAAAATACCCCACAGACCTTAAAATTCATGGCCTGGGGACTTCTGAATAAGAGGTGTCCTGGCAAGTAGTCATTAACTTCTGAAATTGATTAGGAGGTTTAATAAGCAATAATGTAAATATATTAATGAAGTTTCAACTTCTTTCTTTTTACAATACAAGCTAACAGTGGGGACAATGCCTCTAATAAGAGAGGATAAGGACTAAATTCAATATATATATGCAGTATAAATAATACTGAAGCATGTAAGAAGCATTATAGGCAAAGCTAGTTGCATACTGATTTCCATTGGTATGAGATTTAGATTTAATTTCCCATGGAATCATAATTTTCAGTCCTTTAAGTCTAGGGATAAGTGACAAAACACTGAAGAATTAGATGAAGGCTTTCATGAAACACAGATCTTTTTTTAAAGTCTTTCACAAAGTACTTTTTTCCCTCCTTTTAGACAGTGAGGAATACTTACTCATCTGAGAAGATGAAGGTTTTTGAAGCATAGGAGAGACCATCTATGCATCAGTCTTTCTTCTTGTCTGTCTATCTACCCATCTATCTGTCTCCATCACACTCACACTTGGGTGTGAAGCAAGGGGAGGAGGTCTGGCAGACAGACACTGAGCATGCAGCAGTAGGAAGACATTCTTGCTCCTTCACCATATTGTGGGGACCCCAAAAACCTGGTAATAGGAAGAGGTCATATGGACTGATGGTGTGAATGGAGGTTTACCAGTACCACCCCTGGGAACAGAGTGATATTATTAACAAAGTCGCTTTCAGGCACAGGGTTTAATTTAAGAATTTAAAGCTAAAATGAACTAAACTTTACTTAGACATAGGTTTCTACATTACTCCCTGCCTGGAATAGCAGCAGGGTTCAGGACAGTATGACCTACCGAGTTATGTATTTGTCTTCTGGAAGTGGGAAGCCTACAAAAAGAGAGAAAATTCTCTCAAAAACAAAAGTCTACAATTTTAACTGTTGGTAGAGAAGGTGCATATTTATAAAGCTTGCTTTTTCCCTAGACTGCAAGAAACAAAACTGCATGAAATATGGTGGCCTCTCAGGAGCTGGATCTTGATGATTATTTATAAGGAGTACCCACAAACCACTTTAACAATATTTTTATTTAATACACTTAGTGCTTTCATAGTTATTGTAAGCAAAGAGACGTTTTATGACCCAACTGAATGTGCACTGGGATCCATATTACTGACACTTTGAATATAAGAAACTTGATGCCTTTCTTCAGAGGGCAGCCCTGCTAAGCACACATATAAGCGATATACATATAGGCTTCCTGAGTTTTGTATGTGAGCTGATAAGAACAGGCCACTTTTCTCGGCAGAGTCCTCTAAATGGAGTAGAAAAGAGAAACTTTGTACGAAATTAGGGTTTCAATTCTTTTCTCATCTTGCTTCAGATGGAAGTGAGATTACTTCACCTGAAGCTTCTGTGAGTATGCTCCTGGCAGCCACTTAGTTTCCCAATTATCTTCAGCAAATTATGAAATTGAATAGCAAATAATTCACTGAGACAATAGGCCATGCCTTAGCTCATCTATGTGACACTGCAAAGACAATAGCCTGATCCTCACCACCGTTGGTTGCTGGAGTCACTGAAAGACCCATTTTACTAGCTTGTTTTAAGACGTACCCTTCCATCTTATTAAAATTCAGATGCACCTATGCCCTGTGGTAGCGTCAGAAAACATTATCTTCTTGATATGTGGAAAGTTGCGACTGCTTTTAACTCCTTTAGCCTACTTTCAAGAACTATTAGCTTTGTGCCCACTACAGAACTGTACCAATGTACTGTGGAAACTCAAGGCGATGAGCTTCAAAGGTAAATAAGCTTTGTCAAACAATGCAGTTGCTTGCAACCAAGGTTTGTCTGCTATTACCTTCATAATACGAAGCCCAGGCCTCAGCTATGGAGAAAATGTAACTATTTGTAGCCACAGGCTTCTAGGAAAAATGGAGATATCTTGCAGAGTCACTGTCAAATGGAGAAATGGATTTCCTAAGTGTGGTGATAGAGATGTACAGCAAATTTCAGCAGTCTAATTAGTTTCTTGATCAGAAGAAGACAACTCTTCAAGGCAAATGAAAAGGTCATTCTGAATCCCAGGAAAGTATTCATGTCTTTTGGCATATTTGCTGACAGATATTTAAATATAACCACTCACTTTTGCTGTAGACATTGTCAGCAGATGCCAGACAGCTGACAAGCAGCAATGAATTTGTATCACTGCCCTGACATCTCAACAATGAGGAAGTGGATAAAACTACTAAGTGCTCTTCTTGTGCTGCTGTAAGATAGGTCTGGGTCAGCATATACTTACAAGTTTTGGTGACGTATAGAGGACATAGTGACTTGTCTGTAGATGGTTTAGCCCAGTGAACAGTACCAGAAGGGAAAAGGAAGAGTGTTCTTTCACTGGAGCACTATGAGAGCACATAGAAGACCGGGAGTCTTCCAGAGACTTTTCGCATGATGTTAATAAAGTCTCTTAATATGCTTCAGGACTGAACCTAATCACATATTGACTGCAAGTCTGACTTCAAATACTGCTGGTGAGGTGGGTTTACTCTTTCAGTTCTCTGTCTGCAAAATGGGGACAATGCATTTCCTTTCCCCACCCTTTCATTACCATTTCTTTTGAGCTTTAAGTTCTACCTTGTAAAAGCTTCAAGGTAAGGATAGGTCTGCAATTATGATGTGAATGGACACACTCACATTATAGCACAGGATCCCGAACACAGAAGAATGAAGGCTCTTGATCAGACAAGTAATAATTTTTTGTTGCAGAGTAAACTGTATAACCGGGTTCCAGTATTGCTACTTTTACAGGAAGACTAGAAAAAATACCAGCTTCCTTCCATCATGGTATCTCATCACATCAAAGAACCTGACCCTCTTCCATGATTAGGATTATTCCGTGTTCCCTGTTCCATAACCCCATGCTTCCAGCACACTCTCCAATCTAAAAAAAAACCATGTGTGTTGATTGGCCACATGGACACTTATTGGAGTATGGAATGGCTATATTGTGTCTTCTTAGAAACATTTGCTCATGCAGACTGTGAACAAGAAACTTCTTGCTGGGAAAAGATTTCAGCAATGAATGGACACACTCATTTGTTGAGCAATGAAGTTATGAGATTGGAGAGGAAGTAAGAGATTTTACATAAATGGACTTGTAGAGTGCAGACAGGTCTTTGTCTGCACTCAGAGACCTGGTGAATCAAATATCATTTCAGAATATTAGATGATTAATGCATAAATCAGAAAGGAAAGAATCTCTCACTGTTCATTCACTAATTATGTAGAAATGTATGAAAGTATAAGTTACTTTCTTTTGATTGGGAAAGTGATGGAAGCAGGATGCACAGCTTAGTATTCCTGAAGGAATACTACGCTTATATTGCATTAATGGCATGCATATGTTAAAATCATAAATACATAGTGTGATAGGTGTTTTTAATGCTTAAGTGTATCACCTACTCATAATCTCTCTCAAAACCAAAGGTAAGATGTTACTTTACATTGAGTTCCATGTCCCTCTAGCATGTAAATGTACAAAATAGATATGTGAAATATTTTTAGATATTCAAGAAAGAAAGGAAAAGAAAGATATACATGAAGTAAGAGCAAAGTTAAAAACCACAAATGTTCCCTAGGAAGCAGGGGAATGCTTTGTTTCCTTGCTTCTCCAAGCATATACAGACAATAATATTAAATGCTCAGAAGGAAAGGTTGTCTGATAGTATTTACATCCTGTTGAATAAATCTTCAGAAAGAATAAAACTTACAAGTTTGACCCATTTTAGGCTCCAAGTAGGCCAATGAATTTAATTAATTCAATTACAGAAGCATGGAGGCGGTAGCCCCTCCTCCCCATCAGCGGCTCCATCAGTGTGCGATCAGACGGCTATGCACGAGGCACGTGACGCATTTGTTCCATTCACATTGTGTCACAGCTTCTGGGATCATAAGGATGATAAGTTCATAAGGATGAATTGCCATTTGTGTTGTTTTGCAAGGAGTATCTGGTGGAAAAAGCTGTGTTTCTTGAGCCAAATCAGGAACTGAATAGAACATGTTCAGTGTTGTTCCTTTCATAATGTTAATCTCTATGTGTGTTTACGTATAAACTATGTTCTGTCTATACACACTGCCTATCCATAGGCATGGACAATGGCTTTTGTAGCCTTTACAAATGCTCAAGGAGAACCAAGTAGTTTTGTACGGATATTGAAGTTCACATTCATCACACCATGCTAGAATGGCTGAAATACAAATATGAAAGATGAGAATACTGAGAGGGAACTTAACTTTCTTTAGATTTGATGCTTCTTCCATGCTTTCTCTCTTTCTTTCCCTGAATTTCCTACTGTATGATTACACAAACTCTAACCCTTTGTGAACAAATTCAGCTAAAGAAATTGGCAGAAAACTAAGCTGGGGACAGGGAAATCAGCCTTTCCTAAAATAGTTTTTTGCCCTATCAGTGCCTCACTCTGATTTACAGCACAGTCACCCAAATGCTTATAGATGTGTAGGGACAAGGACCAAACATGGATGATCAATGAGAAGCCAGAGTTGGGAGAAATATGGGAACTGCCTTTTCCTATGGAACTGCTGGCTTCTCCCAGCTTGAACTGATATGGTAGGCAGAGCATCAGCTGGCTCAGCTTAGGTCCTTCATGGTGCAAAACGAGATGTTGTGAATGGTAATTTTTCTCTTCTGAGTGTACCTGTTTACAGATATGAAAAGACAGGAAGATTTTAGAGCCTGTCACCAAGTTGTCCACCCCGGACAGAGGATGTCTGAAGTGTCTACGCTGTGGGAAAACTTGGCTTCACAATAAATGTGTCGTTTCCTAGGTTACCTTCCTTCCATCCTCCATTTCTGATCAGAGCCTAACCAGCAAAAGACGTTGTGACTTGGTTTTGATATTGTGGTCTCTTGCCTGTATGCTGTAACTTATTTTCTTCCTCTGACTTTATAATTACAGCACATCCATGTGCTCTTCTATGAAGTAGGTATGATTATTTCACTACTTGCTGTACATGGCAACCAAGGGATGAAACTACTATGTGACTTATTCAGGATTTGAATGTGCCTCCAGCATGCCCCTCTTCCCCTCCTCTCCCCCCCCCCCGCCCCAATTATCCCAGGCACTTGCTTTTGCCATAGAAATGCATTTGCCCTGAATCAGCCAACCAAGGAAGTCAGTCTCTTTTTATTAATACACTTGTAGAGAAACTTCCAAAAGAAGGAATATCTGTGCCTAAGCTTGTTTGGATATAAATTAACATTCTGAACTCCTCAGGAATAAAAATCATGTACATTTATGATTTTTCATTCTGATATTTCTCATTTAAAAACTAGCACAATCTGGATTATGGTACAAGTGAATTGGGACAAAGCTTTTTTAAAAAATTGAATAAATAAATTAAAAAATAAGCCTTCAATTATAATTCAAATTTTAACTATTATGAAAAGAAATACTACGAAAGACAACTTAGCAGGCAAAAGAACATTAAGAAAAACAACTTAGCAGGTAAAAGAACATGTGGCATTTAAACTGTATGAAGAATGGGAGAGACAGATTGGTTGGTTGCTTTTCTTAAATATCTATATTTTTCTTTGCTCATAGGTCATAATGGAAGCTATTATAACAGGAATCTAAGGTTAATCTAAAGTGACATTTATTTTAGTTTTAACTCAGGAATGCAAAACAAAATCTTTCTACGCAGAGCAGCTCACTGTGCTTCAGTTTGAGTCCTGATGGATTAAATAAATTTTAAAATACAATCTAAATATATTTCAAAGCTCAGCAGAATTCTGAATGTAGGAACTGGTATGGGTTTATTTTTTCCAAAAACCACGAAAAAAGCCTGAAGCAAGTTAACAGTCCGAAGGCTATTTTTGCCTGATTCTTTTCTCTAGAAACAGCAGCAGGAATATTCTCTCAGGAAGTTGTGCAACACAACATGCAAACATTTTGGATAGGAGCTGAAGAAACATTTTGTAGATCTCAAGCTACAGAGGGAGTTCAGGTGCTCATTTAAAGATTATTGGCAAGTTGAGGGCTCAGATTTCTCTTTACCTGATGAAGGCTAATTACATTATAAGCGAGCAATGGACTAAATTAGCCTCTGGAGGTGCCTCTCTCTCTTCATTACCTCTGCAAGGAGTGTAAGGTGAATATGCCTAACAGTCTCCTGGGTATTTAGTAGAATTTTTATAAGTGAATCATATTTCTGCATCTTCCCTTTTTTTCCTCACTATACTGCTTGTATATATACGTGCTAAGGACACCAAAATAGGACAAAAGGAGTTCTGAGGGATAACGTTATTGCTCTCCGCAGCTTCCTGAGGAGGAGAAATGGAGACAGTGATGCTGATCTCTTCTCCCTGGTATTCAATGACAGGATACATGGGAATGGTTCAAAGCTGTATCAGAGGAAGTTCAGACTTGACATTAGTAAACATTTCTTTAATGAAAGTATTATAAAACACTGGAACAGGCATCCTAGGGAGGCGTAATGCTCCAAACCTGTTAGTGTTTAAGAGGCATTTGGATAATGCTCTTAATCATATGCCTTAACTTTTGGTTACCACTTAAGTAGTCAGGCAGGTGGACTGTGTAATCATTGTAGTTCCCTTCCAAGTGAAATATTCTTTCTATTCTAGTCTGTTCCATTCTTCTCTAGTGTATGCTTCTAAATACATATGTATATATATGTTGCTTGATCCAGCCTAACACTGCAGAGCTTTCAAGATAAGAGTGAGGTTCTTCTTTCTTGTCTCTGGGACTCAGCTGCTCTGCATGGGTAACTTTGCCTGCTTTATTGGAGATATATTTGATATATTTCCACATGATTAACATATATTTTATTGAAACCTGTCTTTTTCTGCACAAGCGTCGTACACAAATTTTTTAGTGTGATCAGGATTGATTAAGAATGGACTCTCTTGCTCCCTCTGTCCTTATGCTATCTATTCCAGGACTGAAGTAAGGCAGATTTACAAAGGGGATTGAAAACCTGCAGCCAGGGCATTCATGCCAGGAACAACAGGATATGTTCTGCGGATGACAAATCTCCACAGAGATTCAGTACAACACAATCAAAAAAAAGATCAGTGACATTCATGGCAGATATCTTTTGAAGCCTCTCATCTTGAAGAAGCTCCTGTACACTGACCTTATATAAGGCATGTGACACCAGGCTGGTATACTGAGTGTTCAAGTGACAGGAGAAAGAATACTTGTCCTTCTAAAGACTTTTGTGACTTTAGTAATAGTTTCAGCTATGATGTCTCTGAAGACCTCTCTTTGCGATGGTTCTGTCGTTTGGAGTGGGCAAAGAAAGGAGGAGCCCTCTAGTGAGATTCGGCCTGCGTTCAAATCACTACTACACTTGTCAGATACCTTTTAGGATGCAAATCAACAATAGTTCTAGTTAAATCCAGTCCTGCTCTTTTTTCTCTCTACTTTTTGAAGTATATAAATCCTAAACTTTTCAAACCCCTCCAGACACAAACATTTTCTCTCACTCACAAACACAGAGCCAAGTCTTGCTTAAAATCCAACAACAAAAAATCCCACTTTAATATTGAAAAGTCAGAAAGAAAAATCTGCTTGTCTACTCACTGAAAAAAAACACCTCAAAACAGAAAAGTAGAGATTTAATGTGAGCTAAAATATGTATATATGCACACACACACACTGGTGTTTCTGTAAACTTGGATGTGAGAAAAGGTTTGGCAAATTACAGTTATGGTATTCATATTTAAATTCAGATATACTCTGAAGGTAAAGGAAGGTTACTTTACAGGTGAGAAACATGGAGTTACGGGGGAAATAAAAGGGTCAGGGTTGCTCCTGCCACCGCTTCTGTGATGTGTAGTTTTGCTGTCTCCATCACCCACTAACTACAGACATGCTCTGTAGACTTACCTGGAATTTAGGAGACCATACTGAAATGTGTCATTTGGCTCCAGCTCTTTCATATACCTTCAGATGAATTACTAAGGCCAGTCATTGCTTAAACCTCTATGGATTCTTCTTCCACTTCAGTGAAGCAGAGGATTAACAGGTCCCTGCCAGGAGTTACGGTCTCTGTCATAGCATCAGCAGAAGGAAATGTATGCCTGCTTCTGTTGATCGTTTGGTATTTTAGCGTATACATCAGTCTGTGAGCTGCAGCAAAAGAGGGGATAGAGGAGGACAGATCCTGGGAAAGTACATAACAAATTTCCCAAGCAATACCTGATGACACTGGGATGGAAAGCATTAGCCAGTTCTAATGCAAATATACCGATCAGATTTTGAGGAGGATGCCTGTGTTGGTAGGTTTTGCATTTACAGAGAGAATCAGGTGTGGTTTAATGGGCAGCATGGCTCAGTCTGATCTGACTGATCCTAGCTCAGAGCAGTCTGGCTGCAGATGGCTTCTGTCTGGGGGTAACACAAAGGGGTTTGTTGTGTTTGGGGGACAGTTTTCCTTTTTGTTTTTTTTTTAAGCAATAAACTCGGTAAAACAGTTTCAAAATGGTTTACCAATAATAGCAATGGGCCAAATGAGAAACAAAAGCTAGGGTTTTGTTGAAGTGATCCTTAATAAGAAGATTATGCTGCTTGCTCCTTTGAAAGAAAGTGTGCAGGAGAAAAGACAGGAAAGGATAAGAACATTTGTCGTTTTGTATTCCAGCTGAATAACCACATCACTAAGTGACTTAATCACTGTAAGCTGCTGCTGTTCTTTTTATTTTCCCCACAGGCAGCCTCTTTCCTTGGTGTGCGTGTATCAGATGGGCAATTAGGAGTCACTTGCTGCCAGTGCTGTAGGCGAATGCATGAATGACCACTGAGCTGTTGCACAATCTGTTTGACTGGCATCCCATGATGCTCAAAGCTTTAGAAGAAAAGGAGGTCCCAGCACCAGCATTACTGTCGGCATTGATAAAAAGAATAAGATTTTTTTCACCAAGGTAGCAATGAGATTTAGCTGGACAAGCTTTGGGAAAGAACAGGAATGGTATAGGAAATGGAATAAGGTACCTCTGTGACTCCCACTTCTGCTAGACGGACTCACTGAATCCTGGAGAGAGCTGAGCTACTGGGACTGTGAATCAGAAGGAAAAAAATCAAAATATCTCAATGGATGTGCATGTAGTTGTAGTTTTTCCCCTGAAAAATAGGGAAAGTGCTCAGTGGGGAAGGGACTTAAAAGTTAACAACTTTCAAATGAAAAAATTGCTTGGAGGAGGACAGAAGATTTCTGACTTGACATGATTGGCTGGGCCAAAATCAAAATAGTTTGCTTTTCTCTTTTTATTTTCCATTCAGCTAAATTGGGAACTACTTGGATAAGTGCATTGTCCTATGGGAAGTGCATGCCTTGTAGTCTCAAGTCTTTATTCTGTGGCCACTACTGCTGAACCACTTTTCTCATATGGTTTCCTTCTTGGCATCAAATGCCACAGGGATCCTGGGAAATGCTGGCTACTCTAGCCTAGGTCCTATATGAATTGGGAAATCTGGATGGGATCCTAACAGGTACTGCAGCAGTGTAGGCAGATGTTGCTCAGTGTCAAAGCAAGTCACAATGTTTCATATAAAAACAAATGGCATGGAGACAAATCTTTTTCTATTTCTCTCAAAAAGGAAAGGTAAAAAAAAAGGGTATTTTTTGACTTAAAATGAGCAGAAAACAAATGTGGAAATATCAGCAGAAATTCCAGTTCCTGACAATCTGAAAAACATGCTGTAAACAAGAGCAAAACTACTTTCTTTTGCAAGAGATCGCAGTTGTACCTGGTTTGCTGGGGGTGGGAAGTGAATAAACTCCTTTTTTGCCAATGCAAGGTAATAATTAAACAGCAGGAAATGCAGAACATACAGCCTGTTTATAACTCACATTTTACATAGCTTCTTTTGTGGAGACAGAAGTAAGTACCCATTGGGCCACTTGCCAGAGGTTTGACTCCAGCCATCCATTCATTATAATACTTGTGTATGATGATTGCCTATACAGTGGCATCAGCAGTACAAGTTTCAAACCCAGCTGGTTTCTTTTTGACACAAAGGAGACAATTCAATTCCATACAAGGATAAACTCAATCTCTGTCTCTTTGTTCCATGGCTTCTCTTTCCAACAAGCAGAACCGATTTGTGCCATTTTTTTGTGGCAGCTGTACATGAAAGTGTTAGAAATAGGGAACAGAAGTTAATGTTTTTTCCTACATCAAGTAGCAGAAATCTTGATTCTCTGTTCTCCCAGATTACTTGTGTGATCCTAAAGAAACCACAATTTCTGTGTCTGGTTTCCTGAGTTCAACATCATCCAGCATTCAGCTAAACACCCAAACATAAGGACCTCAACCCTTCAAAGTCATTTTAGACGTAAGAAACTGTCACTGGAAATATTTTCATCTTTTACTCACACTAACTGATTCTACATTAGAAGCTGCAATTGTTAGACACATTCTATACGGCCCAAAAATTGCAAGCATGAGGCTCACCAGCATCTGTTCAAACAAATTTGATGAGGGCAAAAGGACTTCCACTCTGTTCCAGGAGAAGTCCAGTTCTGGAATCCAGTGAAGCACTACTTTGTAATCTGCTGGATTCTGGCCCCCTCTCTATGTGGTACCTGTTACACAGATAAGATTAGAGACCTACCATTAGTGGGTGCCATTTATGAGGTTGTGCAAACCCCAAATTTGAAAACTTATACAATAAATGAATGCAGATAAGCCAGAATCAGAAGTGAAGTTTTTCCTTGCTTCATTCCTACCCCACAAGAGACAATGAAAAAGTGTGTTAAAGGGAAAACTTGATGATATAATTTTTGCCCACATTCAGAAGTAAGTGATGGTAGTGAAGAACAATCAATTATAATTTTCCATTATATAATAGTTACTTTTGGCAACTATTGTTTAATGTTGCTGCAAGTTTGGGGGTTAAGACTTAAATATCTCTGTGTGCATGGTGGAAGTGTGGAGGAAGGAAGTGGAAAGGCAACAGTAAATGATCAGATCAGAAATTACTGGCAAGGCCCAGAAAGCTATGAGATTTGATCAGGGAGGAAGGGGTAAGATACAAGACAGGATAGAATTATGCAGCAGTCTGAATGTCAAGAAGAGAAATTGTTGTTGTCATGGTTTTCTTCCTCTGGCAGAACCAGAGCCACAACTAAGACAAATGAGATGAAACACTCAAATCGTAAAAGATCTCCTGCTTGCTGCCATGACAAAGATGAGAATGGAAGAAACTGAGGTGGTACTTACTCCAGGTGAAGTCTGTGGTTTTGTAGAACATAAAGCAAAGACGATAGAAGACAATCATGACTGAGATAAGAGTTAAACTGTCTCCTCTATCCTAACCCCATATTTTTTTTCACTAATAAACATGAAGATTAATTGACAGAAATGCAAAATTCACTGCTGTATATGGGACTGCAACAGGAGTGCCTACTTTATGTCACTGGTGTCATTTCTTCTTTCCCTAGAAAACAATAGCAGTTAGCTGAGTTAAAAGTGATTTGATTGAGCCTGGATACTCATTATACGAGGGACGCTATACTAAGCTGAGTCAAAGAAAAAAACCCTGACAACAAATAGAAGATGAAAACTGGAAGGACCACAATTACTTGTGAAATTGTTTCAAGTTTGGCCCATAGTATCAGCAGCCCTCCCTTGCACTAAAAAAAAAAAAAAAATGTAATGTTTGTGGATAATTTAGATTTTAAAACTAAAACTGTAACACTTCACTTAAAATGAAAAATAGCACTCTGGATGCTAAAACTACCACTTTTTTAGAATTTTAAAAGAGGACATTATGAGCAGGGTTTGGGTTTTTTTGAATTGAAACTTGGAAAATGAAATATATTAAAACGTATTTTAAAAACAGAAAAAAATAAGTGGTCAAAGCCAATAAATCACTTCACTTGGGACTGAGCACAATACCTGCAGATGGCTTTTATGGAAAACAAAATAGATGGAGAAAATATCTCCAGTTTTATTTAACCTGCAGCTTTTTTTTTTTTTCTTATTTTTAAAGTAATCACTGGATAAAAGGTCTTCTCTTCATTCTGATCTAGTTGTGATCAAAACAGGGTTACATGAAGGTAATCATAATACCTTTATCTTACAGATAAAAAACTAAAGCACAGAGAGAAAATATGATTTTCACAGAATCATAGAATAGTTAGGGTTGGAAAGGACTTTAAGATCATCTAGTTCCAACCCCCCTGCCACGGGCAGGAACACCTCACATTAAACCATGCCACCCAAGGCCTCATCCAACCTGGCCTTGAACACCGCCAAGGATGGAGCATTCACAACTTCCCTGGGCAACCCATTCCAGTGCCTCACCACTCTCACAGTAAAGAATTTCTTCCTTATATCCAATCTAAACTTCCCCTGTTTAAGTTTTAACCCGTTACCCCTTGTCCTGTCACTACAGTCCCTGATGAACAGTCCCTTCCCAGCATCCTTGTAGGCCCCCTTCAGATACTGGAAGGCTGCTATGAGGTCTCCACGCAGCCTTCTCTTCTCCAGGCTGAACAGCCCCAACTTTCTCAGCCTATCTTCATACGTGAGGTGCTCCAGTCCCCTGATCATCCTTGTGGACCTCCTGTGGACCAGATTACATGTGAAAAGTAGCCCATAGAATGAAGATTACGTAAACACCATCTTAAACAATAACTTAATTTTGCCTGTACTGCATGGGAAACAGAGAATGAGCTTTCAAATTACCGCATACCAACAAGTTTCTTCTTTGTGTAAAATAAGACTTGCCTCTTTCAAGGTATGGATTCCATATCCCAAGTCTCCACATTTGTCATAAAGGGAAAGTACCTGTGGATAAGACAGTCCCAAATTTATCATTATCTGTTGCAATGACTGAAGATGAAATTCCATTTCATAATTGCTTTTTTCCTAGTGCACCTCTGAAGTCCTTACTCTGCAATGCATTAGAGAGGTTGCCCAGGGAATGATGTTAGCTTTTTTCCCATCACAATACAAATTAATCTCTTTGAGAACCTGCTATTTCCTAAGGGGTGTGTGGCCTAGAAATCATTTGTCACAAATGATCCAGTTTCTTTCCTCATATTCATCTAATATACTCAGAAGCTGCTCTTTCCATTACTGTTGTTACAGCTATAAGAATCTCAAGGTTAACAGCAAATAAGAGATGGGGCTTTGTTCTCATAAGGATTGATCATAGCTACAGTGACTTGATGACATGTTGACTAATATTGTGAGATATTGAGCTCCTTCACTCCTGCAGCCTTCAGTGTCAAGGAAGTAGTTCTTAAGTTCATGAGAGCGTTCATACACCCAAGGCAGTGAAGCATAACTCTAAGGTCAATGCTCAGTTGAGAAGGCAAGTTTGAACCCCAGATTCCCACTGAATTCAAGAGGAAGTGGAAATGCTCCGTAAATCATTCATTGCAGGCCTACAGCTTATGCCAGGATTTCTTTCTGAAAAAGATTGGCCAGTCTGAGGCATAAGCAGAGTAGCTAATGAGCAGCAGAACTGAGATGGGAACAAGACCGTTCTGCATGGTAGCATCCTGACTTGGACACTAAAGGCACCAAATAGCAACAGGCATTCAAGGCTTTGCTGATTTTTTTAAAGACAATCTGCTTACTGCTTCCTTTGCTTTCCCAAGATGTATGGGGAGAATGAAGAAGACATACAGAGTGAATGCTAAAGTAAGCTGGTCCAGGAATGAGAACAAAATTGAATTGTTCTTATATTGCTGAAATTTCTGTGTTGGTGTACACTTTTGAGGACAGAATACATTGGACTCTGGTCAAGTAATGGTGTTTTTGTTGCCTGCCTAGGACTCTGGAAATTTAATCACAGGTTCTTAGTTTGAAAAACATCTGCCACTCCGAGACCAGTAACTCAACCTCTATTCAGGCCACCAGAAGTGGATATATTGTCCTTAACCACAATCACATTTGTACTGTGAGCATCAACAAAGTGAAAACTATAACTGCTTACATATAAGATGGCTATTTCATTACCAATACAGACAGGCCCAGCTGCTGTTGCGGTCAGTGGAGATTTTCCCCTATTACACAACAAAACTGTAGTGAGTCTACATTTTAGCTTTTATTTTGGCATTCATTCAGTACCTTGCAATGACCAGTGTAAAATCTTTCGAATCACTAATGGACCACTGCAGGAGAGGAACATCTTCACAATTCCAGAGAATCATGACCTTCCTGTGCTAAGATCAAGATCTTATTTAACTGAGATTTCAAGTCTTTTTTACAGAAATGGCTAGGCAATTACTCCCTGGCTCCTGTCTTTTCTGTATAGAGGGAACTCTGGCTTTCTAAAGCACCAATTATAAAGCCCCACAACTCTTTCTTTGAATTGCTTCATTGCTCCTGTTAATTGTCTCATTTGAGTATCTGCCAGAGTGAAAGTACCTTGTTACAGAGTTGTGAACCTGCAATCAACTTTGAAAACTTCCACTTTACAAGTCATATCTCTTGCCTTTTTTTTTTTTTTTTTTTTTTTTTTTGTTTAACTTTAAATGAAAGTAAAAAAAAATAGAAAAATGTATTAGGTGTTTCCTAAATCAAAGTCTTTAATAGCATGCTAATCTAAGTTATTATAGATTCTGAAAAGCAGTTACAGACAGCTGAGATTTTCCTATGGCTTACTGTCATATATACAAGAGACTGTTTGGAAAGTCTGTAAGCACTGTAATCATGGATAAAAAATATTCTGTAACGGGACTCTAAATTTGCAGTAATTATGTACCATTTAGTTAATCTGCCTACATTATTTATGAAGAGTATTTTGTAGTTAAATACTTGAAGAGTTGACAGGGTAATGTTCAACATCTACTTGGAACAGAAGTGATGGAGAGGCAGTAAAAAAATAATTTCAATTTTAAATTACTTTCTTTGTGTTCATTTCTCTGTTTGGTTTTAACTCAGAGACATACTGTAAGATCTTTCTAAAAAAAAGAAGATAAAAAAGAAAAGCTTGCTCTCAGTATGTATGTGTACATAACTGCTGCATACATCTGTATGCCAATGCCTACTTTACAGTGAGACACAAATAGCTCAGGTTTTTTTGAGACCTCACGTACCTGTCATTTTCCACACTCAGTGCCATGGATGAAAACAGTTTGCACTCTGATTTTCATGAGGAATAGACCCAGATAGAGATCAGTGTCATAACATTGTTTTTGATCACAACATGTAACATACACGGATACACACGTGCACCGAGCCCTCTTACAATTTTAGCAAAGGCAAAACATAAAAGACATCAGAGAGCAAAATGTGCCTTAGCTGTTCTTGCCCTTTTCCCATTGTCATCCAAGAAGGAGACTGGGACAAACCACTTCTCTGCAATAACACCTGTAATCTGGGAAAAGTAGGAAGGAGGGATGACTCCCAGATGGAGAAGACAACGAGGGTAGAAAAGGGGAAAGTGTCACATGCACACGTTGTGCCTAAATGTGGGCCTGACTGATAGAAAATCAGGTGAACAGATGCTCCCCCTGATTTCATAGGAATTGTTGTTGTACAGCATTTCTAAAGCTCTTGGTGTGTATGTGTGTGTGTCTGTGTGCGGGCAGTGGATGACTGTGCGTGCACATATCCTCCCAAAGCACAGACAGCACCACCAGATAGGTTAGGTTCTTAAACTATTTTCCCTTGTTCTTTTCTAGCTCCTAAATCCTGAGATTAACGGGCATTAGAACAAATTCCCAGCTCTGTCTGGGATTTCCTCCATGAATAAAATCTGCTTTATTTGTCCACATGAGCTCTCTGTACAGCATGTATCAGATTCATTCTTTTGTTTATAACCCCGTGAGACATAACATGCAAATGCTGTTTCTTCAAAATCAAATTAATGCCATTCATTATAAGGTGGGTGGTGACTCACCACGAGATGACAAGCCTGTTGAACCAGGATTTATTACCCATGCAAGTTAGTGGCATGAGATTTCTTTTTGCAAGCTGAAGGCGAGTGCACTCACTCCCAGAAGGGAACAGTCAGTCAGTTTTATGAGATCTCACTGAACATACAAAAGTATTTCTTCTGTGACTGATTCACTGACATCCATGGTTATAGTGGATGCCCGTAAGGCATTGTCATTAACAATGCTTCATTTCAACTAGGTGTCTTTGCTGTTTGTTTTATTTTTTAACTTGGTTTTGGACCAAAGGGCTTAAATATGCGGTAAAGTCCCAACACATGGGTTTGGATGAAGTTCATCTTGAGATGAAAAGCAGTTGCTGTCAGAGCTACTATCTAAAATGTGGCTTTACCACATCTCTGTTGTGCTAAGGCAGTGGCCTGAGCTAGCATGATACGTACCACCTGTGGCCAGCACAAGGAGAGAAGCAGCAGTCGCAACGGGAAACCACTTCTTCTGGTGGCAGCCTGAGCCGCGCTGGGTTTGAAGAGGTTCTCAAAACGTACTCTGAGATGAAAGCACTTTTGTAGCAAAGCTTCATAAAGCCACAGGCATTATGAATTCATGATTTATTTCCTGAAGTCAGAGGATTGATTACATGACAAAATCACAGCTTTGGTCAGGCATCTGCACAGGACAAGCACTTGGCAAAGGAGAAATGCTACTTTCTTCTGATTACCTATCCAGTGGTGTGGGACACATAACTCACTTTCTATTGTCATAACACTGAGATACATTTGGGTTTGCTTTGGTTTGGTTTTTCTTGGTTGTTTTTTTTGGGTTTTGTTTGTTTGTTTGGTTTTTGTTGTGTTTTTTCTTTTCCCCCCCCCAGTAAAATGCAGTGAGACTTGCTGTTAAAATTAAATACATACTACTTTTTTATGGAAATAAAAAGAAAACTTGGACTATAATCCACAGAGATGAAGTATACACAGGTCTACCAGGCTGTACAGAGATCCTGACACAAGACCTGCTTTGTCTCATCAAGAAATTAACTGTGTGTATTCATCAGAGCATCACTGTTGTTATTACTGCTGGAATAAGAAGGATGAAGCAGAATGAACTCATCTGTATAATGCCTGTTTGGAAATGTGATGGGACTGCTGCTATTATTCCTAACATATCAGAGGAAGATGAGTCCTTAGTGATGCCTAATGGCATACACTGCTGCTATGTAACTATCCTGAACATCTGTTGGAGTGCAAAACGAAGGAACCCTTTCTTACCCACCCAAAAAGGTGAAAAGAGAGGAATCTCACTTTGTACCCATTGTCCCTCCTCTTTGGATCACCCTGAGATGTATCTCCACATTCTCAAGCATTATCCTTACCAGAGAATGGAAGCTGAGACACAGAAAAGTGGTGAGGACTCCATCCCAAATGCACTCTGAGCCAAGACGTGCTTTGTGGATATTGAAGGACTTTTGCTTTCCATATGCCAGTGGATACCTTAGGCTCAGGCATAATGAAAGGGTATGTTGTGGAAGGGAGCAGCTACAGGAAAAAGGGTGGTGACCAGCTTCAGTGAGGAGGGAGGGTGGACTGACAGAGAAAGAGATGGCTCCAGCTATGGTGCAGCAGCTGTTGCAATATATTGCAAATAAGCAGTTGTTCTTGAAATTGCTGTTAAAGTCCAAAGTGTTTCAACCCATTTAACCTTATCTAGCTGAAGGAAGTGTTAGCAGCATAGCTGTAGAGGGACAGAGCTCAGCAATTGCCTTAGCATTCACACTGATAGTCAGGGAGCACTCAGATGATCCTTGGTTTTGCTGCCAATTTTACATCAAAGAACCATCTTGATGTGTCTTCCCTCTGCAATGCGGACATTGTAGAGAAGGTTACTTTAGCTAATGCAGAAAACACACTTGAGACAGCATTACTGGCTGGTTCACTTCAGCTTTTTGCCATCTACATCTTTGCCTTCCTTGACTCAGCTGCACAGCAGTGAATACTGAGCCTGCTCTGACTGAGATCTGGAAAACTCAAGAGAACTGATAGCTCTTTTCTCCTGGGAGGTTTTTTTACCTTGCACAGTTATACAAACCCACTGACCATTACAGTGACAAGGAAAATAAATACACTATAAAACTCACAATGTTAAACTCCCGCTGGTCTGGAGTCTCAAGGGTTGGTACTTCTTACTTTTTCCTTTCTGGTTTTGGCATTCAAGCAGGATATTAGAAGATACTGGGCTCCTGACCAGGAGGCCATCCTCTCAGGAACAATTGACATTTACAATAGGAGGCAACAAATACATCGAAAAACGATTTCTATCTGACTCACCCTGTGATTTTATTGAAGCAGTTGGATCTTTTAAAAAAGGAATGCCTTGAAGGATCAATGACACGACAAAGCAGTTTAGTAGAAAGGAACTGACAGGTTTCCATCTGCTAAGCAGGTCTTTCATCCTGATTGCAAAGAGCTACAAACACATACAGGCACACAGACTACACACAGTTATTGACACTCACTGATGAGCCATAACTTGTTATGCGGAGGCACTGTTAACTCACATCTTCTGTTAATGTAGCTGTACTCTCAGATCACTGAGGAAGTAAGCTTGCCCCTGCCTTGTTATGAGGCTAAATAAAGAGATGATTGCTAAATGCACAGATGCTAACATGACAAAAATCAATTTTTATGCTGGCCTCTGAAATCTGAGCAGTGCTACCCCAACATACAGAGTTTTGTTCAGCAATTTCTGCTATTCTGTTCAAAATGAAAGCCAGAAACCAGGGTATTTCACGTGAATTATTTTTCCTAATAGATATATTTTTTTTTTTAAATTTTGGAACTTTCAAATTTTGAAATTAGATGTTAACATATATTTTTTTTTTAAGAATTAAATAATACTTACATATTCCAGTAAAATGAATTTGTGACTACAGTCTGAAAACCACTAAAAGTTTTTACCTTTTAAAAATGAAACTTCTTAAAATCCTTTAAAATATAAGTTGTTGAAATAACTTTTTATTTCTTCAGATTTTATCATAGCAGAGGCTTCATGTTCTAAAATGAGACTGGATCTAAGTTTCACATCAAGTGAGTACCTGTCTTTAAAAATAGGGGAGAGAAAATAAAACAGTTCATGGCAAATTCTGGTGGGTTTTTTGCTGCTGTTTTCTTCAGCTGACACTGAACACAATTGTGAGGCTTTTCAAAGGAAGCAGGAATAAACTCAATAGCTTCAGCTCTCTGGAGCATTTATGTCTTGAGCATGGCTTTGACTTTCCTCTCGAGTCCAAAAAGAGATCAGATATTCAAGGCATGATAAGTCCCATTTTATAAGCCAAATGAATTGGAGACACTCAATTATGCAAGGACCTTAAATGCCTTTCTGAGAGAGGCTACTAGATTTTGGACAATAACATATGGAGAAGCTTAATTCAGGTCGCTACATACATTCACCATAACACTTCTGATAGACAAAACTCACAACTAATTCTTAGCGATTACCCATGGTTTTTTGCCCTGAACACGTGGGTATGGTGTGTTATGATGGGAACTAAATCCATACATAGGGAGAGTGCTTAAGATATTACAGGCAATTGGAGTTGCTGCTCTCCTTTTGCTCCTTTTAAAGCCCCATGCTCATTCCAGATATAAAAATCTAATGAGCAGTGAAAAATAAGGAGCTTTGTCTCTTTTTTTTTCTTAACCTCAAAGGAATGCTATTTAAGAATGAGATTTATGAATAGTGCTTCAAAGTCCTTTCTCCAAAGAGCTTTAGCAAGGAATATGACAGTGCTAGGATAACTTTTAACCCAGACAAATAGATAAATAAATAAAAGATTTGAAAATTCAACTTCGTCCTGCAGGTGGACGTAAGCAGTCTGACATTTCAGACTGAAATCCCAGGTTGTCTGTTGAACTCCAGGATTAAAGAACAACAAGTAATTTTTCCTTTCTTGCTTTTGTAAATGTACTCAAAGAAAGCAAGGGGCACATTCCCGGAGAGCAGTAAACGAGTATAACGAACCATTTAATACTGTAGAGAAGAAAGGAAACAAATAATCTGCTTTCTCAGGAGGCTGGTGATTCCCTTCTAAGACGACTTGAGAGATTTCACCTTTGTTTTATTTCTGCATTGGAATTAAATTCAAAGATTTAATGAAATGGAATTCTGTTAAAATATCCCTTTCTCAAATAAGAAGGTTAGGGGGTTGGTGAGCTTCAAGGTCCTTGCAGTCATCCGAGGTGTTTTCTGAAGGTCTTATGAATATTTCTGTCAACAGTGGCATTGATCCCAACAAAACAGTATTTGAGGAATGACAAATTTTGTGTTTGTGTTCTTAACAGTCCTGTAAATGATCCTTTCTGTGTATGCTGAATGAGTATACATTCACTTTCAGCTACCTCGGTTATGGGCCCAGCACTGCAGGCCTAAATCACCTTCTTGCTATCACAAAGAATTAAGTCCTTTATTAGGAAACTACTTTGGACTCCATTCAAGTAAGACATGTTTGTGGGCAATTTTAAGCTGTGGGTAGTCATCTTCCTGTTAAAGTGGATCACTTTCAAATGCTTGGCTCAACTGAGGCCAGAAAGCTCAGCATTTTGGAAGATCAAGTCAATAAGTAGCTTATTGAACTGTAGAAATTATCTGCAGGAATTCTCCGGCTTGTGTTCTGCAGGTCACACTGGATGATAATAATGGGCCATTTCAATCCTAAAATCTAGAAATTGATGAGCTTAACTAGGCTACTAATATGCACAAGCCTTGTGCCAGACCAAGGCTCAAAGCAGCAAAAACCAGAAGAAATTCAAGGAGTTTAATTTGTTGCTGCCTGCCCATCGATATTTGATTGTTTCACCTGTTTTGCATCTTGCAATTCTTGCTTTTTTCATCTAAATTAAGATCAGACTCACATGAACTGTGCACATTTGATGATCATTATAGATATTAGACCTGGGGGAGAAAATGGTGCTGAATGATTAAATACTTTTCTGCTGAGCTATTCCATTATTTGACTTTGCAACCAGTGTTGTTTACTAGCTGGAAAAGCAAATGTTAAAAATATTTCTGTTCCCCTGCAAGTCTCTCCCTAGCTTTTCTGGCAATTTTTGCTGTTGGCTTTAACATAAAATCTGAATTTTGGAACTAAACCAAGTGCATATGACATTTTCTAATAAAGCTAAATAGTCACTTAAAGGACAAAGAGATTTGAAACACTGATGAATAAAGAAGAAAAACATTAACAGATTCCTTTCACTGCTTCTTTGAGGGAAAGGAGGTGTCTCCAGTGTGTCTGTCTGCCTGTTCCCATCTCTCCCCTCACCATTGTTACTGAATACATTTGATTGAGAAGTCACAAATATAAGTGGCCATATAAACGTGAGACAGATTCTTCCACAGTATCCCACTGAGTTAAAGACGGGTAGGTTGGCCGGCATGTTTTGGAAGATAAGACAGATAACAGAAAAGATAGACCTTATATATGTCCCAAAGTGTGGGAAGAGCTTTGGCTGGGCTCCCAAAGCACCGAAGTATCTATGTCTAGGACTTTTCACAAGCAACCTGCATGTCTTTCCTACAGCATCTTCAGCATAGCTTGTTGTAGCTTTTAAAATGGAACTTTTAAATGTGTAATTGTTTTTCTTCTTTTTTTATTTTTGTTTGTTGTTATTTTCATATTGAAAAGGTTTAATCCATCTTCTTGAAGAACTGGTGGTCACACTAACAGCTGGAGTTGGTATCACAACTTCAGTCCTCCTCATGGCTCTATAACTGACTGATACTTAACACTTCAAGTACATTTGAATCATAATGGCCTACATTTTTCTAAACAGCTAGCTAAGTAGATACTTTGTCCAAGGACCCCAAAGCACATGAAACGTACTAATTAACTAAATTTCACAATTGCTAAGTACAATAAGGATGAGGCTGACATTTGGTTACTATTTCTAATTATATCAGGGATGCCTGAGGTACAGCAGTATATAAGGAAAGCTCAAATTCTATTACAAGTATAAAGATTAATCTCACTTTCCCAAAGGCAGACCTGTGAAAAAAAACTCTGGATTCTTGCCTCCTGCTTCCCGGCTCAAGCCATGCAGATGATTCCTTTGTTTAACTATTTGCCCATTAAATCCCTGATTCAGCAATGTCCTTTAGCACAAATTTAATGTGAAGCCTACAAATAATTCAATTAACTCTGTGTTGTGCCTAATATAGTTTCAGATAGGAAAGTCTTCTGTAGTAGACCTGGTTGAATAAAACCGTTATGGATGTGTCTTAGGCCTGCAGGTAAGAAATTCTTTGATGAAGGATTGAGAATGGTCTTCCTACTGATTTTCCTAAATCATTCTCCAAACTGGTCTACCAATCACCATGCAGTCATTTTAGTACTGTAAATCTTTTAAAAGATGTTGCAAATACATGACATTTTAAAGCAACACTTAAACATAGACATGATAGTACATGTACAACTCCATCCTCAATAAATAGATCATGTAGGACAGTGTAGGACAATGTGTTCACTAAATACATACACAAACACTGCTCTATAGTAAAGATGAAAATAAGTTTATTCAGTAGTTGTTTAGTGAAGCCTTCAATGTGCATTACAACTTCTGAGACTGTGTGTTTATTCTTATGCTGTAGTTTTAGAAATGCTTTGCTCAGAACTACTCAGCTTTGAAGGACCGAGAATACTGCTCCTTGTCAAGTCTTACCCATCACACTACCCAGATGAAGCATTGATTGGAAACTGCCACTGTCTGGGGCAAAAAGGCAGATGCGGTTCTATTACCTGCACAGTGTGATAATGATTTTATTTCCAGAAAGAATCTGTTCATGAGAGACCAAACATGATTTGTGAGATTGCAGCACTATGGATCATTTGCAAATGCTGCTTTTGCCTGCTCAAAGCATGAGGAACAGAGGACTGAGCTAACATGAGGTAACGCCTGAAAAACCCATACTGGATATTAAATTAGACATAGCCATTAGCTCTTTGCTCATTGAATCTGCTTTCTAACAGCAAAGAAGAACAGAAACGAATCTGAAACAAATATTCTCAAGATGGTCCCCACAAGACCACTTGACTTACTCATTTGTTGAATAAATAGAGCCCTGAGAAATTATTTTCTACAAAGTTTCTTTGTTCCTTGTTAACAGGCAGTGAAATCCCTTTCCTTCTGTCAAATCTGAATGGAGTTAGTCAGTATATTAAAAAGATATTGGTGAGAAATGGGAAAGCAAGTAAGCAGGATATGACTTTTGTATGTGTGCACATTCAACTGTGAGTATATGTGTACACGTTGTATAGTACACACAAAATTACATTTGCTTTCTCAATTCCCCACTAGAACTGTATGTTGAAAGAAAGGCTGAGTATATGTGGAAGATACCATAGCTGGACTGACCACTCCTGGCCATACAGAAAGAATATTCATTCTGTGCCTTATGATAAACTTATTAGGTATACTAGGGAGTCTGCCTGCCAGGCATCTACAGCTCAGTGAAATTGTTCCCAGAATTAACTCCTGTGGTGGTCCCTCCTCTGTGGGAGTTCAGTTCTGTGGCACAGAGCTAACAGAGGAGGAAGCCTGGAGGTCTGTAGCTGCAGTTACCCAAGAAGGTCCCTCTGAAGAATCCAATGTATGGAAATACACATGCTTTGCATATGGCTGATCTAACCTACATGAGCATTTCCTTTGGTCTGAGAGTAATTCTGCCCTGAAGCACCAATGTGAGGCCCACCAAGGGTAATCTGTACAAGTTTCCACGTGTGAAGACCACACTTGCAGATTATTGAATCTCAATCAGGGAATTTGCATTCTGACACTGAGAGAATGTGGAAGCAGTGCAAGAGAAGTACTTTTAATGTGCATTATTGTCCTACACAGGGAATATTTCTCTTGTAAGTTACATCTAGGACCTTAAATATGAATACTGGGAGCACTAGACACATTGTCTTTGCTGATTATGTTTCCCCCATTCTAACCTTGATGCCTCACAAAAAGATGGCTACTGCTCTTGGACTTGACCAAACCTCTCTGACTATATCTGGAAGCAGAAACCTCACTCATCATTAGGCTGAAGTAAGGAGGACTTTGTGAGGAATAGCTGGTACCACAGAGGCTTTATAAATGAAGAGTTGGCTTCCACACTCTATCAAAAGTTTGCTGCTTATGATCAACCAAACAGGCCATTTAGACAGTGCCAGAGGCCTTTAGCACTTCATGAAAAGGAAAAAAAAGCAGAAAAATGAGTTTAACACTCAGAAACAGCCATCCTTAACTGTCAAAAGACTGCTATTTACACCCCCCCCAATTCCCCTGCCTTTATGAAGTATCTTTCCCCTTTCACAGCTTCTAGGAGGCTATCTGTGGCTGAGGAGATGGGAAGTCTGGCTGGTCTCTCCAGGTCGACTGGCAAGAATCACACAGCAGGAAATCATGGGGCAGAGTCTGCTACTCTGTGTGTTTGTGAGGTGGCCACTTACTGGATGTGGAGGTAAATCAATCCATTAACTTATCCTAACCATGGTTCTAATTAGTTGCATATGTATAATCAGCATGCTCAGAGGTATCTCTTCAGGGAATAGTGGGCAGACAGACACAAATTTGTAACTCTGCATCTGCTGTCAGATTTGGAAAGTCTGAAGCTTTTTGAAAATGAATTAAAGCAACAAAACCCAATCAAATTTCCCATCTGATAGAGCCCCTTGTGAACAGATGGCTGGGAACACCTTTTTCAAAGAAAGTCCCTCTTGACAAGATGGCAATAAAAGTTGATTGCTAAGATGAAGTTATTCCTGAAGTGAGGAGAGCTTTCTCTCCTTCTCAGTGGTTTGTATATGCATCATAAAAGACAAAGATGAAAACAACTCAATACTTTAACACTTGATACTATGCAGATAAATCCTACATTGGGGAGGCATGCATTTTGTAATCAAAATCATATATTTGGACTGGCTGAATTTTTATACTGAAAAGATGGTATCTATAACCATTAACCCTGAGTGGTAAATGTGGAGAGCTACAAACCAAAATGGTTCCCTCATCTGTGTTAGAAATTGCTGATTTTGTAGCTTACATGAATGTTTACCCATTATATCATTATTTTCATCTGAAATCATAATATTAATCTCCTAAAAGAAGCCTGAATTGTCAATAATAGAATACTCATGAGATTGCCAGTGTATCAAAATTAGGGTTCTTATTTTATGTAGTTTTTATTACATAATTTTATTCAGTATGGAAAAAAATTATAGTGTTGTTTAGACTCACAAAAAGTTTAAATCCTGTGCCTTACAAAGTTTAGCTGTGTTAGAGTTACAATGTTAATATATTTTTCAGCTCATGTAGTTCTGAGTTGCTTGTTTCTTTGTTGTTTTTTTTTTAATTCTTCTCCTACCTGCATGTTAAAAGAACAAAGCCTTATGGGCTCCATTTATATTTGCATTTCCATAATTATAGGTTATTTTGTGATATTTTCCATGGTGATAAACTGTTCAATGATGTGTGGCCTTTTATTTTTTTCTTTCTCTTTATTTCAGTTGGAAATTTTACATGTTTTAGTTATTAGGGGAAAAAACATACTCAAAGAAGAAGATGCATCAAAATAAATATTAATCTTTCCAATCAATCTTAACATAGTCATTATTAACTAACTGTAAAAGTTGAAACTGTAGTTAAGAAAAAAGGCTAGCAAAAAATTCACTGTAAGCAACAGTCACTGGGGACAGGATTCCGCAGTAACAGTTTAGATCCAAGGGAATTTTAACTAATTTTAACTAGGTTGGAAAAGACCTTTAAGATCATCATGTCCAACTGTTACCCCAGCACTGCCAAGACCACCACTAACCCATGTCACTAAGGGCTTCATCTACACGGTTTTTGAACTCTTCCAGGGATGGTGATTCTACCACTGCCCTGGGCAGCCTGTTCCAGTGCTTGATCACCTCCTCTGTGAAGAAATTGTTCCTAATATCCAATCTAAACCTCCCCTGGCACAGCTTGAGGCTGTTTCCTCTTATCCTAACACTTGTTACTTGGGAGAAGAGCCTGACCCACACCTCACTATAACCTCCTTTCAGGTAGTTTTAGAGAACAATAAGGTCCCCCATAAGCCTTCTTTTCTCCAGATTAAACAACCCCAGTTCCCTCAGCCGTTCCTCATCAGACTTGTGCTCCAGACTCATCAACAGCTTCGTTGCCGTTTCCTGGACCTGCTCCAGCACCTCAATGTCTTTCTTGTAGTGAGTGGCCCAGAACTGAACACAGTATTCCAGGTGTGGCCTCACCAGTGCCAAGTATAAAGGGAAATTAGTTCTGTAACAAAACCTCAGTGGAAAAATAACGTTTTTTGTATTAAACCAGCCACAAAACAGGTGCAACTTTGAAACAGTTATATGAAAAAATATAGTATTTTTAAAGGATTGGTGTTTTTTCTTTAATTTTTGGAAAGAAAGAAAATGCATTATTACGATTTCCTTCTTTTCACTGGAAATTTCAAATTAGAAATTAACATCCCCCCTTCCTCCCCCCCCCCAAAACCAAATTAGTTTCAGGCAAAAATAATTTTCTTCAAAAAATGTTTATCATTACATGAAATATAATTGATTGGTTATACTCTGAACTTTCACTGAAATTAAACACACTGAGGGCTACCTATGCAAAGTTCTAGGATAACATCTGATATGTTGCCCCAGAAAGGAAAGGGTTTGTAAACAAGGTAAAGATATAATAGTGCTCTGGATAGAAGACTGATACTTAAAAAGCAAACAATACTACTCTTAACAGAGAGCAGGATTTTTTAATGGTCACTTTCTGAGAACAGCTCTATTTTTTTCCTACAGTTGGAAGCAAATTTATCTGCTAGTTGAGTGAGTGCAACTGAACTGTTTGCAACATTGCCCTGTGTTAAAAGAGCATCCAAGAAGTAATTTCAGCTACAGATGATCAAAACAGAACATCAGAAGATGGAATTCTGATTGCTAAATTCCTCTGAACTTGACAGACCTTTATAAAAAAAAAAATAGAAAATCTTACTTTCCAATGTATTTTTTAGTGAATTAATAGTCTTGCCTCGTATTAATGCCACGGAAGTGTCAACTGTAATGAAAGGCTATCCAAGCCTGTTGAAATTCTCCTATAACTTTATAGGAGCTCCATTCCAGAACAAAATTTTACAATAAATCTCTGTCTTTACAGGCATTCACTCAGTACTTTTGCTAGATAGAAAAAGGTATTGTTTCTTCTCAGAACCTCCTAGATATACCAGAGTAGAAATACATATTCTGCCAATAAGGATAGAAACAGTAAATTAGCAGAATGAGCAGCTGATCCTTCAGAAAGCACTTAAATCAAAAATACACCTAACCATACCTTTCAATGTGCCAGTAAAGTAAAGTTTAGTGAAAGATTATCTTCTGTCCAAGACTTGGAACACTATGAGGGCAAATGTTAAGACACTCAAGTTAATGCCCACAGCTACCAATGTAGAAATGCAGGACCTAATCCTTGTCTGTCCTTATTCAAAGGAGAACTTTATTTTAGGCACCAACCTGATTGTCTCAGCCAGCTGATTGTCAAGTCAGACTCCTGCAATCCATTACTCAGATGAAAGGGAGCAGTTCTGGCAGTGAAAAACAGTGAATGAAATCTCTTTCATGCTCACTTGTCTGCAATTCCATATGATTTGAGGAAACTTTTGTCCAATTGATATATTTCAACAGAAACAATCAGTTTCAGTAAATTAGATTTTTTCCAATAAAGCACATATTGTATAGAATCTGATTTATACAATGAAGATTTACAGAATCCAGCCTGTGCAATGCTTTTTTGCTTCAAATATCAAAACATTTTATAAAAATGAGAGTGAGGAATCAACATTTTATTATTAGAAAGGGAAGAGTGGTGGTTTAGGAACAGAATGGTGTTTTGCCACAGTCAGACAACAGTAGAGCTCACAGACCAACTCAGGAGTCCTGCCTCCCAGTTCATTGCTTCACAAGAGTTATATGAAATCCTATGTTGCTCTCTCAATTCCTCTATTATATGAATGGGTAAGAGACTTTTGAAAGCTTTGTAAAACTTTAAAATATATTATTGTGCAAAATAGCTTACCTGCCAATATCTTCTTTGGAGAAATTTAAGTTATTTTTGGCTGGGTAAAATTCAGTCTTAGAATAAAGCACCCTCACAGGTTGTTTTTGGTACTATTCTAGTATTCTGTTTGACAAAATAAACTCAGTCTTCATGTTACTTGATCTGACAAGATGCCTCCTTTGGTATGAACTTCTAAGCTGTACTAAAACAGAAAAGGGCTTTACCAGCTTTTCATTTTCCACAGATTAGGAGCATGACAAGGTGAGACAAAGTGTTAGTTGTTTTTCAGTCCATTTCTCAGTCATTAATGAAAACCCCAATGCCCTGACATCTCCAGTTAGTATACTCATCTATTATCTCTGCTTTGTTCAGTAACTCTGATCTATTATAAAAAGAAAACCAAAACAAACCAGTTACTGATTAAGTAATATTGTATTTACACAGAAGGGAGCGTGCAGGGTGGAACAAAAGGGAAACAAACAAAAAGGTATGTTAGGATTACTGATTTAGTTAATTATAATCTTTAATTGTTTGTCAGTGCCTTTCCAAATCAAGACCTGGATGTGGGACACAACTCTTACTAGTCATTCCAGAGGTCCTAAGACAGTTGGAAGCCACAGTTAGGTATAATGTGGGAGAAGGTGACACCTATGCACGAATCTCTTAGTCCTCCCATATCCCTCAGAATATATTCTTCAAAGCAGGAATCATAGAAAATAATTAAGTCTTTAAAGCTTACAGTAGTGGGGAAACAAATGAACTTTCCTCCTCTGCAGCAGCAAAGCCGAATGGGCTTGTTAGAATTTTATTAGAAGATGCTTGTCTTGACCTGGGAACTTGCTTTTTGATTCCAGATGAAAACCTGTCAATCTAAACCTGCCTTGAATGCTGAGGCCATGTAAAGTGAGTGAAGGAACAGTTTTGTTTATGGTAATTTCCCAGCTCCTAGGTTTACTTTGCTTTGCTGTCTCCTTACAGGTGGTGGCCTCAGATTACAATGGAAGATTAAAAAAACCCAACAAAACAAAACCAAAACAAACAAACAAAAAAAAACCCCCAGGAATTATAAAAATTATTAACTAAGATTTGTACAGCATAAACAAGCATCAATGCATTTGACAGGCTCAATAGAAGGGCATCCATTTTTGGCTTGCGTTTATGAATGAACCCCTTAGCTTCTGTCTCTGAACTTCTGTCTAATAGAAATTTAGTGGTTCAATTTGAAATAGATTTTTTGATTTTTGAAAAGGACTTTAAACACATACATATCTAAACTGAGAAAGCAAACCTTTCCTTGCAATAAATAATTGCCTAAATGATACTAAAGAAAATGTATGCTTGACTTGCAATTCTTAGCCTAATATAGTATTGTTGGGAGAACTGTCAGTAATGTAAATTACAATGAGAAAACCTGTGTGTTATGAATCAGGTTTGGAACACAACTAGTGAACTAATTTAACTCAATTCTGGTGATAAATACTTGAGTTCATGGTTAAGCTTCACTGGCAACCAGCATCAGATCAATGGTGTAATCAAGGATAAATGCAGAAGAATACAGCTTACCCATGTTTAATTTTAGTAATATATAGAGGAGACAGAGCTTCTCATTGCTTTTTGGGAACAACAGGTTGGTAGGTTTACTCACTTTTCCATCAACTACTTCACGATTATTAACAGTGAAATTTATCTTTGTAATGCTTCTGCATATCTACTTAAATCTTAAGTGTAAAATATAAACTTGCTGTCAAGGTTCCCTTTTCAGCCAATGGGGAAAGGTTCCTCTCAACTTCAGCATTTATTTTAGGTTAGGATGGATCTGCCTACAGAAGTTCTTCAACATACAGCTGCTTTACAATAGATGCCTACTTTTTATCTTGTGGTAAGCCCATGTTGTCAAACTGTTTCTTCTGAGAAGAAAAGATTTTCACACCATCACAATAATGCTGAAATAATGGAGAACTTTGGAGTAGAATATGAGTCATTGTGCTCAAAATCAGTGTTGCTTAAACTGGAGAGAAGCAACATTATCTCAAATTTCAGAAGCCATGCCTTGTTCCGGTGGGATTTTTATACCAACTTGTGTGATGTAGTAAGTGTAAATCTTATCAGGATCCCACGTATATTTGCACATAACTTTGAATGTTCTATATATAACAAAAAAAAAGTCTCTGTTCAGGATTGAGCAAGATACTATCACATGAGTAAGTATCTTCCCATTCCATGTCTTTCCTCCAGTGGTCACATGGGTGAGTAGTTACTTTCCTTATCTATCTTTCAATTTAGAAATGGAGCTTGTGTTCTGGCTAACTAATTAGTCTCTGCAGTTGTCTCTGTTAGAGGTAGCATTTTGTCTTGAAAGCTTTGAATAGGTTGAGCTAAAACCCAGGATGAAGACAAGGGAAACATGTCAATGTTGGGCGTTTTCTTTTTTTCTTACAGTCACTGAATAATTCAGCTTGTAAGAGACCTGTGGAGGTCTCTGTTCTAAATTCCTGCTCAAAGTTAGGAAAACAAGGCTCAAAGTTAGAAGAGCTTGCTTGGGGTATTGTTAGTTAAGTTCCAAAAATCCACATGAAAGGGTAATCCAGAGCCTTTCAAGCAGTCTGGTCCAGGGCTACCACCATGGTGGATTTTCTTTTCTCCTCTTTATAAGTGAAATTCCCATTGCTGCAGCTCGTAGCTGCTGTCTCTTGTTCTTTCTCTTCGCGCTGAAGAGGAGTGACTGTCCAGCTCTTGTTGAAAATGACAGCTAGCTTAACCTTTCTTTGTGCAGTTTTGGCAGATCCATCCCTCTCCTGGACTTGCATCAGTATGCCAATGTCACACTTGCAGGGGTGGCCCTAAATCAAATCCATACTAATCCACATACAAACTTAACCAAGAGCCAAGTAGAAGGAATTAGAAAAAATTAACTCCTTTGACCTACTACTTTTGCTTTCATGAAGAAAGACCAATCCTCAGCCTTCATTGTTATAAGGGATGCCTTGCTGACACATGTTCTATTTGTTGCTCATCAGCATCTGTGTGCCATTTTCTGCAGAACTGCTCCTTCAGCAGTCAGTGCCCTGCTAACGCTATTGTACAGAGTTATCTTGTTCTTGGTGCAGGACTTTGCATTTGAAGTTTTTTAACTTCCTGAAATTCCCATTTGCCTACTTTTCCAGCTTGCTGAGGTTCATTCTTACTCTCCCGGCTACCGACAGCTCCATCTCCCCCACCTTATGAATTATAACCTATGACTCTGCTGAGGGTGCCAAGCAGTTGTCAAAGATGATGTTAAAACATACTGGCCCCTGACACCTGCTAAACACCACCACTTTTAGCTGGGCATCATTTAGACTTCAAACTGTTCTATTGTTTGAACAGTCCAGTTTTAGTTGCACTTCATTGTCAACCCATCCCGGTCTCCTCTTGTTTACAGAGTTAGTTACCATGTTGTAGACAATTTTCCATCACCTGAGTATGGAAGAAAGGAGGATGAGGAATGTTTTCTACTTGGAGTGTTTGCACACACAGAACCACTCTGTTTTCTATTTACCACATCATCAAAAGAAACACTCAGCAGTTTGCTGAATATGTGACAATCTCCACATGTGAAGGGCTTAATCAGGCCATTATTTATATGACAGACAGCCCAGAGCAATTCACAGTAAGTAATAAAAGGTGGCTCAGGACTGTGAAATCTAAACTCCTTCGTGAATCTGACCCAAAGAGACCTCTGAAAGCACTAGCTTGGATCTGTTGTCTATCATTAGTAACAACTGTGCTGCTGGAGGTGAGCGGAGCAAAATGGAAATCCCTTTGCCTTAGTGATCAATAAAGATCCTGTGCTGTCCCATGGCCCTAAGCACATTTGAGTACAAGCCCTTTGTCAGTCTGAAATGTCCCCTGCAGTTTCAGCTAAAGATGTGTCTAAAAGTAGACTCTGCAATATGGCATTTTGTCAGAGATAGATGGATTCATATGGGGTTCAAAGTATTAGCCTTGGGTGGGCTGGGGAGGGAAACATTAGCGGTACATTAAAAATGTTTATCTCTGATCAGAAACTTTTAGCTGTCCTTCAGAGAACAAAAAAACAGAAAAACCCTGATTCTGATTGCAACTAATTTGTTATAAAATTGTTTATTGTAATTGTTTTCATATGAATCAGTCAAGTCTTATACATATTTAAGGGATATCTGACCCAAGGAATCTATTAATAAAACTGTTGAATAACTCCAAAAAGAGAATATTGCAGCATAGTAAATGATCATGCTCATAATTCACTCATACATACTTACTCATATTTACTCATTTACGCATGAGTAAATGATCATACTCACCTCAGAAAATTAATTGCTGAGGTGAGTAGCTCGAGAGAGGACGCCTTCAACACCGGAGCGGGGAGGAGATCAGCGTCCAGGAGCTTCAACTCAGAGGGCCCAGAGCCACCGAGGGATCCTCAGGTCCTCGGCAGGACTTGCCCAGGAGCCGGCAGCTCAGCTGACGCGAGCAGCTGACTCACAGGGGGCGGAGCCAGGAGGAGACGGCACCAGCCTTGACTGGTTAAAAACCTGCCCTAGGGAGCTCGAGCGATCAGCGTGAATCGAGGTAGTTTGTTCGGCAGCTCGAGCGAGATGGTGAGTACTCCCCGTATGACCAGTACCCGCTCCGGGAGCTCTGCTCTGGCTGCACCGGCGCTGGCCAGCGTAGGCAGACAGACAGAGCCGATGAGAGGGGAGGCTGCAGTGCAGAGCTCGGAGTGTGGAAAGAGTCTGCGCTGGTCTCGTGAGGGGAGGGTGCACAATGGGCAGGGCTGCACTCGGTGCTCCCTCGTGCAGGTCCTCCTGCAGCAGGTGGCTGAGCTGCAGGATGCTGTCAATAGACTAAAAGATGTCAGAGAAGCTGAGAGGAAGCAGGAGTACTTGCTCCAGGCTCAAACTGTGCAGGGGCCTCAAGCGTCCCCTGTAGCTCATGGAGGAGTAAAGAAGGCTATCAACCCAGGAAGCTGGGAAACAGTAACAAAAAAAAAAACCCACAAAAAAACCCCAAAAAACCACCAACAAAAAAACAAACAAACAAACAAAAAAACAACACCACCAAAAAAAAAAAAAAAAAAGAGGAAGAGAGCAATTAAAAGCGAGGGGCTTCCTCCTAAATCTGTTGTCCCCACTGAGAACTGCTTTGCAGTTCTGCAGGGGCTAATGAGGAAACACCCTCACACCATGAACAACCAGCTGATGCATTGGTAAAGAAAATCACTACTGGTGCTGCCAGGAAACAGCAGAGAGTCGTAGTAGTAAGGGACTCTATTTTGAAAGGCACAGAGGCACCCATCTGTAGCCTGACCCAGTCTCGAGGGAGGTGTGTTGCCTACCAGGGGCACGAATCAGGGATGTTGCAGAGAGGCTGCCTGCTCTAGTAAGTCTCACAGACTGTTGCGCACTTCTAGTGATCCATGTGGGTGCTAGCGATGTTGATAGCAGTAGGCCGGAGAACATAAAGAAGGACTACAGAGCCCTGGGAGAGGTGGTTAGGGGCTCTGGAGCTCAAATTGTGTTTTCGTCAATTCTCCAGGATAAAGGGAAGGACCTTAAAAAGGCTAGGAGGATTGGCCAGGTTAATAAATGGTTAGAAGGGTGGTGCTATAGTCAGGGGTTTGGGTATCTAGAACATGGGACTCAATTTAGTAGGCCAGGTCTACTGGGGCTGGTGGAGCTGGTCTGACAAAGGGGAAGAGCGGTTGTGGTAGGAGGCTTGCCAGACTGGTCAAAGAAACTTTAAACTAGATGTGTTGAGGGAGGGGGGCATCGTTTCATCCCATCACACCCAGTCAGTTGCCAGCACCTACAATAAATAGTCAGAGCAATGTAGAGATATTCCAGCTGCTCCAGCCAATGAGCTGGCTTCATTTGGAGCTCGGCTCAGATGCCTCTATACAAACGCCCGTAACATGGGGAACAAACAAGAGGAATTAAAAATGTGTGCACGTCTACGGGGGTATGATATAGTAGGCATCACAGAAACATGGTGGGATGGCTCCTATGACTGGAGTGTTGGAATGGAAGGTTACAGACTCTTTAGAAAGGACCCAGGCCTGGCAGGTAGGGAGGGGGAGTTGCTATTTATGTTAGGGATAGGCTGGAGAGTATGGAACTCTGTCTGGGGATGGGTGAGCAGTCAACAGAGAGTTTGTGGGTCAGGGTTAAAGGGAGAACAGCAATGGGAGACATTGCGGTTGGGATCTCTTACAGACCGCCTGATCAAGAGGAATCTGCGGTTGAAGCACTCTACAAACAGATAGGAACAGCCTCATGCTCGCAGGCCCTTGTTCTCATGGGGGACTTCAACCACCCTGACATCTGTTGGAAGGACAGTACGGCCTGGCACAAGCAATCCAGGAGGTTCCTCGATTGTGTGGAAGACAACTTCCTTCTGCAAGTAACAGAGGAGCCGACAAGGAGAGGTGCCATGCTTGACCTTGTGCTCACCAACGGGGAAGGGTTGGTTGGAAATGTGATGCTCCAGGGCAGCCTTGGATGCAGCGATCATGAGATGGTCAAATTCAAGATCCTCAAGACAGTGAGAAGAACATGCAGCAAGCTCACTGCTCTGGACTTCAAGAGAGCATACTTTGGCCTCTTCAGGAACCAGCTTAGTAAGGTTCCATGGGATATAGCCCTAGAGGGCAGGGGGGGCCAAGACTCTTGATTGTTATTCAAGGATCACCTGTTACAAGCTCAGGAGTGTTGCATCCCAACTAGAAGGAAGTGCAGCAGGAGGGCCAGGAGACCTCCTTGGATGGATAAGGAGCTGCTGAGGAAACTTCGAAGGAAAAAGGAGGCTTATAGAAGGTAGAAACAAGGACAGGTGGCCTGGGAAGAATACAGGGATGTTGTCCGGGAGGCTAGGGACCAGGTGAGGAAAGCTAAGGCCCAGTTATAATTAAACTTGGCTAGGGATGTTAAAGGTAACAGGAAGGGATTCTATAGGTACCTTGCAAATAAAAGACAGACTAGGGATAGTGTGGTCCCTCTAAGGAAGCTATCGGGAGAACTGGCTACCCTGGATTTGGAGAAGGCTGAGGTTCTTAATGACTTCTTTGCCTTGGTCTTCACTGGCAAATGCTCTGACTGCACCACCCAAGTCTTGGAAGGCAGATGCAGGGACTGTGAGAATGAAGGCCTTGGGCCCACTGTAGGAGAGGATCTGATTAGAGACCATCTTAAAAACCTAAACGTACACAAGTCCATGGGACCTGATGAAATCCATCTGCAGGTCCTGAAGGAGCTGGCGAATGAAGTTGCTGAGCCACTGGCCATCATATCTGAAAAATCATGGCAGTCAGGTGAAGTTCCCGATGACTGGAAGAAGGGAAATATAACCCCCATTTTCAAGAAGGGGAAAATGGATGACCCGGGGAATTACAGACCAGTCAGTCTCACCTCTGTGCCTGGCAAAATCTTGGAGCAGATTCTCCTGGAAGGCATGCTAAGGCACATGAAAAACAGCAAGGTGCTTGGTGACAGCCAGCATGGCTTCACTAAGGGGAAATCCTGCCTGACCAATTTGGTGGCCTTCTATGATGGGGCTACGAAGCTGAAGGAGAGGGGCAGAGCAGTTGATGTCATCTACCTGGACTTGTGCAAAGTGTTCAACCCTGTCCCACATGACATCCTTGTCTCTAAATTGGAGAGACATCAGTTTGGTAGATGGACCATATGATGGACAAAGAACTGGCTGGATGGCAGTTGTAAAGTTGCAAAGAGTTGTGGTCAATGGCTCGATGACCAGCTGGAGACCAGTAACGAGTGGTGTCCCTCAGGGATCGGTGTTGGGACCAGTCTCGTTCAACATCTTTGTCGGTGACATGGACAGTGGGATTGAGTGCGCCCTCAGCAGGTTTGCCGATGACACCAAGCTGTGTGGTTTGTTTTATACACTGGAGGGAAGGGATGCCATCCAGAGGGACCTCGACACGCTTGTGAGGTGGGCTGATGCCAACCTGATGAAGTTTAACCATGCCAAGTGCAAGGTCCTACACCTGGGTCGGAGCAATCCCAGGCACAGCTACAGGTTGGGCAGAGAAGAGATTCAGAGCAGCCCTGCAGAGAAGGACTTGGGGGTGTTGGTCGATGAGAAAATGAACATGAGCCGGCTGCAGTGTGTGCTCGCAGCCCAGAAAGCCAACTGTATCCAGGGCTGCATCAAAAGGAGCATGACCAGCAGGTCGAAGGAGGTGATCCTGCCCCTCTACTCTGCTCTCGTGAGACCTCACTTGGAGTATTGTGTGCAGTTCTGGTGTCCTCAACATGAAAAGGACATGGAACTGTTGGAACAAGTCCAGAGGAGGGCCACGAGGATGATCAGGGGACTGGAGCACCTCCCATATGAAGATAGGCTGAGAAAATTGGGGCTGTTCAGCCTGGAGAAGAGAAGGCTGTGTGGAGACCTCATAGCAGCCTTCCAGTATCTGAAGGGGGCCTACAAGGATGCTGGGGATGGACTTTTCATTAGGGACTGTAGGGACAGGACAAGGGGTAACGAGTTGAAACTTAAACAGAGGAAGTTTAGATTGGATATAAGGAGGAAGTTTTTTACTGTGAGGGTGGTGAGGCACTGGAATGGGTTGCCCAGGGAAGTTGTGAATGCTCCATCCTTGGCAGTGTTCAAGGCCAGGTTGGACAGAGCCCTGGGTGGCATGGTTTAGTGTGAGGTGTCCCTGCCCATGGCCAGGGGGGTTGGAACTAGATGATCTTAAGGCCCTTTCCAACCCTAAATATTCTATGATTCTATGATCAGGGCCTAATATGGCATAAACCAACTTTTAATCCTAAAAACACTTTGATGTTTTAAAACTTGGAGCAGTGACCTGACTAGCTTCATCACTCAATGTGAAACAAGTTATTTCTTGTATGTAGGGCTGGAGATTCACTTCCTGCGTTTTTTTCCGAAAGGGAAAAGGAAATGCCACACAGATACTTCCAGGTTATTGCTGTGCTGTGTTCAGGAAAAAAGTGCCCAATGAATGCCATCTGATCAACCCACTGGAAGAAAAATGGTGTGCCAGGTAATCTCCGTCTGACTGAAAAGCTCAAGGGAGGGTGTCATGAGTTTTGGGAGAGGGGATTACCTGTCTTTTCTCTGATACTGCATTAGAGGAGAGAAAGACCCTGTGGCTGACAGACTTAAAAGCCTCTGCCTTCCCTACCAGTTTCTAGTCCCCACTCATTATTCTTATTTGCATTTTCCAAAGGCCCTGTCTTATCATTTTGTACTACTCCCCTGATACTGCACCAGTCAGGTGGATAGGAGACCTATCTGTGTGCCTGAGATGACTCCTGCCCCTCTTTGAAGAGGCTGCAAAGGCTGCTGAGCTAGTAATTTCCTTTCTTCATACTGACTGCAAAGGCCTTCTCTAGTTCTTTCACCTGCTGACTCCACCCTTTGAAGGCTCTTGCTCAGTCACTTATTCTAGAACAGACTGGGAGGGGAAAAAAGGCTTTTCAGGTGATCTCCCCAGTGGAGTAGACGCTAGGGGATTTTGTAATAGTACTTTGAATTTCTGTGGTCTATCTCATCCAAGAAGCTCTGAAGGACTTTTAGATTCATTAAGCTTCTCGATCCACTAGCATTATTATCCCTTCTTAGAGATAAGAACAGCAAGTCTTAGAGCAAGCAGTGCAGATAAATGACAGACCAGGACTGCTAATGACGTTGTCTCACCTCCCATTCTCCAGTAGTAACACAAGGAAATACGACTCTGCTAAAGCCCCTTCATGTGGTGATCTATATTTTACATAGCTTTTTCATACCTACATGCATAGCACTACATGTTTTATTTTAATGCAATTGTTCATACGAAGACTGAATAGCTTTCCATGATCAAAGGAAATACTGATATTCTTAGGCCAAACCAATTGAATATTAAATTATATTAACAATTTCTATTGATGTTGTACATAATGATGAGATTTTAGAATGTAAGATAATTGGGTAAGTTATCCCCTTTACTATCTCTATATTTCAATGTTCTAATTGCAAAATTTACAGAAAGAACACAAAACAGGGAGGGGAAAGAGCATGGCTGTAGCTCAGTGCCAGAGACATAGCATCCTCCACACTCCTGACAGGGATTACTCAATCATGGTAATCCATGTGTGCTTAGCTGTTGATGCTTGACAAAATTGACAGTAACTACAGAAGGTCTCTTCATTATGATATACAACCCTGCATGGGTAGGAAAATGAATATTCTAGGTAGCTCATAATGAAAGGAAAATATAAATGTCCTGCAGAGTCTTACTTTGTGAGCACAAACCAACAAGCTGGAGGCTACTTGCTATTCCAAAATCTGCCATGGATTTATAGTTTGACCTTGGGAATGACACTTCTCTGTCTCTTTTGCTACATTTTACATTACAAGAAGAGGAGTGATTCAGAGCCAGATGAAATCATAATATGATTGAAAGCTAGAAAATAACCTATTCCCTGTCATGCCACCCAAAGTGTATACTGTCTTGGCTAGAGGGAAAGATCAGAAATAGCACAGACCTTCTCACTTACTGTGTAAGTTTATGTTGCCTGGTTTGAAATAGCAGCCTCCTCAGTTCCCAGCCACCAGCCATTGCTGTAACAATAAATAATCAAAATGATGCATTTACTAGGGTGAATGAAGTCTTGCACAAATAGAAATGTCAGTTCAGACTTTCAGGAAAATAGTGACTCATGTACAGGCAGCAAGGCCATTGCTCAGGTAAAACTCATCCCTGAATCTACCCTGAAACCGAGGAAGCAGGAGAGTCTGCCTGGTCCTGCCCAGTCCTCACTATGGTGTGATCTACAGCTCCCATCCACCCAGCCTTGGCTCAGCCACTGAAGCAGGTGCTGCTCTCTGTGCAATACCACATTCTCTGCATGTTCCCTTGCTCCCTGCAAATCACTTTGGATGAGCCAACAGCCATTTCAGCCTTTCAAAGCAGCTTGTTTTTATTCCTCAAGAAAGAGTTTATAGCTGGGATTTAATAAGCCTGTAGTGCTTTATATTTTGGCAAAAAAAAAAAAAAATCACATTCTGCCCAACACAAGCTGTGTAAACAAGGGCAGTGATTATACATTCGAATGATGGAATGAATGTGATGTTTATACAGTACGATAATAGAATATTTCTGATTCAATTGGTGATTATTTGCTGTAACCAATGGAATTTTTATTTTAGTACAATGGGCTCTGACATTTTCACCCTGGAGTAATTGTGTTCACAGGCTCGGTATCTCTCCAAATCCAACTCCTGGATAATCTAGCCTAATATTTTCAGGCTGTGCAGCAATTAATTTTGTGAGGCTGTAATGTGTATTGTTTTTTTTCAAAATTTCATTTTTTATATTGCTCTCACACCATTTTTCAGCACAATTGGAACTGAAGTCTATTGGTATTAAAAGCAGTGCAACACAATATTTCTTACCCAGAGTTGGAAATCTGTCTTTCATCTTCCTGAAATCACACTGATTATGGTAGCTATATAAAAATCCATACTAAAAATGGACGTGCAATAGTTACACTTTTACTTCTTTCTTGCCACATCATGTTTACTTTTTCATCTCTTTATTTCTTCCATCTCTTTTGTTTTTGGAATATTCTCTTTTCCTTTATTCTGTCCTTACCTAAGGGAAATAAACCACCTCATTCTACCCTCCCTGTTTTAGCTCCCACACCTCACCTTTACTCTTTAACAATAAAATGCAAAACATCAGGCTTGCTAGGAGTCTTAACACAGAGACAGACAGGACTGCCCAAGGCCTTTGATTACAATCTTATTTCCATATCTCAGCAGAATATGGATGAATGACTATGCATTGCAGGTTTTGTTGGTTTTGGGCTTGGTTTTTGTTCTGTTTTCTTTTGTGTGTGTGTGTGTGTGTGTTGGTGTGTGTGTGTTGGGGTGGGTGTTGCATTTGTTTTTTGCCTTGCTTTATTATTATTATTGTTATTGTTATTGTTATTGTTATTTACACAAAAGAGAAAGTCTTCGTTATGGCTATGTTTATTGTACAAATCCAGTAAAGCAACTGACAGACTAAAGCAACTAATTAATTCTTTTTTGCTGTCATTAGACCTGGAAGGAGTTGAGGAAACTGCAAGAAATTATCAGAATGTCTAAAGCACATTAATGATTCAGAATTCATATTGCAGTGAAGAATAACTCTCTGCTGATGCTGTTGTATTGTCTGAAGTATTTAAAACTACATAGGACAAACTAATAGACTTCTACCACATTGTCCAGGTAACTAATATTAAAGATCGGGAGGACTTCCCACCAAAGATTTTCTCTTACTAGCTTGTCACTACCTTAATCTTGGCGTAGGTCAGAGACCTTGTATGACCTGAAGCAACCTGCTGTTTTCTCAGGACTTCTCCTGTTGTGTTTTACTCCATAAGTTGCTGTGGCCTCTGTAATTGATTTTTGTTGTTGTTGTGTTTTGTTTTGTTCTTCCCTTCCATACTAACAGGAGGACTGCTAAAGTATAATATCTGTAGTATCTATGAGAGCAATATGTCCAGGACCCAGCACAAATTACTCCTGTTTCTTATCACTTCATTGTTTCTTTCCTTTTTAGTATAGAAAAAGTTTAGGGTATGGAATAGGTGAGGAAGCTGCATCAATCTGTCTGACTTGGTCCACACACAAAATTCATAGCTATTGTGTGTACGAGTCCCAGCTTTTGTGGTAGGAATATTTAGACCACAAATGCAGATTTGTGCATTTGTGGTCTAAAGACTAAAAAATCTGAAGTCTAATGGATGTGCATTGGTATTGTGGATTTAGTTTGAAGCTTCTGGAGAATATCTGCCTTAAAGTCTGTTAATGTATGAGGAGTTATTCCTGCCAGTGAAGAAAGTATTAGTGCTGCTTTCTACAGATGAGAAAAGTGACTGTTAATGCAAGCATTCACGAAGTATAGTCTCACAAGTATAATATTACTCTGTTTTATTGTCCAGAGAAACCTATCATGGGTTTTCAGGGTGACTCTTTTAGGGAGTTTCTATCTTCCTTTTGACAAAAGAAATAGAATAAGATATACAGTAACCTAAGATAACGTTTCTTTTCCTGGCTCTGTTCCTAGATTTCCAGGATGACAATTGACAGGGTGTACTCAGAAGCTAACTTTAATTAAGGAAAGTAAACAGAAAGACAGTGTTATCAAATGTGGGTGAACAATATGGTGTTCTTTCCACAAGAATTTCATGAAAACTGAAAAAATTAGTTTAAGGAAAACTTGGAAACACAGAACTTTAACTTAGGTTCTTTTGGGGTTTTTTTCAGGTTACAATATAGCCAAAAAGATTTTTAGGTTACAAAAGTTAATACGGAACTATTAAAATATTTCCTTAAATGTATATTTTGCATGGTCTGTATCCTCTTATGATTATTATACATTTTAAATTATTAAAGTAGGCTCTGCATTCTTCCTTCAGAAAAGAATCCAAAAACTTTCTAACAAAAAGACTATGTATGACTTTTTTCCTTCGTGTCTCTGTTATATCTTGAGGACAAGTCAGGGTCAGGAGAGGTCCATAAGACTGGGTTAGCTCTACTGTGTGGCTAAATCTGTTTATTCATCTGTACATCTCAGAGGATTTATGTTACTTAATTCAACTATTAGAACTAAAGCTTTTAAAAATAAGTATTGCTCAGTGATAGAACGTGCTGATGTGTGTATTCCTTGTTCTTCTACTGGCTGATTTGCTACAAGATAATAGCATATTATTCTTACCAGCTGCTAATTAGCTGCTAATTAATAGATTGATAGACTCTGAAGCCAGGAGGGATGATTAACTCATTTAGTATGACCACAGCAGTTTTAACACGTTTCACCCATGCTACCAGAACTCGTGACATACTGTTAAAGCCAGTCTTCGGCAGCAGCAGCCACATATTGAAGTCATCTAGGAAAGGAAAACCTCCTGCTTCTTTTACAGTTATTCCAGTATTTTACCACCATTAGTTTAAGACATTTAGACCTTGATTTTCACTGAATGTATTTTCAGCTCTTAGTTGTTCTTCACCAGAACAAAAAGCTTTTTATTACTCGGTATTTTCTTCTCAGAAAATTGTTTGCTTACCGTAAACAAGGTACTTCTCCAACATACATTTTACAAACTGAATAGACTTTTACCATTGATTGTCTACCCACAAGACTTCTCATTCTTCTCTGAAATTATTTCATACACTCTCTTCACAATCTTATTAACATTTCTGAAAAGCAGAGATGCTAGAACTTCTGGAAGGTTTTACTAGGTCCAGAATTGAAATCAATCCTTATCACAGAGAAATGTCATCTAGATATTGTCTTTAAATTTTTAGAGGTGATATCAGAGATTACCACACTGCTAGAGCTTTGCCACCCCTCTACCCATTATTCAATCTATTAAGCAATATCTGCATTTGAAAGGTTTTTTGAAACACAAAGAAAGGTGATATACCCTGCAGTTTGGATGGCTTTATTTTTTCACAAGAACATGCAAATAATCATTCCTCTGTGCTGTCCCAAACAAAGGGACTGTATCTTCAGTTTTAGCCTGTGACTAAGAGGTGATAAAAGAGGAGACATAATTCCCCTGGAAGGAAACTGACGTAAGCTCAGCACAGTAACCCTGGCTCCCCTGGTTCTTGCTCAAAGGCACGTGATTTGGCACTTTATTTTCCTATGCCTTCGTTGTATCTTCCAGCAAAGGTCACATTTTCATTTTTTACAAAAGTAGCTCTGAGGACACCCTAAGTGATTTCCTTTTCTTATTTCATGTTCTCATCATTTCTCACACCAAAACCTTCCTGCATTGGTTTATTTTATCTATTTATGTATAATTTCTGGAAGTGCTTTACGTTCACATATGGCAAGTTTATACATTATTTTATATTTGATTTTATGCAGACTTGTGAGATTATAAAGAATGAGGCAGAAGAGTAAATTGGTTTATAGCTTCTTTCCAACCACTATTACTTTCTCAGTGTCCTTGCATTATGTGGATGGAGGTAACACCAAAGGTATTTGTCTGTTTTGTGTGCTATATTCTCATGCAACAGGCATCTTAATATCACCATTTGGGTGAAGTAAAACACTGTGCTGGGAATACAGTGCCAGAATTCCATAACCAGGTACAAAAAAAGGTGCATCCAGCAACACACCATAGGCAGGATGACTACATGCTTTTAAAGTTTTAGTGAGCTGATCTCCTAACCCACATAGACACTGCATGTTCTAAAAAATCCCCAGACATCAGCTTCGCATAGTAAGGAAATTTTCATCTCAGAATAAATTAACCAGAAAGCTAAGCCACCGAATGTTTCATTATAGCTCCTTCACAGCTTCTCAGTTCCCCATTTAGATTTTCCTCAGCCATGGAGGAACAGACTCCTCCCTCTTCAGAAAGTACAATGAAATATCTATCAATAATTTAACAAATCCCATACATCCTCCTTGAAGAAGAAATACACACTCTAGAATTTCCAGATGCACAGTGTTAGCATATTAATATGCTTTAATGTAGCCTGAAGAGGCTCTGTCCTTGCTGTATAAATATAATTCTCCTGTCTTCTGGACCAATCTCATGAGCTGAAGTTCATATAATCTGAAAGATATCTGTTAATTCTGGGGGTACACTTACTGATTAAAGAGTTGTACATGTACACCTACCTTGTATGGTGATAGCAGACATAATTTGAACAAGATTGACTGTCAGTGCTATGGATTCTGACCAGTGGAGCAGAACAGCTGGTTTCCTTTGAGCTCACATGGGTTGGCCTCAGCTATCTGTTTCTATTGTTCAAATTAGAAACAATCAATATAGTACTGAAGACATTACTAGCAAAACATAAAAAACTAATTTAATTGTGTGCAATCATTACCAGTCTAAAGAGGCAGGAGCATCTCCCAGTCCACTGTGTATTTTACTAAGCCATAGGATTCATTTTTTGTCCTAGTTTGAGGCAACAAATCCCCATATTCCTATTTTCAAAGACATAGTGGTGCAGTGATTCTCTGACCTAATGCCAGGAGCTAATAGAAAAGCCAGAAAATGTATTTAAATCTTTTGTACCCAGCTAAATTACTTAATAAAAAGTATTTCTTGCTGGTTAGTGGACACCTAAGAACAGTCCTGAGGATGCAACAGTACATAAAGAAACTCTTAAGTGATGTGAATTGCCGCACACCTGAACTGTGTGATCCAGCCTTCTATCCAGTTGAAGGAGAGGACATGGGTCAGTTAGGGAAAATTGGGTCTATTATTTACTGATGTTCCTTCTGTGAACTGTATTTTTAATCATTTTTTTTCCCCAGTATTTTAGACAAACTCGTATCAATCTTGCCTCTTTTCATGGTAAAGAAAACATCCATTACTGGAACACAACCACCCAATAGTTCCCATGTCAGTTAGAAAGACTAACTGCATCTAACTGCAGTTATCTCTGCTTTGAACAGGGTGCTGGGTTACAGACCTCCAAATATCCCTTGCAACCTAGATTATTCTGTGATTTATACTACAGTATTTACCTTTTCTTTCTCTTCTCATCCTAACTGTTCTATCCTTTCAGGTCTCAAATAAAGAAATGCCATAACTTTCTCTGCTTATACACATACTGGCAAAATACTCATATATAATTTGCCATACTGACTCAAAGTCGTCCAATGTGTCAATGCTGGACTAAATGTCTGCTTGCTTTTCCAAATCAGTTCCATGCAATGCCTACCTATGATGAGTTGCTCTTAGCCGCAGTGCTCAACAGATAACAACAGAAGGGTTGTGAATTAAGCTGTTGTTGTAAAAAAGAATGAATCTATGAATTTTGTTTCAGTGAACCAAAATGGATTTTTATATTGGTTACCTAATGAAGCAGGGTTTATATAATCACTCTTAGGAGATGAATTGTCATTCTACTTGACCATCTTCTCTAATAATTTTTTTTAATTAATTCATCAACTTCAATGAGATGAGACAAAAGGTTAAATGATAGAGGTCTCAAAGATTAAATTACCACAAGTATTATGAAGCCTGATAGCTCAGAAAGTATCCTCAGCTGAGGAAGGGATGCCATACAATTTTACATTTCACTAGAAACTGGAAAATATATTTAGGAGAGAGCTGTGGGAGTCCCAAACATAGAGAAAATGATACCAGAGAATGCAATCACAAGACAAATCCACTAGGAGATCCTCCTTTACAAATTCTCTTGCGCACTGTGCAGCTCATTTTAAAAGGCTGGGCTAAGGATCCATTGTTGTACATTGTATAACTGGTTTTGATAATTTTCATGTGTTGTGCTTATAAAAGTAGCATAAGTTCTGGCTTGCCAGTGAAACATTACAGTGTGTCATATGATTGTGCAGCCCTTATAGGAAAGGAAGAGATGACCTTTTATTGATTAATCTACTAAAGATACAAATCAGTAACAAGTACAGATAGAATCATAGAATCATAGAATAGTTAGGGTTGGAAAGGACCTTAAAATCATCTAGTTCCAAACACCCTGCCATGGGCAGGGACACCTCACGCTAAACCATGTCACCCAAGGCCTCATCCAACCTGGCCTTGAACATTGCCAAGGATGGAGCACTCACAACCTCCCTGGGCAACCCATTCCAGTGCCTCACCACCCTCACAGTAAAGAACTTCTTCCTTATATCCAATCTGAACTTCCCCTGTTTAAGTTTGAACCCGTTACCCCTTATCCTGCCACTACAGCCCCTGATGAAGAGTCCCTCCCCAGCATCCTTGTAGGCCCCCTTCAGATACTGGAAGGCTTCTATGAGATCTCCACGCAGCCTTCTCTTCTCCAGGCTGAACAGCCCCAACTTTCTCAGCCTAACTTCATACGGGAGGTGCTCCACTCCCCTGAGCATCCTCTTGGCCCTCCTCTGGACTTGTTCCAACAGTTCCATGTCCTTTTTATGTTGACGACACCAGAACTGCACACAATACTCCAAGTGAGGTCTCACGAGAGCAGAGGGGCAGGATCACCTCCTTCGACCTGCTGGTCACACTCCTCTTGATGCAGCCCAGGATACGGTTGCTTTCTGGGCTGCGAGCGCACACTGCAGCCGGCTCATGTTCATTTTCTCATCGACCAACACCCCCAAGTCCTTCTCTGCGGGGCTGCTCTGAATCTCTTCTCTGCCCAACCTGTAGCTGTGCCTGGGATTGCTCTGACCCAGGTGTAGGACCTTGCACTTGGCATGGTTAAGCTTCATAAGGTTGGCATCAGCCCACCTCACAAGCTTGTCAAGGTTCCTCTGGATGGCATCCCTTCCCTCCAGTGTATCAACCGAACCACAGTAAAATTTGATTTTTAACACAGAACCTGTGTGTTCCTACCCTCAGTATTGGTGACCCTCCTCTCCACAGCACGTCTCAACTGTGATTTCCATAAAATGCACAATGTTACAGACTGGAGTGTGTAATGGTACTGGAAAACAAGAAATTACATAGGCAGTAGCTGCTGCCATTTGAATATAGTAGCATCCAGAATTAATTTTGGCAAATCCTATTTCCAAGAAAATGATTTCTATTGTTAGAGGCAAACTTTTTTCTTTTAACTTAGCAAATCCTGACTCTGTCAGTAAAAGAACTTTACAAAGTATATATGCATATAAATGCAAACAAATATATATATATTAACAATTTATTCTCTCCTATGAGTAGGAAGTGACAAATGCGGATACAAGGGAAAGGTACTAAATTGTTTTTATTGCATTTCTTTTAAATATAGAGTGTGCCAGTTCAGCTCCCAGAGGCATTAAGTGAAAGAGCCCAAAAGTAACATACACAAATTCAAGCACAAACAAAAGCAAATTCAACACTCACAAACACCTCTCAGTAACTTGACTTCTATTTCCAAGTCAGGGCTGTGTCTAGGGAACCTAATATTTTAAAATGAATTTGTAGCCTTCTTATATTTCTCTCTTTCTGGGTATGGTATCTCAGGATTTATTTTATTTTATTTTATTTGACAGCCAGAAGACGAGTTTTGTAATTACTTGTTGTTAGGTACTACACAGAAAAGAAATACTAAAGGAAAATGTGGGAAATGGTGAAGAGAATGAAGAAAATAAAAGAAAACCTATTATGGCTTCAAGGCTCAATAACAATAATTAAGGATCATGTTGCTGATTATATTGCAAAATTGTCATTGTTTTTTTGTACTGAATGTTTATGGCATGTACTTTTCCTCCATTACTCTAGGGAAATGTTAAATCTATTTAGGTAACACCAAAAAAAAAAAACCCAAAAAAGGTAGGAAAAGGTATTTCTGAGTAGGTTTCTCAGATGGCCTGAAAAAGTCTCATTATTTACCACTGAAGTCAATAACAACTTCCCACACTCTACCACACACATGGAACAGGCTTTATGGAATGTCCCCAAATTATTAGAATTAATAGCAGAAGATCAGATCTTTTAAATACTCTGTAAAAATAGCTGGTTGTTCTGTAGGTCTTGTGCTGGCCCTGCTTTGAAAGAAAATCATTACCAGCTTTATCAAAAAGGTGTCCTTACATAGTAGCCTGGAATAACCTTATGTCTGCTTCAAAAGGCATCTCCTGGCACTTGGCTCTACTGCTGAGGCCTCTGTGTTGTCATTTCCTGGAGCAGATTAGCAAGTAGATTGTGTGCTGATTTGTACATAATAGTGCACAAAATAGATGGATTAAACCTTGAAAGAACAAATAGAGATGTACAGTAGTGGAAATGGGGACAAAATGTAGATGTGTTTTTCAGTAGTTAACTGAAACCAGACAAACCTGATCTCTTTCTGTGATTTTTAACAAGAAAACTGTTTTGGGGTATAGATATAGGATACATTGTGATATTTTGTAGATACAGGCTATAGGATATATTTTGCAGATATAGGATACATTGTGGCTGTAATATGTCTGTACTTCTGAAAAGGACTTGATGCCTTCCCAGAACAAATAAACTCCTTTTTACCCTAGAAATGTAGTTTTGTAGTTTAAGGTGTTTTTAAATGGATTTGAAAGTTGTAATGTGAATATGTATGGATGTGGCACACAGGAAAGCTATCAGACTGGAGAGAGGCTAGGAGAAAAATCCCTAAATGATTAGTCTTTTTTGTGTTGTCTTTGACAACCTGGGCACAAAATTATGCCACGTCTGATGCCAGAAGCAGTCAGTTATGATGGAGATACAGTGGGAAATGCCAAGTTAGGGATAGAAATACATTAATTTTCTGCCTAGGACTGAACATGTGCAGTTTTTCCATGCATGTTCTCCTGACTTAGGGTAGGAAGAGCTGTAACAAACTAGAGGGAAGGGAAAGTAGAAAGAAATTGAAACTGTTGATATGGGTGTTTATTCTATAACATGCTGGAGGCTTTATTGCATAGTCTGATGGAGACATTACTGAAGAGGCACTGCCTTGCCTGTTTAAAAAGGAGTGGCTGAAAAGAGGTTCAAATCAACCACTGAGTAATCCAGTAACCTTATACTAATAATTTACTTTCTGTCTCGGCATCCAGGTACTTATATGACCTTAGGCAAATTAAGGAATTGTTCTGTAAAGTTCTTCATCTAGTAAATGAGGATTAAAGTACTTCCTGCCTTAGTAGTGGTTGTTGTAGGGAAAAATATATTAAAGATTAGAAGACCTTCAGCTATTAATTTAAAAGGGTCCATGTGGGGATCATTCTTCTGGAAGGTGCCACTGGATTTAATGGAAATTGATGACTTGCAGTGAAAGATTTAGTGGTTATTAAATGTATGTAAACAATAGGCTGTGTATGGTTTGATTTTAACTATTTTTTTCTGGAAAACTGAGTTAATTATTATTTGATTTTTTTTTTTCCTACCTGCAACTTCAGATATTATATTGCTTAAAAACCCTTTAACCTCTAGTGTTCTGACACTCATGACAAAAAAATCTAGTGCTGACAAAATGTACTCTATCCATGCAGTAAAGTAATCCTGTTTGCCCAGCTTGGATATGAATCGTGCTAAATGACACAGCTATGCACAGTATGCAGTTGCAAGGTTGACACTGCACCATGCCTACTGCCATAGAGGGTGCCACCCACACTCACCATTAAACTCAGTTTTAAGTACTTGTGGTTGCACAAAAGCTGGTGACCTCTAAGCTCAGCACTCTCCTGGATTTAACACTAAAAAATAACTACTGGGTGACTGTTTAAAAGGCCACAAACACTATGTGGAATTGGGAGGGAATGGGAAGAAGGCAAGGAAAGGAAAACATCTCAGATTCCTTTTTCATTTAAAAAGCAGTCTTTGGAGAAAATGTCATTTACTGGAAATAAAAATGCAGTGTGTTGCTGGGCAGGTGTAAGTAATTTTGTCTTACTACTAATGAGTTTCCCATGTATGTGAACCAGCTGGGAATACTGAATGCTGAAATCACATAAGGGGAAGGTGGATTTGGAGAAGGTGGAAAGGAATGTCTTTAATAGTGAGCAGTCTGGGGTTACAGGAATATTGGAAAGGTCTTAGGCAGTTTTAGAAAAAGAAGTTTCTGCAGGGGGATGTTGGGAAAAGGCTTTAAGAGGCACATGGTTTTGTAAATCTTTAAGTAATTGAAATCCATTAGAACCAGGAGAGGCACTGCAAGTCCCATGATCACCAGCATTTCCTAGAGAAGCCAAAGCTTGCTGTTATTATAATAGACTAGTTAGGCTTCATCAGAGGTCAGCTCTATGATGTTAAATGACAACTAAATTTATTGAAAAAATAAAAGAAGAAAAATATTTGGAGTAATTTGGTTTTGTGGAGCTGAGCTAGAGACATGACAAAAGGCTTTGTTGAGTTCTAGTCAGTCTTCACAAATTCAGCAATGGAGAAAAACTCTATAAAGCAAGCCAGAAGAAAGAGAGTCTGGGCTGTTTATGATCCTACTGTTCATACCAGCAAGGGTAAGTCACATGATCTCCCTCTGACTTCATATTTTGCTCCACAAAAGATAAACTTCTAACCTGGATCAATTAGACTGCGGATGATGCAGTTCTGCTCAAGCCAGTTAAAAGCTTATCAGTAGTGGAGACAACATCAAATTATGCTGCTAACATGCTTAAGAGGCTGGGACCAGACTGCTACAGGAAAGGGAAATAAAATGCAAGAGACAGAATTAGGGTAGATAGCTAATGAGAGAGTAATGGAAAATCATACTTAATTGATTAATTAATATTTGCTGCTCTGTCAGCAAGGTATAGGCAATTGGGGGATGCAACTTCTGTTGTGTAATGGGTCACCTCTGTGTTTCTTAGCAGAAGTTGCCACCCCGCAGACCTCAATACTTCCCTTGAGTCTAGCAGCAGCTAGCATGGCTTTCCAGGGCTTTGGCATGGAGGTAGTAGCAACTTTGCTGTTCCTAAAAAACCCAGGTAGATGGCCACATACTTTTCCAAAATAAGGGTTGTTACACCAGACATAGACATGGATTAACCTAGTGTGGTTCTCTTCAGGCTGTTCACCAGAGTTAAACATAAGTTCATTAATATTATGGCAACTATTATTCATATGCTTTAGCTTTTGGGAGGCTAATCTAGAACACAAGGGACCAAAAACGTGTGGCAATTAAACAGGAAGCTGGTAACATTTACACCAAGAAGTTAAGTAATTCTGACTTTTTCCTGAAGAGCACAGCAGCTATATACCCATTTGTTCATCATCCTGCTCTCTTTGGCTTTCTGCTCTAGGGCACTATAGCTGATTGTCAACTCTTTAGTGCTACTGAAACATCCAGCAAATAGCATCTGCCTTGCTAAAATCAGGTAATCATCCACTTCATTCATGGGTTTATTAATGCTTTGATGCTATATGTGATTAAGTAACACACTCTGTCCCGGCTGAGATACCCATCACCTCCTCCTGTAGCCACCATTCCTGTGGATGGAAAACCTTGGGAACACAAGACTTGCCTGGCTTGCCTGACATTTTGTCGTTCAAAGGGTGATACATGATTCCAAAAGGTCGAGGACAAAAGCAGGTTGCTACAGGTGAGTAGACATTATCTCATCCGTGTGATGCAGTGCTGTCAGCAGCACTAGAGATATGTGCTGAGCAGAGGGATATCTAAGTTATAATCTAGTTTATCTCAGCTAAGACAGGTGATGCATTGTTCTTTCAGCAACAGCACAGTGGGACTCATCCTTCATGCACTGCAGTACCTGAGAATCATTTCAGTGGTTTATGGCACCTAGTAGAAAGTCAAGATTTGCTAGGGGGAAACAGGAATCAGCCTGAAAAACAGTTTGGTTTTATAACGGAGGGGGGATGAAGGAGGGGAAGAAATTGTAAACATGACAAATTTGCAGTGCATTGAGGATTTAGGATGTAGTCATGTCAATGTGTTTTAGAAAGCCACTGGTCCCTAGCTAGAAGCTGAATTTTCCCCTTCACCCAAAGCACAATATCTGATCAAGTGTTCATGCTTAGCTCCTCACGCTGCAGAGTAATCCAGGATAGATTACAGCAGCTGTTTTACTCTGTTGCTGTAGACTAACAGCCATATGCATGCTGGCAGCTTTTCTTTGCCCCTGCAAAAACACTGCTATTGAAAGTACTGTGTTACCATAGCACATGGTTGCTTGATCTTGCCTTCTGGATACATACCGAGCCCTGTTCAGAAGGACCCTAAACACTCTGAAAACTTTATCATGAGCCTGATGGTATCTCATAGCAAAAGATATGAGCATGGACTTGCCACCACATTGCAGTTATGCTAGATGTACTCTTCTGTTCCTTTTTTAATGCCAAAACCATCAGCAATGTGACAGTACTGAGAAGGCGGCCTTGGAATACTCTGGAAAGCAGCTTGTTTTGAGATAGGTGACCTTGCCTCTGTAGTGGCATGTTGTGTTGCTACATCAAGTTAGGAGGACCTGAATAAAGAAGGATCTTATAGCCCATAGACACAGCAAGGGAAACAACAAAGCAGTTAAGGAGTACTTGAACTTGGAATGTCAGAAAACAAGTGCTATCTCTCCTTCAGTTTCTTTCTATACGGCCATAAGACCATACATACCATCAGCATTTCCTATTACTCAATAGGTAGTGCTAGCTCATTGCCCAAGAAAAAAGAGAAGATAGAAGCAGATGTTGATCCTCATTAGGATCAAGTTCAGCTTTGATTTATATAAAACCTTGTGAGATAATAATTGGTCCTGAAGTGAAGCAGGAGTGGTATCTCAGTTCCAGAAAGCTGGAGAAAGAGATCTCCCAGGGTAAGAGAAATGCCAGTGTACAAGCGGGGGAGAACTTTAGCACTGAGTCTAAATCTGTGCATCAGGTCATGGAATGTCAGTGATGAGGTTATTACAGGGTTAATAGGATCCGTGGTGACTATGAACATCGTCACTACAGAAAATACAGTACAGATGGCCTGTGCCATCTGATGGCATCCAGAGTAAAACGTAAGAAGTACTCTGAAATTTGCTACTTTGTGGAAAACTCTGCTTTCTGGCAGTGGAAACAGCAGTCAGGCCTTGTGCAAGAGGACTCTGCAAGCTTTCTTACTCCCCCTTACACTTCAGTGAAGGATTATGTGCGTTTTCCCTGGCTTCTTTTTACCTCCCCTTCATTGGAGTGAGTTTTCAGTATAACTACCATTTCATGACAGTTGCACCCAGGGGCTTCAGACCAAGGTGATGCTCCATTGTGTCAGCACTTCCTTCTGACCTGGGAAGTTCTCTGGTTCCTATAGGGGAGGTCCCTGCAAGAAAAAAGAGCAATTGAAACTTGGAGGAAAAGCGCTTGTACCCTACTTTGATAATGATGCAGACAGATGTTAACTGACCTCCCAGGATCTCAGAGAAACGTATGGCAGAGGTATGAAATGGCTGCAGACTCATCTAGTACCAGATCTGACCTTTGAGAAAAATCTTTCTTACAAAGCTGTAGCAATAGGTCGACTTAAGTGACAGATCTGGAAGATCATGAAATCAGGTACCGAAGCCTATGGAGAAAACAGATGTTTTGGGGGTAAATTTGGCTCTGTAGTATGTAATAGAGTTTTTTGGCTTCCTCACACAGCATCTCAGACTTAAACTTTTCACATAGGCTCACCTTACCCTATTCACATTAAGAAGAATATAACATTCTCTTCCTTCTAAGCTCTTCCCCCACTCTTAGGGAAGCAGCTGCCTTCACTGATTTTTTTTTTTTTCCCCTCTTAAGGAGGAAGTCTTTTAAACCTTTTAGCTGGGAATTAAACCTCATTGTTTCTACCACTCACAGCACTTTCCCATTAGAAGTACACAATTGCATTAGCTAGAAGGACAAATTGTCCTACTGGATCTTTAAAGGAGCCGTATACTCCATCACAGGTATGATCCATATACTCCATCACAGGTATGATCCATGCTGACCATACGCAGTAGCGTGGATCCCCCCCTCAGGCAGTGAGATACATAATGCAGTTGGATTCTTGTCATCAATGGCGGCTTGGCTTGCTCAGCATCCAGAGAAATGCCAGACCCACTCCTTTTCCTATGCCTGACTCCTGCAACCTCCCCTCTCCCACATCCCAGGGTTGCTAAGCAACCTCCTGCGAGCAGCAGTGGAGTGAGCAAGAGCTGTCAAATTTAAATTTTTTTTTTTTATCTTAAAGTAGCAATGTCTCCTATGTAACTAAAAAAATATAATCAGGGATTAATTGTTAGTTGAACCTCACAATTAGGCCAAATCTTCCATCCTCTCCCCATTCCCTCATTTGGAATCCTGCATAATTTCAGAAGACCCAGGAAATGGTTGCACCTGAACAAGTGAAATAGAATAAAGTTTGAAGCCAGCTCTTTTTTTTACCTTTGTAGCAGGTTTGGAAGTGAGGGCACCGGCAGGGTCTCCCACACTGTTGAATTTAGCATCTGACAAACTGCAGGTAATTGAAGCTGGTTGTGCTCAGGGGGTAGTATTTGCCAAAGGCAGGGGAATTATATGCCTTTAAAAATAAAACAATGTAAATGTAATGATTGGCATGTCTAGGCTGTGCCAACTATGGTTCTTATGAACTGATTTTATGAGATGGAAGAAATAACTACAGCAGGGACAAACCAGCATTGACATCTGAAGTCAGCATGAAGTAGTGTCTTCTCCAAACACAATACATTCGTACACATATATACAAAGAAATCAAAGTTAAACACAAATACAAGATGGTACTGAGATATACATTCATATTTAAGTTTCTGTTTGAATAGTGGATCTCATCTGGGAGAAAACAACCACCCATATCCCCTTCATCCAAACTAGTGAGCAAGACTAACTCTTGCCTGACTTTATCTGGCTCTGGAGTGTTATGGAGGTTTTATAAATCTTATATAAAGGGACATCATAGGTAAGATTTATAATAGGTAGTATGTAATTGCGCATGAATGCAGATTTAACATGCAACATAGACACATCCCATGTATCAAAGCAAGTTAGATAGAAAAATGAAGATCATTGCGAGGGTGTATGATTCCCACCTTCATGGACATTTATTAATTTACAATAATAATAATAATTATAATCACCCTAGGATGCAGACTTTATCCCACACTTCAGAGAAAGGCGAAAGACACTAAGAAATTAGGTTGTTATTGTGAAACTAATCTAAGGAAAATATCTTTCCTGGATTCAAATCTCTTGACCTGTGTAATTGGCTTCTGAGGTGTCTACTATTTAGACAATATGGGCTGCAGAACCAGTGACTTCTGCTGCTTCTGACTGAGATAAAGTGTCATGGTAGTCTCTTCAGCTCTGTCTCTTCAGACTACTGTCTTTTCAGGACTTTCCTGACTACATTTGGTATTTCAGCAAGTTGCTTGGCCTGGTGATTCATGAGGTAGCCATGTGAACAGAAGGATGAGGCACAACCCTAGGCTTGGCAAGCTGAACCTATGGCCAAAGGCTTTCAGAGAAAGAGGCATAGCCTTTACCTATTTCTCTTGAGACCTGAGCATAGAAGAGTGTGTACAATAAACTAAAGCCTTAATCTTTACATGGCACCCCTTAGGAAAGGAAAAATCAAAACATGCTCAACTAAATCCCTCCTAATCTCAAGCAGAACTTAGTAAGACTTTCTGAATAATAAATAAACAGATTCACACAGTAGTGTGTGTTTGTGAACTCACAATTCAAGTGTAATTTGTTGCTACCTTATGGGAGCACAGTCTTTGCTTACTGATTATATTCAAATAGCAGTAACAGAAATGCATGCTTGTGATTCCCAAACTTCATTAACTTGCAGCAAGTTTGTATTCACTACTCATTACTTGTTCTTTATTGGCTTTTTTGGAAAACAAAGTATGTAAGTTATGGAAAAGAAGAAAAGCTTTGAGGCCAAAACCACACCAGTGATAATTTTGGGAAACAAATACTGAGTGAGATCATTATTCATCCACAGGTAAATAGGGGAGTGGGAAGGAGGAGTGTTTGAATGATTCACAAACCCAGGGGAAGAGAGCTTGATTTTTTTTTAGTTTTGTCCATTTTAATCAGATTTACTGGCTGTGCATCATAATGAGGTGGTTTTACCTTTTTTGAGCACAGAACATGTATTTCTTACAGCAAGGAACAGTTACTAGAAAAAATCCTTCTCAAAAATAACCCTCCTTACCATTTAAACTCCTTATCTGTACAGGGGTTTGCATAATTTTCGAGCTAAACATGTAAGAAGTTCAGGTAATGATAGAGTGGGTGTGCCTCGGGAGAATTAAATTATGGGAGTCAATAAACAATTATGGAGTAGCATCTGGATGATTGAAAGAATGTTAGCAGCACTAATGGTTACAGAAAATAATGATTCTTCTGCTCTGTGTGTATGTCTTTTTTACAGTTTCAATGGTTTTGTGGGTTTGAAACTTCATAAATAAGATCAATGTTAAGTTTACACTGGTGCTGTCTTAGACTCTGGTAACATCTAGCCTTTGCAGTACCAAAAGTTCATACTGTAGCAGCAAGGAACGGAGATAATCCTCATGTCAGAAGATGGAATAATTCACATTAATTCCAGCAAGGTTTGTATGATGCCATCATAACTCTTAAACCAGAAGAATTTGTCATGAAGTTTAGGAATGTCTGCTTCTGATCTGTGGCATCTTCTTCTGTCACTAATATTACTGCATTAATCTCTTATATATCAATAAAAGTTTATACAACAGATGAAAGGAACAGCCTCATTGCTGAACATGACTGTAAAGATCTGAATGTCAAAACTCAATAATGTTTCAGAATTAGATGGCACCATCTAAGCTCTTTTTATGGCAGGATACATTTCTTCTTTCCACTTGTGGTTTCCTGATCTTGTTGTCTGTTACAAGTGTCTTTAGTGAAGACATGAGCAATCTTTGGGGCAAGCTGTTAAAGGCAGAGAGCACAAGAAATCACTTTGAATGCCAGAACTACCAATGACAATGAGAGGAAACCCAGGCACCATGGTACACTGAGAGAGGCAGTAGTGAGGCAGTAAGATCATTAACAAGTATAGGTGAAATTGCTTAAGCAGAGTGGTGTTGACAGCAATCTAGGCATATTCATGAAAGATCATAACAAAAAATTATATTTTTCTTAGGAGGTTTATATGAAAAATAATCTGCAATATGCAGTGCTGTGCAATTTAGAATGTTAATAAAAAAGAATCTAAAACTGATGATGGAATCTTGTACTTTAGCCACAGGAGAAATGACTTCCCTGGGCTCTTTCCTTTTTGTAACCTCTGGAGTATCTTTCTGTCATCCAGAATATGAGAACTTATTCTTCAAAGTGTAAGTCTGGGTATGTAGTGTCTGTGTATGAATTAAAATAGACTGAATGATAGAGACGATTTAGCAAGCTCTTGATAGGCTTTGCTTTTCTGAGCCTGCTCTTGACAAAATATATGAAAAACAAGAAAAAAGTTTAAAACCAGTTAGAAATAAGGATGCTCTCCTGGCAAGATATACTTGATTCTACAGATTTCTGCCATAAGGTTAAAAAATGGCAATGTCAATATTTCACAATGATAGGTTAAACACCACTATAGACCATAATGTTATGTTTTTTTCCCTGTGACACTTGCCTATGGCATTCTATACAAGATGAAAACTCCAACCATGGTGCTATGCCAACATGGTCCTCTGATGTACAAAAACCATTGGGGCACTGGAATACCCTTCAGGATGTATATTATGCCAAAATCTCCTGTCAGTTTGAAGCTGGGCAGCCTTGATTGCTCAGATCCTTTCAGCCATTTCTGAAAGGCTGATATCCAGCATATGGTGACTGAATGAAAGGTGCTGAATTTGGTTGTCTTCTTGGCAAAGTCTTCTTCTGACTTTGTGTAAAAGTGGAAAGAGTGGGTGTATAGCATATTGATCTACTACTGACTCCAGGTGGAAAAGATTTATCCAGGGCTGTTACATGGCCCATTTCTTAACTCTTTGCAATAATTTATTAAATAAAATCTGTGGTGGAAAAGAATTCTTTCTTCCAAAATGTCATTTTCCCTCTAAACCCCTCTGTCTTGAACAGAGGTGTGCCCTTTAGATATGAATTATTGACAAGGATTTATTATCTCAGAGGACATACTTTGGGGGTCAAGATCTACCTAACAAGACAGCGTTTGTTATCACCTTGAGATGGAAGCACTGCAGATAGTTGCCATACAAGCTCATCACCAGGGTTACTTTTCAGGGTCAAAACATCTATCTTAGATTTTGCATTTGCCAGAAGTCTGGATGTGTTCAGAGAGGTCTAGCCCCAAGGGGCTTGGTTATGGAACCACTTGCATGCTATGTGGAGACAGGACATGCTTTGGATCTCCCACTGAACCAAGTAGTGTCTTTTGCTTGTGACAAAGACTGCAGACCTCACCAAGTCAAGTTAAATCCTGATGGCTTGCTGTAATCGGCAAGAACACCAGGGAAAACATGGACGGTCCTCAAGTTCATGGACTCACCAGTACTCCCCAATACTCCTTGCTCAAACAAGAATGGATAAGGAGGCCTCAGCCCTAGTACAGTTGACAAGTGATTTTGCAAACATCAGTCAGGTTAGTCTGGAGTAGCTTTTATGAAGCTGAAGTTGCTGTAGCGCATTACAATGGGTGAGAGAGGTGGAAAGGCTCTGCATAGGGGAAAAGTAAATACTGCTGAACCACAGCCTGACTTTCAAGGTTAATTGGGCATTGAGTTTTAGCTGCTGTCTCAATAGATCAGTCATGTCACACTGTAATTGAAACTAACACTTTTCAGTAGGCTTGCTAAATATTCTAACTTAGGAGGCAATTGTTCTAGTAATAATGGCAAAGGTAAGGAATATTCTTTCGTGTATTATAGACATTTATAGCAGCAGCACCACATGTCCCCCGGAACTGTGATCTGTACTGTTTGTGACGGAAAGACTTGATTTTTTTTTTGTTTATTCGCTTGTAGCACCAATATAGAAGTCTGGCTGAATCAAAGTGATTCATGGAAAAAGGTCAAAAATAAAAAGCTGGTTGGTCCAGATCATGACAATAAGAAGCCTTATGAATAAAACCATAGCCTGCAAAAGTGTGCCTGTATTTCTAAATTGAAATATGTCATATTCAAGTATATAGAAAGATAAGCTTAACAAGTTCTCAGACAGAATGGAAGATCTGAGGATAAAACAATTTATTGCAAGTAAATTGTCTACAAGGACTAAAACCAAACTTCACCAACAACCATGTTTACAATAAGATAATCATGTTTTGGACCAAGGGGCACAACAGAAAAGAAGGGAAACTACATTCCTTTTATCACTTCCTCTGTGTGGCTCTGCCCAGAAGCATATCCCAGTGAATATCTCCTGGCAGAAATTCCCAAGGCTGTATTTCAGCATGTAATTGATACTATGACAACAGCAGATTTGTCAGCCCATCTATTAGCCTTTTCATGTACTTCTCACTTCTTACCTTGATTGGGAGGTTTCCATGTTTCCTTTGGCCTCATTTGTTCTGTCTACTAGCATAGGAAATGGTCTGGATCCTTCAGACACGCCAAAATGCCAGTGGAGCATTTCTCTCTCTTTGTTTCAGACCCATGTGTCCACATGATGTTTGGTGAATTCCCTCTGTGGCTGAAAAGGATATATAGTAGTGTCTGAAAGCCTAGGAGATTCTCAGGCTCCTGGATTCATCAAGTTTCTCAGGTATTATTCTGGATTGCCCCAATTTGACACTGTCTTGCATGACATCCTTGTCTCTAAATTGGAGAGACATCAGTTTGGTAGATGGACCATATGGTGGACAAAGAACTGGCTGGATGGCCGCACCCAAAGAGCTGTGGTCAATGGCTCAATGAGCGGCTGGAGACCAGTAACGAGTGGTGTCCCTCAGGGATCAGTGTTGGGATCGGTCTTGTTCAACATCTTTGTTGGTGACATGGACAGTGGGATTGAGGGCGCCCTCAGCAAGTTTGCCGATGACACCAAGCTGTGTGGTTTGGTTTATACACTGGAGGGAAGGGATGCCATCCAGAGGGACCTTGACATGCTTGTGAGGTGGGCTGATGCCAACCTGATGAAGTTTAACCATGCCAAGTGCAAGGTCCTACACCTGGGTTGGAGCAATCCCAGGCACGGCTACAGGTTGGTCTGAGAAGAGATTCAGAGCAGCCCCGCAGAGAAGGACTTGGGGCTGTTGGTCAATGAGAAAATGAACATGAGCCGGCTGCAGTGTGCGCTCGCAGCCCAGAAAGCCAACTGTATCCTGGGCTGCATCAAGAGGAGTGTGACCAGCAGGTCGAAGGAGGTGATCCTGCCCCTCTACTCTGTTCTCGTGAGACCTCACTTGGAGTATTGTGTGCAGTTCTGGTGTCCTCAACATGAAAAGGACATGGAACTGTTGGAACAAGTCCAGAGGAGGGCCAAGAGGATGCTCAGGGGAGTGGAGCACCTCCCGTATGAAGACAGGCTGAGAAAGTTGGGGCTGTTCAGCCTGGAGAAGAGAAGGCTGCGTGGAGACCTCATAGCAGCCTTCCAGTATCTGAAAGGGGCCTACAAGGATGCTGGGGATGGACTTTTCATTAGGGACTGTAGTGATAGGACAAGGGGTAATGAGTTGAAACTTAAACAGGGGAAGTTTAGATTGGATATAAGGAGGAAGTTTTTTACTGTGAGGGTGGTGATGCACTGGAATGGGTTGCCCAGGGCAGTTGTGAATGCTTGGTGGTGTTCAAGGCCAGGTTGGATGAGGCCTTGGGTGGCATGGTTTAGTGTGGGGTGTCCCTGCCCATGGCAGGGTGTTTGGAACTAGATGATTTTAAGGTCCTTTCCAACCCTAACTATTCTATGATTCTATGAGTCTATGAAATTAGTCTCCTCAGTCATCTCTTGAACTAGTAGTAATACTACTAGTAGTAAAGCGTAAAATTAGTACACAGGCTCTAGAGCATGAAGCATGGATTAAACACTAATTTTATTAAACACTAAATTTCTCACCATAACTTGTATAAGTGCTGGTAAACCCTGAGTTTCAACCACATTACAATGACAACAGATCATGATCTTGCCTAATCATTTTAAGCCTGCTCATGTATTAAAGATGGACTTGTGTCAGGGTCCTCCTTGACATACTTTGGTGTGTCTACGTGTACTAGGAGTCTAACCTCTAGTCACAAATGAAAACATTTTGATTTGTCTGGCTTTTTAAGAAGGATATGAGGATTAAGAAGGATATGAAGAGACACACCTAAAGGAAAGACCAAGAAATTAAATGGCAAATGTTAAGCTAAGGAAAAGTATAGAGGTGTAATAAGAAGCAAAGGAAGTCTTCCTAAACTTATAATAATTACTAAAAATCAATACATTTCTAGCAGATTAAGACATATGCAAATATTGTGTCCCACTAACTCCTTTGAATTGTTATCTGTATGTACATATATAGGGGGCATACATACATACGGATACAACATTGCCTACGTTGTACTCAGTCATTTTTTTCAAGTGAGGCTCCTCTAGATTATGAAGCATGACAGGAAAACTTGACTAAGAACCAACCAAACAAGAGATTCCAGGAGGTTCTGTAGCCATGCATCACACCTGAAAGAGATCTGAGTTTGTCTGAAGATGCTTTATTTTCTTGGGGGAAAAAAAAAAAAAAAAAAAAAAAAAAAAGGATTTACCACCAAAAGCACAAACTCTTCATAAATACACTTTTGCTCATGACCCTATTTTCAATTTAAGATGTTGTATTGACAGACATATATGCCCTTCATCTATATATGACTAGGTCTTGTACAAACATTAAAAGAGACATTAAGGCAATTGAAAGACAATTACTGTAATGAATTGGAAATATGGTCTGGACAAAACCCAAACCAAAACAAAAGAACCAAAACCACAAAAAAACCCAAACAAAACCAACACTGGCAGAGAAGAAGAAAATCGTAGAAAAAAAATGCAATTGGGTAACTAAGACTGAAGAAGGAAGAAAGAAAAGGCTATCGTGAGAAAAAGAAGTCCTTATCTGTATTTAACAAGACTATGTTGATACATAGCTATGACACAGGAGTAAATATGCTTTACATGTCAGTGCCTGTAGGGCTAAAGAGTTCTTTAGCCTCCTTCATAAGTCCACTCCTGAAACCAGAAAACAAAATGCTTCAGAGCAGTTTTGCTCTCCAAGCCCGTGATTCAGGTGTTCTGAACATCAGTGTGTTTCCCCCTCCCTCAGGCTGTTTCCTTTGGCAGTTGTTCAGCTTTTCCATTAAGATTTGTGCATTATTACACAGGCTGCCGATAAGTTGTTGCATACATGGCTGGTTTTGCCAGCTATTGCTTGAACCTGCTGGCAATTTCCTGGTAGGTAGGAATTAATTCTCAAAAAGAGGGAAAAATCTGTGGTTTACAAATATATCTTTTACTACTCAGCCTGCAAGAAACTTAAACCAGAAAGACATTTTTTCTTCTGTACAAACTCACTGCCCAGCTTTTTTACTTTCTTCACTCTTAGTAGATGCTTTTTTCAGTATAGCTGCAGCCAGCCTCTCTTGGATGAATGATGTCAGACTATACTTCACATATGGTTATAGTTATATATTTATAGTTAGCAGTGATAGTTACAGAGCTGCTCAGGTTTTCCCAGTGTAAAACTGCACTTCTTTAGAGATAAATTGGAAAAGCCCTACTTGAGACACACAGGGAAAGTACAGAGACCAAGAAGCAAATTATGAGCAACCCAGCTTAGAGCCTCCAGCTCTGTTTCACATGTGAGGCTTCTGCCTTGTGGAAAAAACCCACATAAACCATCCTCCCAAAAGCTGGCTACTCCCTTCCTCTGGCTGGAGGTGTGCCCTGCTGTGGACACCATATCTCCTAGGACATAGGAAGAATTACTGTCCTGGGACATGGCAAAGTGCTTCCTTTTGAGCCATGAGCTATGTAGTAGACACCTCTATGGCTCTAAAATAGTACATCTTTGTTGACTGGTTGGAATTTCACAACTAAGAACACTCCCAAACTCATAATTTCTAATTCCCTTTGCAGTAGCAGACTGCACAGAAAGACATTCACCCTCCAAGTGAGCCTTTAAGGAAAAGAAAAAAGAGAAATCTGGGCAAGCATCACTCTCTAATCAGCAATCAAACTTCTCTATGAAGCTCAGGAGTCCCTGATTAAAACTAGATGTGGGTAATCTTAATGAGGGAAAAGATATAGCTGCCGGGAGAATAGAAAGTTTCATGAAGAACCCTTAGCTCTGTAGTAGATCTTCATACAGGGTTAATAGATTTGGGCAGGCAGCAAGCTGTGGTTTTATGCTGTTTTTTATTAATCACAGGAGTTGTGTGTTGCAGGAGGAGCAGAGCGAATTCGTTAAAGTGCAGCCCTCCCTAGCTGTAAGGCTCTAAAATTGAAACACAGTCTTGTGATCACTTTGAGAGATTTAGGAAGCACTTGTCTACCAGATATCCACGAGGTTATCTAAAAGGTTAACCACCCTTTTTTAGTTACAGTACCTGCTTGAAAAAGTAGGGCATAGAAGAAAAAGATTCTGCCAGGAAAACACTCTGAAAACAAGCCATGGCGAGGAAGGCAGTTTTCTTCTTCCTACTGGTGATGCTTGCTCGTCTCTACCCACTAAGGGGCTCGGGATTGAGGGGGAAAGCTGTTCTCTTTAGGCCCTTCTGGCAGGGAAATCCCAGCAAAGTTTCCAAAGGTAATTAAAATTTATCTTCAGCTACTGGAAAACCAAAATACACAGGGAATGCCTTAATTGACAGCACTGTGGAGCAGAATGTTTGTATTTACAAAAGGAAATAGCAGTCCACATCTCAGTAATGGAAGTAAGTTCAAAAAACACTAGCAGGGGAGCCCCCCCTCACCCCCCGCCCTGAGACTCTCCAGTTAGAAACTTTCCTCAGCAGCTCAATGCAATGATTTTCAGCTGCTTTTGAACTGCTAAGTCCTAACAATACTCTCTAGAAGCAAGGATCCAATGCGGACATGTCTATTCCATAGATTGTAAATACGTGCATGAACTGGCATTTCTTCAGATGCTTAACAGGGATATCTCAGGCATAATCATAGATCACAAACAGTTCATAGACCACGGAACACTACTGTTGCATTAAGCTGATGTGTTTATCTGTTTCCACATCAAAAGGCCATCCAAACATGTCTGCAATATATTTATCCTTAAAACAGTCCTATAAAGCAAAACAATACTTCAGCCAGTATTTCAGACAAGACATTTCTGAGAGCCATGAATCACTTTCCCATCTTGCGTATACTTTCCATGGCTTTGGTCACCATCCTGCCTCTTTCCAAATCACTTCACTTTTAAGAGATGACATGACGTGACATGGTTAAGAATTTTTTCTCAAAACATTATTTCATTTAAAAATGCAGCTTTATTGAAACTGTACTTTTGGCAGAAGAAAGTTAGTTTGGATGAATTTTTAAGCTAAAAATGGGCCAATGTTTTCCAAAAAAATTACTTTGACACTCATAAAAGGAAGAAAAAAGTGCTTCAATTTGAAGTGACTTGGTATTTAAATATTAAGCCAATTTTAGTCAAGTCTTTTTTTTTGAAGTCAACATCTAAATGAATATTTAATGATGTTCAGTAGGAACCTTTTCATTGGGCCCTGACAGAGCACATTTCAGCGTGACCAGTTTGGGGGAAGATTTGTGGTTTGCATTTTTCAGGTTTAAGGTGGAATTTTTAAAATAGCACCCTGAGGTTTGATTTTTTTCAGAGATGAAATTTTATTTTCCTGGCTCAATTTTCCCTGCCCTGCTCATTGGGAGCTGATTAAATAAACAAAAAAGCTTTACTGTTACAGCATTTCTCCTGAATGATCAATGCAAGTTTTTTTTTAAATGGCCTCCACACAGCACAGCCTCACAGCTATGCAAAGCTGAGAATAATTTTACATATTCAGATATGCATTTAAATCCCAGTTAGAGCAGTTTCTTTTTCAAGGTAGAATATACTTCCGAAAACCTTGAGGAAAAAGCAATGGTCTCAATGGTAAACTGCTTTGTGCTCCATAGAGCCCAAATTTGAAAATAATTTCAGAAGACCTTTTTTATTGAACAAGCTATATATCGATCAGCTTTGTTTGTGATTGTTTTGTAAATACATCGAAGAATGCATGGATTCAAAAAACAAAAACAGAATGAGAAAGGTGTCCTTTTTCTTAAGGGTAAGAAGTATGTAGAATTACCATGTACAAGAAATAACACCTGAAAGAAAGCTTCTTTGAAGCTGGAAAGAGGCTGTTATGAAAATGTGTGGTGATCCAGAACGTGTCTGTGCTGAAGCAACATACCTACTCTTTCCCTTAAACAATGGGGAGTGTTTAGGGAAGACACTGGAAATGAGCCCTATTTAACTTTATAAATGATTAAGCGATAATAATTCAAAATGAATTCTAGTCTGCATAATTTAGGCATGTAATTTACCCCCTAATTTTTGGTACTGAGTCAGCAGTTCTTCTAATGTAAGCTTTTGAATTTCCCCATCACATCATCAGCAGTAGCTGTTCTTGAGGACCTGCCAGGTGATGTTCTTTACTGAAATGAAGCCTTTAGACTTAGGCTTTACCATCTGAAGACTGTTTCAACACGTACCACTTCTAGGCATAATGGTCGTAGTGGTTACTGTGGCTTTGATAGCCTGTGAAGGTACAATCACAAGATAGCCACAACCTGGATTTCGTGTTTAGGGCTTATGCAGTGTGTCCTCAGAGACTGTCCTCAGATCACACCAGATAGCAGAGTATTTCCTGTAGGATTTGTTGAAGCAAAGAAAAATGTAGTTTGTTGGCTGATATTTATCTGTCGTGCAATACAGCTCATTCGCTCTAACACAGACACGTATACCTCCCAACTGTGTTTACACAGCAGCTAATTTCTACTTGCAGCTATTGTTCCTAACAATTCTCTAAAAATAAATGTGCCGCCTTTGCTGGAGTTGTTAGAATTCTAAATAGTGCATTTCATGATCATTTATAATGCAAAAGCCTTAATGAACAGTGCCAGATCGGTCTTGGTATTCTTGAACCACCCGTTGCTCAGCTCCTCTCTGTCTTTCCATTGCCTTTATGAAAAGAATAACAATAAATCATTTTATATTTAGAAAACTCATTTTTATCCAGAATGAACAAAAAGGATTAACATTCCTCTACCCAGTCCTCAAGCACTCAGCTTAGAAAAAGAAAACACTAGCTGTGACAGGAACTGGAGCGATTTCTGGAGCAGGACCTATCTGCATTTAATACTTTTTGACTGTAGAAATTACAGCAGAGTAGACTAGGATGTAAAATGTTATGGGTCACAAGCAGGACTGCAGAACAAAATTTGGTCAGATATTTAACATAAATCTTTATTCTTGAAAAAAAATGACATGAGCTTTTTAATGACATGAATCAAATATTCCTTTTTTAAAGGCTTCTCTGAAAGGTAATAGGCTCAAAAGAGTTGTCCCTAATAGCAGTCTTTGGATGTTGACTCAGTATGGATCTGTAGGTTACACTAACCTCCAAGGCTCAACAGGACCACTTACTTTTATAGCAAAGGACTCCATCTTAGTCCCCTAACTAGCTCTGTGATAAAGGTTACATACTTTTAAGCATGTTTGATGTGAGCTTGCTTTTCACGAGAGCTAAAGCAATTGAATCCAGTGCTCTAAGTTCTGCTTAAAAGGGACACTGGCTGAGAGGAATGAATGGCTGAAAGATATTGATGAACAGTGTTGGATGGCCCAGTGCTTAATAAAAATGAGTCACACCTTGGCAGCTTTCAGGAATGACCCTACAAATAATTAGGAAATTAAACTTACTGGAAGAGAATCTGGTGCAGAGTCAATTTTTATTTTTCTTCCTTCAAATTCAAGTTTCTTTTTCAACATCAACAAAACTCCTCCCCAAAAGAACCCCAAAACCACACAAACACTCGAGGAACTATACAGCACTGTGGACAGTGATCTTTGTCTTATTTTGTATTTGCTATTTACCTTTCAAGAAGTGTCAGGGCCAAGACTTGTGTTTGGTATAGGACATCCATCATCTTTTTCAGGTTCATGCAGACTACCAAACTGAATGTCTGAAGAAAAGCTTATTTTAAAAATCTCTTAAAATACAAGCTTCTACTTTTTGGGTTTTTTTTTTGTTTTTTTTCCCCTCATTTTATAGTGAAACGCTTTTCTTGGGGGTGGAGTAGTTTAAGAAGTTTACAACCATTTACAAAGTGTATTGTATTGGGTTTGCAAGGCAAGGTTTCGGTAACAGGAGGGCTACAGGGATGACTTCTTTGACAAGCTTCTAGAATCTTCCCCTATGTCTGATAGAGCCAATGCCAGCTCCATGACAGACCCACCACTGTCCAAGGCTGAGCTAGCAATGGTGGTAGCACCTCTGGGATAACACAGTTAAGAAAGGGAAAAAATTACTGTACAGGAACAGTTGCAGCCAGAGAGAGGAATGAGAATATGTGAAACAAACAGCTCTGCAAACACCCAGGTTACTGAAGAAGTTGGAAAGGAGGTGCTCCAGGTTCTGGAGCAGAGATTCCCCTGCAGCCTGTGGTGCAGCCCATGGTGAGGCAGACTGGAGGACTGTCTCCTGTGGAATGGACACCATACCAGAGCAGGGAAAGAGCATGAGGAGTCCTTCTGTGTAGAAGAAGGAGCAGCAGAGACAGTGTGTGATGAACTGCCCACAATCCCCATTCCCCGTCACCCTGTGCTGCTGTGGGGAGGAGACAGAGAATTTGAGAGTAAAGTTGAGCCTGGGAAGAAGGGAAGTGTAGGGGGAAAGTATTTTTAAGATTTGCTTTTATTTCTCATTACTACACTCTGATTTGATTGATAATAAATTAAGCTGATTTTACCAAGTCAAGTCTGTTTTGAACATGATGGTAATTGCTGATTGATCTCTCCCTGTTCAATCTTTTGAGGTCCCTTCCAATCTCTAGCATACTGTGATACTGTGATTTTGAATCCTAGTGTTGACATTTGTTAAAAAGATTTTTTTCAGAACTTTGATAATAAGGGGGCTTTTTTATGTTTTCTGTGTTTTGATTCAGAATGATGTATACATTTTTGAGAAGTTAAAGCTGAACTACATCAAAATTAAAAGGCTAAATCAAAGTTGAAAACCATAACATAGTTGAAATGAAACATGACATAGTTGTTCTATTTGAAAGAAAGCTCTTGAAATGGAGTATAAGAGGTGTTTTTTTCTCTCATACACACACTATTTGGTTTAGTTCAACTATAAGCAATTATTGCTGCCAATTTTCCAGTTGGATGCCAAATCAAAATGGCAGCTGTTCTGCATGTCATTTTAATCCAGATGATCCATATCTTCAAATGGGTGAATTTTTGCAGAGAAGAATTTCTAATCATTACCAGACTTCAACAGAAAACCCCTCAACAGTACAGAAGAGATGCTAAGAATTAGCTGTGTCTAAATGGTATAAGCTTCCAGCAGAATAATGAGATTCCGCTGCCTGCTGGTTTACTGTTGAAGACTATAAAAGACAAGCAAGCATTGACGTAAAACACATGTTATCAATGTTTGGTCTGTGGTGGTAACAGAGGAACTGAACATGAAGGTCAGCTCAGCACATTGTTTCATACTACCATACTTATATCCTACCTGTTTGTAAGATACAGCTTGGTGAAATTCAGCTAACCTCCATCTGCTGTCTTAAAAGCAGAAGTGCCAAAATATCAATGTGTATGAAAAATGCAAATCATCATTACTACTATGCATCTGTCAATCCTAAAAATGGAAACATTTAAAAAAAAGTGCACAAAAATAATTTACAGCTAATATAACTGGATGTGGAAAAAAGTGCTTAGTGAACAAATTTATAAAGGCAAAACTGTATTTTTTTTCAGACTGAAAGGAACTTGGACACAATTTAAGTAGGTGCATCTTGGTACACATACAAGCAAACACAGAAGAAGAGTTCACAACTTCCCGTCGTACAGAAAAGACTTCATAAATACATAAGTTAAAACAGCTACTTATGTATATATAACATTGATTAACATAAACCAACAGTAAACCAGTTTAAAAGTAAACAACAGTGAACAGGAGCAGTTTACATTTCATGAGTGATGGAAGAAATACAAGATTGCCTACAAATTTCACTAGCTGGTGAGACAGCCTCCAGAGCTGTCATCCTTTCTGTTCACCCTAGTATCACAGCCTTTTCAGTCTTTCATGTTGATTTTTATATTCTCATTAAATGTTACTTGCTTAGATTTAGAGTTACATATATAAATACAGACATTTCTTGGTAGTTTCCAATTCTATTAAACATGGGTGGTTTTCTTTCCTCTGTGACAGAAATAGACATTTAGGAGTCAAGGATGTTGTGGGTATGGTTTGAATTGTGTATTCTGGCCAGGGGTGTAGCAGTGGCTTCTGGAGTAAAGATCAAGAGTGCACATATAGTGCACCTGAAACAGAACAACTAAATCACCCTTTGCACCCCTCCACACTCTCTAAATAGGCATGCACAGTATAGAGGGAAATTATATAGGAAGCAAATCCATCATCTCTAGAGGCCATGCTAATTCAGTTGAATGAGGCAGAAAAGTCCTGGGAGGTAACTGAGCTAAGGTAGCTGTATGGAAAGTTAAGCTTGCGATGCAGTGGCATAAAGACCTGCAAAGAGTAGTTACTGGAAAGGGAATTCAATTAACTGGAACAAACAACTGATTCTGCAATTAAGGAAAGCCCTGTAAATCATTACAAACCTCTTGTCGTACAGCATTTCCTACTGCAGTGGCCTTGCTCTATCAGCTAAGTTAGGGATAAGCTGCAATCATGTTTTCATTGCTGTATTATGAACTAGTAATGATGATCACTTGTGTACTTTCCTTAATTACCTTGAGCAACAAAGCACATCTCTAACCCTTCATTTTATTAATGTTTTAGCATACAAGAAAGTGCATACAGAATCATACAAAAGTCCATAAACCACATCATACAGCAGTCCCTGCACCACATTCAGGTTTACAGATTTGCATTTGTATCTTTCATACAAAAGACCAGCTATCCAAGGGAAGGCACAAAGTTCCTTACCTATCAGATCATTTAGCCAGATTGCAACAAAACCCAAAAGTCTTTTACAAGGACATGTAGTGATAGGACAAGGGGGGATGGCTTTCAACTGAAAGAGAGCAGATTTAGATTAGCTATTAGTAAGAAATTCTTTACTGTGAGGGTGGTGAGGCACTGGAAGGGGGGTACCTAGAGAAATTGTGGGTGTTCCATCCCTGGCAGTGTTCAAGGCCAAGTTGAACAGGGCTTTGAGCAACCTGGTCTAGTAGAAGATGTCCCTGCCTGTGGCAAGGGGTTGGAACAAGATGATTTTTAAAGTCCCTTCCAAATCAAGCCATTCTATGAAATTGTTGTATTTGGAGATTTAAATCCACTCAGACATCATTGGGTGGAAAACTAGATTTGCATTTCATTGATTATAAGGTTTGCCTCTATTTGGAAGAGAGAGGACGAGAAAGAAAAAATATCTCATTTCAGTGTTATTAAAAATATAGAATAGTAGAGAAAAAAGAGATTGGTCGAACAAAGCAGAATAGTGAGAATATGTGAGAAGGAGAGGTTGTACAAACTAAGTTGGCAGGACTGTCTAGAGAAAAGATTACTCGAAACTTCACCTTTATGAGGTTGCTTGCAGTTGTTTCACTAACTCTTTGTGATGAAATCGCTGTGTTGGACTCCTCCTCTGGCTGAGGATATTGGTTTTACTTGGTCTGAAAAATTTCAGGAAAACTAGTTACACAGTTTATGAGACTTAAATAAGGGGGTAAGAGTGGGAAATCATAGAATAGTTAGGGTTGGAAAGGACCTTAAGATCATCTAGTTCCAATCCCCCTGCCATGGGCAGGTGCACCTTTCAGTCAGACTTTCTGACTACCTGCAAAATGTTCATTAAAAGAAAAAAAAACCAAACCTGCCATTGTTCCTCTGTGAATTTCCTAAGGGGATTTACTTTGTTTTCCTTTCGGTCTTTATATGTCAAGAGGCCTTTGTTCCAAAGGCAGCACCTACTTACTCAGAAAGCATGCCCTTATGGTGGCTGGGCCACCACTGTCACCTGGGGAAAAAAAGTCCTTTTCCCCATCCTCCTTTCTGCCATACTGAGATGCATAAGCAGCTTCTTTCTGAAAGTGCAACCACTGATTTGTTCTCCAGCACTGACTGCTGCTAGTAAGAAATGCCATACTGAATGCTCTGAAGAAATGCCATCTTTTTACCAATTGAACAGTACAGGCAGCTGTTTCTTATGCTGCCCCTTGCCACACATTGCCAAAAATAATCTCTGAGGAAAATGTGCCTTCTGTGGCCCATCAGTCTTTGGCCTGGGTTTAGAGAAGCTACTAACGAAGCTGATGATTAATGAAAATTCAGGTGACAGTATTTATGGTAGAAACATCTGGTTGGATGCTCTGAACTGGATGCAGACCCACCAGCCTGACCCACCTTTTGCTAATATGCAAATGGCTTTGTATTTCAGAGACTGCTGGATCATTCATCTTCATTAAGCCACAGTTGCTAAAACCAGTAATAACTAGTCTGGAAATGGCTGTGCAGAAAAGGAAGTACTGAGGGAATAAACAAATTCTGAGAAGAGAAAAAGTGCCGTCTGGAAGAAAAGGTTTTCTTCTTTGAAAGGATTTGGAATGCTGTGAAGACATTCTGTTGCGTGCAAGTGGACACACCTGGCAGAGGGCAAGCCTAGCAGTTTTCCTGACTCCCCAGGCATGGGTTGCACTATCTCTTGCTGACTGTCCATTGTTATTGTCAATAACAACTTGCATCCAAATGAAGCAAAGTCTCTGACATTCCCCTTTATCTTGTTCTGCAAGAATGGCACCTGAAATCCCTCTTGTCAGGGCTACGAAGAAGTTTTAACTTTAAAATTAAAAGATTCTGGTATCAGCAAAGCACAGCAAGGTTCTGGACAGTCTTCCAACTGGATTAGTGGGGGAAAGATCTAACTCATTTAAAATAGCCTTGACAAGTTTATGATGAGCTTGTATGAGGAAGTAGCCTCAGGTCACAGAGAACTGGCCTTGATCCAAAAAAATTGGGCTTGTTCCATGTTTTAAATGTGCTGAAGCCTGTTTTATTGAAATTTAGGAAGATGGAATACCTTTTCTTTCAGTGTTTCAGTATTTTTAAAAGATAAGCAGCATCCTGTACTTATTGAGAAAACATACAAGTATGTAACAGCAGAAGAAGCAAAGAAATGAGATTTAGGCTAATTCAGAGGCCTCTATTTTTTGTGTTAAGGGTAACGTGCATTGACCAATAATTCACAGGCTGCTGGTGGTCTACAAAACCATTCTAAATGGCTCACAACTGTTCAAAGAAACAGTGTCAACATCCTATAGCTAAAATCTAGCAGTAGCTGTGCATAACAGACTGAGAAATGTAGAGTGTTATCAGAGGTCCGTGATTCCAAAGGGCTGTAACTCAATTAAACAGTCTTTATGAATATGATCATTTCTATTTTACAATTGATGAAGAAAGGGAAATATAAAGGACACAGAGGAGTGAAGCAGTAAGATCAAATAAAAACCCCAGCTCATCTACATAACAGTGTTTGATGATGTATAGGAAGGCACAACAGGTACAGGTGCCAGACTTCCAGAGGACTGGCTTGGCTAGATATCCTCCAAGGGCAATGTTGATGATGCTATTTTTTTCTGTTACTGCTTGGAAGCAGTTACAAGGATATTTATGGATTGGGTTGACAGGAAGTGTGGAAGATGCAAGAAGACTTAGTGCAGGAAGGGGAGTCCTGAGATTACAAGCAGCAACAAGAGAGGGATGACATAAAAGTAAAAAAAGAAAGAATCAAAAAAAAGTGACTTCTCAGGAGCGAAGTATGTTTGCTGGAGAAGCTCAGGTGCTCAGCATACCTTTCTGGATAACTGATAAGGAAGGTTTGTACACTGTGATCCTATTCAAAGCTAAACCTAACCCTATATGAATGAAATGGTGCCCAGTTATCAGCCAACTGACCCTGCATAAAAGATTTGCCTTTATATGTGTGTGGAACTACCGGTCATTGTGAAGACCTGATGTAAGCCCCTGCTCACATCCACAATATTAATAATTTCATTGCTATAAAACAAAGTTGTTATTCGTTCCTGGAGAAAAATCCAGCACAGTTTTGTGAACTTCAGCCTGTTCCTGTTCCTCCAATGGGCACCAAACATCAGAATTTGGTTGTTAAGTACTCTGCTTCTTAGGAGCAAAACACTTGAATAATAAGAAACAGGAAACCTGCACGAATGCTCTCCATTTGAGGAGGCTATGAAACAGATGGGTTGGTTATAGCATTGTTTCACTCTGCAATAAAGGTTTTGTTTTAATTCTGTAAGTACAGCTCATCTCAGCCAAGGGGATCCTAGAGGCTTTGTCAGTTTTGTGTGTCTGTTTAGGGGCAAGACAGAAAAGTTGTTTTCTTGCCATGGAAAATAAATATACTTCAGTACAACAAAAAAAAAAAAAAAAAAAGGAAAAAAAAAAGACATTATAACCAGGGAAACAATGATTTTTTCATGTAGGAGAGGAAGCAAAACATAAAGAGGGTATATGGGGAAACAGGGCAGGCAGAGCCCCATCTTGTGGCAGAAAGTCCAATTCATTTTCCTCTAGCTGCGTATGTCACCGCTTCCCAGAGACAATGTTCTGGGACATTGCTTTGTGCAGCTGGCCTTTAAATATTTAAATGTATTGGACTACAAGAAAGATGTCTGTTCTTTCCCAGGCAGCTGCCTATAAACAGCTTTCTAAATTGCAAGTCTAGACCTCACCAGTCTAATCCAGAAGAGAACAGGAGAAATTGTGTAATTAACTTTTCCCTTTCTTGCAGAAAAGAACCCCCTTGCGCTGGGAAGTCATGATGGGTCTGAGTCTAGAAAGGAACTAAAGTGGTGCTGAGCTTTTTTGGTGCTCATCTATTCAGTCTGGGAGTTTGTTGTTGACTGGGGCAGGAATACAGGCACATGCTGACTGCTGGCTGCTCTCCTGCTAAAGGATTTCTCCAGCTCACCCTTGACCCAATTCAGCTATCAAAGTAGACATTGCTCCAAGTAATTTCATATTCCAGAACAGTCACCCCTCTCAGCTTGCTGCAGGCAGACAGAAGACTATCAGTCAGTGAGCAGGAATTGCTATTTCGAGATCTTCATGGTCCCAGAGCTGCAGGAGTGCAATGTAGAAATAGCTTTTATTTGTGTCCAGGTCTCCTTTCCTAGGATTTTCTCCTGTAAATACATGCCAAACCATCTACTGCATGTTGAGGAGCACAGCAGCAAAGAATTTGCAGCTAAAAATGTATCAATTATATCTATGGGACTGTGTGAAAGACGTCAGAGCTGCATTTACCTTTTGTTCTAGCTAAGATCTAGCTCTTCAAGAGATTTTTGGCACATTGCAATTATTCCAACAAGAGTTGAACTGTGAGAGAAGAATTAGGTTCCTAAATACCATCAGGTTCTGAGGTTTCATGACTAGGGACATTCCAGACACAAAGATGGATTTGTCTGAGTACAGCTTAGCTCTGGAAGGGTCTGCTTTAGGTCTCAAAAAAAGATTGGAAATCATTACGAAGTTCTCTCCTGAGCCTTCTATTGCTTTCTCATTTCTGTTAATGAGCATTTATACATGTAGAACACGTTCTTTCATGTCATCTTATTACCTTTGCATCTAACAATGAAGTAAAATGAGTACAGAAAAGGTCCAAAGTTTTTGCATACTCATAAGTTTATTTGAAACTTCTGTCAAGTCGTATGGTTCATTATGAACTTGTGCCAAAACTTGTAGATTACCTGAGTTCATCCAGGTGTCTTCAAAAAGATCTTCCCTGAAAAGAGTTCAATGATCCATCTTGTTCATTTATATTTCTAGCTCATATTTGAGTCTGTGGTGGCTCACTTCTGCTTTACTGTAAGCTGAGGGTGCAGTAAAGGGCTAACCAGAATCCTTCACCTCCCATGGAGTTCTGTATGGCTGTGACCACAAGTCACTGGTTAGGAGCCTCTGCCTTGTGGCTTCTCATGTTTTTAATTCAGTTCCTTAAGGGTGGGCATTTGCATCATGAATGGCAGCTTATTAGTGAACTAGCAAATAGGTTTCAGACCTGACATGGAAAAAAGTACTGCTGCATTAGGAACTGTATTCCTAAGAAGATAATCTTAAATACTTTATTCAGAAATATTTTGTGGTGAGTACAGCATCCATCATATCCCATACACATCAGCTGGATAAATATCAACCTTATTTTTAAAATTTTTGCCTATTGGATTAACCTAAAGGATGTCAGATTCTGCTATATTATGCATGCTACAAGCAAGACTTGAAGAAAAGTGTCTGTCCTAAGGTCCTTGAGGCTGATCATAAGAACAAAAGAAAATAAGAAGATGAAGTCCATAAACAGAGCTGGGAAAAGGGTACAGGTGTTTTAGCTTACAAAATCATGCTTCACACATTGGGCCACACTCTTTACTTCCTTTCTCTCTTTTAACCTATGCTTTTTCTGCCAGTTCTTTCCTTAGTTGCAAAAGATTTTTGGCTTTGTAAGAGAAATGGCTGGAAAAAAATAAAATCAAAAGGTAAAAGCTGCAATTGATGGTGGAGTCATGGATAGAAGCATTAGGAGGGCATACACTGGAAGGTCGTATGGCACTGGGAAATCTTTGGATTTATGGGCTGGCTTGCTTAGGTGGAGGGAAGTGATGCTTGAGCATGCCAGAACTTTATTTACTATACAAAGTATGCTGACACTTCTTTTTTGATTCTAGGGAAATGTGAACATCTCTCCTAGAAACTTCAAGGGACATAGAGGGATCTTCACTAGTAGAAAAGGAAAGCACAAACGCCAATAGGATGTGCAGACTCTGGATGTTTCCCTAGTTCTGAAAGAAACAATTTCTTTTTTTGTTCAGTATTTTTCAAAGTTTTCTATTTTCCGTTAACAGGCTTTTAAAAATACTTCACCAGCATTATTTTCAAAAGGTCAGAAAGTGGTATTAGTCAGGTTTGTTTTGCTGAACATCCTTTGAAGACTGTTTTTCTACAGTAAACAAAAACTTGAGAAATCCCTAATTGGCAATTAAATAGTTCTTGTGGACATCCTGATTTTTTTTAAAAGAGGGCATTTAAAAAGAACAAAACTGATATAGGCACAAAGTTTCAGCTTGGCTTGCTAATGCTTTGGATAAATTTGCTCTCCACGTATTTCAAATGTGTTATTTGCAAGTCTGTTTACACAGGACTCAGTTCAGGCTCCAGCTAAATGATATTCTTTACAAATAATATTATTCATTATGTTTCTCACCAGCTATTCTTCATGTGTTTTCTTTGCTGATACCCAGTTGCTGATGCTCACATTTTGTTGCATTATGCAATGAACTTAAGAGCTTTAGCTGAGCAAAGGTCTTGCAATTTGTGGGGGCCAGGTCCTCCACCAGAAAAAACATGTCAGTGCGCTGTGAACTCTGTCCCCTGAAGGCAGAGCTAGGAATCGTTGCTAACAGATGCCACTACACAAATCTAAATGGAGTATGTTTTACCTTTTACAGTAACCTTCAGTCAGCCAGAAAACTGTACAATAGCAGAACTCCCTTGCCTTTCCAGGTATCACTTTCTCCTGAATCCCACAGCCTTCTCGGCACATCGTGTAGCTAAAGTAAGTTTTCTTGCCTCTTCCTCTCTTCCTCCCCACCTCTTCCCGAATACAGTTTCTTGTCTGTTGTCTCTGTGTCCCTGCTCCTTACTGCTTGTCCCTGCTTCATTATTGATCATGTGACTAAACACTTTTAATTAATTCACCACGGATCAGCTTAACACTGCTTTCTGTAATTCACACCGTATCCTGCCTGCTGTTGAATATTGTTTAATTCTGTAAAGCTTTCCAAGTTACAAGCTGCTATGCACTGTGTCATCTTGTATTGGCATCTTGAATCTTTAATAAAGTTGTTCTCAAATAATGTTTCAATAAATGAAATGTACCTGCTGAGATGAGGTTCTGCATATCATCATGATGAGTGATGGCATTTAATGGGATGGGAGATAAAAACAGAGGGATAAAGTAGCTTAGAAAGAAAGAAAAAGAACCTTCTCACTATTTTTTTACATTCAGAGATTTCAGTTCTTTTTGTCTGAGATTTCTCCCCCATAATTGTCAAATTTAGTTATTTAGAATACATATCCAATAATGCACTAAGTCTAATTCCTTGGGAAACTGTCAAACACGTGAAAAGGAATGGTGAGAGAAGCCCTGGAGGGATTTTGTTTAGCATGACTGCAATTCAGAAAAAGATGTGTGCGTCCATACTGAGGGCTTGGGTATTTGCATATACATGTAGACCTGCACAAGTATTTATACATACATATATATTCATTTGCATACTAACCAGAAGCAGAATTCCTATGAAAAGAATAAATAAAAAAAATAGATGGATGAAAACTATCCCTTTTTAGGCAAGAAAAAGCCCAGAATATTTAATTTCTGACTCTGATACAGAGAGTTGATGGGGAGATTAGTGCTGACTTATTTATGATGAAAAGGTGAGGTTTGTTTTATGTGAGGATACATTATGCTATAGATTCTTACAGGTGCTCAGGCACCCAGTTACAAGTGAAAAACAATAGGAAAGAGTTATGTTCACCTCGTTAAGAACCTGAGTCTGAGCATCTGATCCAAGGCCCATTTGTTGGTTTCCATGGACTTGTGAACAGGTCCTGTCTCAAAGAAGCTGCAATAGAGATGAGGCAAGGTCTGCTGCTCAGTGAAGGGAAGAAAATGAGTTAAAGCATTATTGCACTCAGCTTCCTGGCAGCTTCCCTGTGTCCCCCAGGGTGCTCCAAAGTTCACAGCTGTGAAGAAGCAGCTAAAACATCTGAGCACAGGGATCAGGCAGAGTTAACCAGTTAGAGAATGACAATGTCAGGACTGGAAATAGCTGGGAAGTAGGAAAGTAGGTTCAGGACAGGTACATTAAATTAACAACACTAGCCCAGATATTTCCACTGCCACTTGGTTCATTGTTCATGGATTGACACTGATTTACCTCAAAAAGGTGCAGGAGGTACAATACACCAGGGCTGTGCCCAGAGGAGTTGTTGACATACTTGAATGAGTGGGGGGAGTCTCCTAGAAGCTAGCTGGGGAGAAGCACTCAGCTGAATGGCCTCAGAGGAGCTAGAAGAATAGAGGAAGCAGCAAAGAATGTTCCTCGTCTCTGTTCTACTTTTAGGAGGTACAAAGCAACTGTTTGGTGAAGAAGGGCTTTCAAAGAACAGAATCCAGTAAGCCAGACATAACTCCTCCCTGGCCTGTCCCCTCCTCTTAAACTAATGAGATTTTCATCCACCCAGAGCTGTCAAGATGCATGGAGAAAGGAAGGACCAAAGCAGACGCAAATTTCATATCTAAAAGCACTGAGATTTTAAAGTCCACAAGACATGGTGGAGCCTACTCATTAAGTGGCATGCTTAATTTTCCGCTTAATTTTTGCCAGTTACTTCTGATGTCAGAGATTACATTATCTTTGCTAGTCTTTTCTTTTGTTAGTGACTTTTGGGGCTGCTCAGGCATATTTTGTTTATGAGATTGAGGTGTCTGGATTCTGTTCATGTTGTTTTACACAGTATATTGATAAAGCCTCAGGCTTTAGGAAGAATAAAGCTGGGAGAATCAGCACAGTTGCTAATAGCTTCTGCTAATGGTTGTGATTTAGAGAGCAACTAAATCAGGTGCGTTTAATTTTTTGCCGCTATAAAATACTGTTCTTGGTTGCTCGCTTTACTCAAGAGTACTCTGAAAACTAGAACTAGGGAGAAGCGATTAATATTATGCTTCTCAGGTGTTGAGCAAGTGTCTCCTGGGAACAATTTCTAATATTCAGAATAAAATTAGAGCCTGTGAGAGCTCTGCCACCCAGTACTGCAACTCTTCCACTCCCTAAATATTCCTTGATTTTACTATTTCTGACAGTACATGAGAATAGATGATAATTCCACTGAAAAGAAACCTTAATAGCATATTTAAAACTTCAATGCACCCTTTCTGCTCCAGTTTTGGACTTCAAGGGAGCTCACTACTGTAATATCATTTCTGGGATGATATATATGTGTTTCCCAGTGAATTACTGTTGATCCTGAGATGCATCATCTGCTGTCATTCCAGATCTGCTCCTTCACTCCCTTCTGCTTGCGGTATTGCTGTAGCACCTCAGGACTTACTGTCTCAACACTACCCCATCCTAAACCCACTAAAACCTGCGAAGGAAATCTCCTTGCTGTTTCAGATATGAGTTAAGTCATGTTTAGCCACATGTTCTCAGTTTGGCTAGGCCATATGATCTCAGACCAGCCAGTGTCAGTCTTTCAGCAGATTTCAAGGGGGGAAAGTTTCCTTTCTTCTCTCTGTCTTAAGATACAGACTGAGAGTTTCTGAGATACTGCAGCAGGGGAAAAATCAAAACATGGTTAAGCCTTATGTAAAACTATTCTTGAAGAAGCTGCTGTTGACAGGGCTACTATTGACCTTGTTATTGCCCCAAACTATCTGTGTCATCACAGCGAAGATGTACAGACATTTCCTCTTACAGGTATCTTTCAAATCACTCATCAAAGTGTGGACTACACTGTGGGGTAAAAGCTGAGGTTGTCTTGATCTTCTCAACCTGTTTCTTCTTAGCAAAACACAGGCAGGCAAAGTTTAGATCTGTGCTGTTTGCTTGATGTAAACAAATTACATTGTGGGTCAGATGATATATGGAAGCTATCCTATTAGCTTGACAGCCTACAGTGAGTATCTGTTGGTTTAGGAAAGGAAAACAAAGACACAATATTTTTGCTCACTTAGAAAGTGTAGATTGTTTTTTATCATCATGTACACAGAACTGTGAAGTCAGGTTGTAGTAACCACAAAACCAAACAACGTAAGTGCTAAGGTAAGCATAACAAAATTCTGGGTAGCCAGGAAGAGTTATATCCTAATGAGGCAGCCAGCATGGTGAAGAGATGCTTGGGAAGTAAATATGTAAAAGAGCTGCAATAAAGTATGAAAGGCAAGTCTGAGGGGGTGGCTGCATGGAGTTTTCTACAGGACAATATTTCTAGGTGTCATAGCACCCATATCTGGCAGGCTGTGGTCAGATAGACAAGGTACAGAAGAGCTTTGATGTTGGAAATATGCAGAAATTTACTTCTGCTTTCTGATTTCTGCTTAAGCAAGCCTGTGGCTTTGTCTAATAATCTTTGTGTGACAGATTAGAAACACACTAAACAGAGATAAGGTGTGGCAATTGTGCCTCTTTATTTCAGTGTTATCTATTGCTTGTGATCCAGGTCTTCCATAATATGGTCCATTGATAAAAAATTAGTTGACTCTTTGTTGTCAGTGAAGTTAAAGCAGGCTTTTTATTCAACTCAAATCTCCCTTTGAATACCATTGTTAGGAGAGTGACATTTAACTCTGTCCTAGGTAATGCAGTCATTAGCAGAACAATAAACAAAAGCGATCCTGTCCCTTGCTGAGTAGTGCAAGGTGTCTTCACCTAGATAGCCCTTTAAGGCCAGCGCAAAGAAGGGAAGAAGGACAGCATGTCCTGTTGGGGCTAAAAATAGGCTGCAGGCAAGCCCATACTGCCTGAGAAAGGCTATAAAGTAAAGGATAGGGTCCCAAAGCAGAAGTTACTTTTGATAAAAGGAGATGCCTCCTCCCAGTGATGGCTCATTGGGGAACACTTTGCACCTGCAAGGGATTGTTTGGGATTCAAATGCATATTCCCTGGCAAAAGATGAATCTAAACTTTTCTGAAACAGTTAGAATCATAGAATAGTTAGGATTGGAACTGATGGTAAGATCACCTAGTTCCAACCCCTCTGCCATGGGCAGGGACACCTCACACTAAACCATGTCACCCAAGGCCTCATCCAACCTAGCCTTGAACGCAGCCATGTATGGAGCATTCACAACCTCCCTGGGCAACCCATTCCAGTGCCTCACCACCCTCACAGTAAAGAATTTCTTCCTTATATCCCACCTAAACTTCCCCTGTTTAAGTTTGAACCCATTACCCCTTGTCCTGCCACTACAGTCCTTGATGAAGAATCCATCCCCAGCATCCTTGTAGGCCCCCTTCAGATACTGGAAGGCTGCTATGAGGTCTCCACGCAGCCTTCTCTTCTCCAGGCTGAACAGCCCCAACTTTCTCAGCCTGTCTTCATACGGGAGATGCTCCAGTCCCCTGATCATCCTCATGGCCCTCCTCTGGACTTGTTCCAACAGTTCCATGTCCTTTTTATGTTGAGGACACCAGAACTGCACACAATACTCCAAGTGAGGTCTCACGAGAGCAGAGTAGAGGGGCAGGATCACCTCCTTCGACCTGCTGGTCACGCTCCTCTTGATGCAGCCCAGGATACGGTTGGCTTTCTGGGCTGCGAGCGCACACTGCAGCCGGCTCATGTTCATTTTCTCATCGACCAACACCCCCAAGTCCTTCTCTGCAGGGCTGCTCTCAATCTCTTCTCTGACCAACCTGTAGCCGTGCTTGGGATTGCTCCGACCCAGGTGTAGGACCTTGCACTTGGCATGGTTAAACTTCATCAGGTTGGCATCAGCCCACCTCACAAGCGTGTCAAGGTCCCTCTGGATGGCATCCCTTCCCTCCGGCGTATCAACCGAACCACACATCTTGCTGTCATTGTTGTTCAGGTATCTTGAGTTTCATGGAAGTCTGCAGGCAACTTAATGTGAGGTTTTGCAAGCTGAAACCACATGTTGCTCTATTTTGTACCTCACGGCCTTTTTGCTGCTCAATGTCTGTTGAAATGGAACAGACCTAAAAGGAATGTAAATTCATCTTATTTCTGCCCTTGCTTTAGTCTGTTCTTCAGAAAGTAATATGATATACAGATCATTTTCCTAGGAATTTATTTCTCCTGATCTCCTCAAAATATATTCTTTTATTATTGTTTTAACTTGTCGTCTATGGCTGACTTCTATTGCCTACAGTGTGTAAGCTTGCAGCAAAACTCATCTGGCCTCCTAATAGAAGTAGGTAGTTTTCCAGAAAAAAATTGGACTCCTAAATTCCCTTGAAATGAAATGCCTCTTTTCTCTGAGTCTCACTGAAATGAATAGGAAGCAAATAGTTTCATAAAGCTTTAATGACTTATAAGAAGTAGTTATATGGAGACTTGACCAGGGTCTGAAGGATAGCAAGGAGCACTTTAAAAAATAGAAAACCCTTTTTACTGTGCACTGGTGGCTCAGCTAATAAGTAATCTTCTCAAATACGTGTGCTGATGATGAAATTAGACCATGTCACTGAATTGCAGAATCTTTGGTGAAATTAGCAATCTTGTCTTTTATATTTCATTTTTTATTGAGATTGCATATTTCATTCTCATTCTGTGTTGACTATATTTTAACTTGCGATTCAAAGTAGTTCTCCCTGGGAATCAGTCACTGCAGTATGCTAAGCTTATATCAAGGATGCTCCTCTCCACTTACAATGCAAAATTCAAAGTCTTTATTAATATTTTGCAATATTTTTGCATATGTCTTGTTATGCATATAACTAGACTCCTGTTTAGCATATGCATCAGTGACATGCGATGCAAAGGATATAAACTTAGTTACAGAAATACAGCTATATCTAATGCCTTTCAAAAATAGCTGAATATTCTTTATCTGCTTTAAAGATAACACTTCTGAAAGCTGTCAATGCATATGACAAGTTCTGGATCTAATGTGTATTACTTTTAAAGGTAGTCATAGGAAATGAGATGGAACCACAGTCACAGTATCACAGTATCACAGTATGTTAGAGATTGGAAGGGACCTCAAAAGATCATCTAGTCCAATCCCCCTGCCAGAGCAGGAACACCTAGATAAGATTACACAGGAATGTGTCCAGGCGGGTTTTGAATGTCTCCAGAGGAGACTCCACAACCTCCCTGGGCAGCCTGTTCCAGTGTTCTGTCACCCTCACTGAGAAGAAGTTTCTTCTCAAGTTTAAGTGGAACCTCTTGTGTTCCAGTTTATACCCATTACCCCTTGTCTTATCATTGTTAGCCATTGAGAAGAGCCTGGCTCCATCCTCATGACACTCCCCCTTTATATATTTATATACACTAATAAGGTCCCCCCGCAGTCTCCTCTTCTCCAAACTATAGAGACCCAGCTCCCTCAGCCTTTCCTCATAAGGGAGATGCTCCACTCCCTTAATCATCTTAGTTGCCCTGCGCTGGACTCTCTCCAGCAGGTCCCTGTCCTTCTTGAACTGAGGGGCCCAGAACTGGACACAATATTCTAGATGCGGTCTCACCAGGGCAGAGTAGAGGGGAAGGAGGACCTCTCTCGACCTACTGACCACCCCCATTCTAATACACCCCAGGATGCCATTGGCCTTCTTGGCCACAAGGGCACAGTGTTGGCTCATGGTCATCCTGCTGTCCACTAGGACCCCCAGGTCCCTCTCCCCTACACTACTCTCTAACAGGTCGTTCCCCAACCTATACTGGAACCTGGGGTTGTTCCTGCCCAGATGCAGGACTCTACACTTTCCCTTGTTATATTTCATCAAGTTTCTCCCTGCCCAACTCTCCAGCCTGTCCAGGTCTCGCTGAATGGCAGCACAGCCTTCTGGCGTGTCAGCCACTCCTCCCAGCTTAGTGTCATCAGCAAACTTGCTGACAGTACACTCAATTCCCTCATCTAAATCATTGATGAATATATTAAATAATACTGGTCCCAATACTGACCCTTGAGGCACTCCACTAGATACAGGCCTCCAACTGGACTCCGCCCCATAGACTACAACTCTCTGGCTTCTGTCCTTCAGCCAGTTCGCAGTCCATCTCACTACCTGATCATCCAGGCCATACTTCCTCAATTTAGCTATGAGGATGCTGTGGGAGACTGTGTCAAATGCTTTGCTGAAGTCAAGGTAGACCACATCCACCGCTCTGCCATCATCCATCCACAATGTTATTTCCTCATAAAAGGCTATGAGGTTGGTCAAGCATGACTTCCCCTTGGTAAAGCCATGTTGACTGCCCCTCATAACCCTCTTATCCTTGACATGCCTTAAGATGGCATCAAGGATAAGGTGTTCCATCACTTTCCCAGGGATGGAGGTGAGGCTGATTTAATTCTACTGTAGTTGAGGTACTTTGACTCAGTTTAATTTCCTTTTTAAAGAGAAAGGAGCAAGATTCTAAGAATATGATGTTTTCAGGTTTTAAAATTTGTAAAGCTTTATTTAATTTATTCATTTGGAATTTACCACTTGCCTGCTTACTGTTGGGTTTGGTTTGGTTTGGTTTTAGGTTTGGTTGGGGTTTTTTTTCCTATAGGGAAATATATAATATTTCAGTAAGAAACACGCATAAAAGACTTGTGTTTTATTGGAAATAAACATTTCTAATGATCCCAAGCAATCCATCCTTGCTCTTCTTGGACACCAAGTAGAGCTCTCCTTCCTGGAAAATTTCAAATTTTCACATGTTCTTCCCACCTGGAACAAAGCCCCTCTTTGTGCAGTTCCAGTTACAATAGCAGCTTTTCTCTACGTATTTTTCCTCTTGCATAGCCATCTGGCTTTCAAGCTTTTTATTTTTTGTACTATTATTTACCTTTCTTCACAGTTCCTGTTTCAGTAAGCACAGTTAAAATTTGACTCCTTTACTCTCGGGGTTTCTGTAGCTTGAAGACCAATATAAAGCTGCAAAGCCTTTCTTGGCCTGATCTCACCAGTTGAAAATGCTTTGCAGAGGTAAAGGCAGTGGACTCAATTGACCATGAGATTTGACTTCTGTGGGTTAAACCTAATGATTTTGTCTAACTGTGCTCTGACCGCAGCCAGTGTTCCACATCTGACTGCATCCTGCTCATTTGCTGCAAGAGATGGTTTCTCTATCTAGCTAATAGGGTTTTAGAATTCAAATCATATTCTGATCTCAGAGACTATTTAAAGAAGTTTGAAAGGAAGCAACCTTCTTGCTTTGGGGATGTGTTCCTTAGCTCTGTGCTTTTGACTTTTTGTTATTTCTTATTTTCTTGACAATAATACTATCAATATCAACTTAAAGGGAATTCCCTGGCTGAACTTGTCTTTTCACAGACTTCTTATCTGTCTGAACATTCATCTGCCCAGAGCTTAGATCCTGCCTTAAAGTTTTATAGCAGTTGTTTTTATCAGATAAAGATTTTTTTTTGAACATTCTTCCTTTTTCTCTGTTAAAGAAGACTGATTTTCATGTAAACTCCAAAACATTCTTCATATCCCAGAGTCCCATTGTAGCTGCAGAGGTAACCTGGGATCCAGGGCTAAAAACAAAGTGGCAAGAGAAAGAAAGGACTCTAATGCAGAGGTAGAGAAGATGAGTTGCTCCACAATGGGTTTAAGGACAAGTTGCACCCCAGATTTCTTCCAGATTATGTCTCTTTTCCACTAAAACATTAATAACTTTCCAGTGTTTGTATATTCTCGTATGTGATTTTAGGTAGAGACACCACAGAAAATTATTTGTCCTGTGAATTCCTCCAGCTCTGGATTGATCCTTTTTTTTTTATTTCTATAACATGAAATGAAACAGAGACTTCCTGATGATCAAAAGAGGTGAACATTTACCTGTCTTACACAACAGGCACACTTTTTAACCTTTTGAAAGCCAGTAAGCGTATATCAAGGCCATTTGTCTAAGCATGTGCCACTGACTCTATGCCAGTGCTCTCCAGACCTTCACTGTTTGTACGCAGTTCACAGTTTTACCCAATATAAACTAATCATGTGGTCCATAACAGTTTGCTGCTAGCCACAATCCCTGACACTAAATAGCTCATGGATGTTTATAACCCAGACTGCAAGCTTGCTACTTGTGCTTTATCACTTGCATATCAAATAAACTATGCTTTTCTGTTGTAGTATCTATCCTCCAAAGTCTAAAACTTTAGAAAAGAAACATGACTAAGGCATCTGTTGTTGAATTTTAGGGCAGTTCTTTGACATATCACACCCTGAGTATTCTGCCAAGCCTTTCTATAACAGCATGTGGAAGTAGCATGTGGAAGTGACAAAATTAAGTTTGTGCCTACTGCCCCCTGTCACTATTTGGCTGCTAAAACAAAAGCTGCTCCTATCTCTACACTTAAGCTTCACTAGTGATGTTAGTCACCTCAGGAGGTAAACACAAATTGTGTTGGAGTATTACTGCCTGGTTTACAGTGCCTGAACATTCTCTGCTGAAGTCAACCAGAATATGATGAGTTTCTTAGACTTGTTATAAATATTTCATTTAAGGCATAGAATCATACTGAAAAGTTGTTCCCAATGAACAGAAGTAAATTTATTTTCTTAAGCTGCAGCAAATAATTCAAGAAAATAGTAATTTAACCAACTTGACTCTCTATCTTGCTGGTATAAATTAACTTTTTTTTTTTCAGGGGGATATACTAATTTATGGGTTTGGATAATTTGGCCACATCTCTTTATTGTGCTAAATTTATCTATGTCGTTGAATGCCATCTACTGCAAAGATCATTTACTGTGTATGGAAATCAGCTCAGGGACAACTTGTCAGATCATATTATTCGGGTCTGTTGTGGTAAAATACAACCAGAAATGCAGCAAACTTCTCTCTGAGAAAGGTGAAAGAGAATACAGAAGAGCAGGGACATACTAACACATCTGGAAGATGTTATCTTTCTTAAATGGCATACTTTGCTGGAATATGATTTTTAAAAGTGATACATCTTTGTATATTTTTGAGATAACTGACATTTTGTTAATTTTGTTTCCCTCTCTCCCCAACATTTGAATGGAAAAAATATAAAGAAGATCTTATTAAAAACTAGTAAAATTTCACTATTGTAGAAAATGTGGGTATTTTCATCTTTATTCCTTAACTTACAGCTTCGATTTCTGTTTTAACTAAGTAGAATAATAATCAATTGCTGTAGCTAACCAGATCAATGAAAATTTGGAATATCATAGTCACATGTACAAGTAATCTGCTCTGGTACAGGTATTTTTGATAAAAGAGATTTACAGTTCAATTTTGGATTAAAAAAATAATAAATCAAGCTTTATGAATTATCTTCATGGACACTCTTGCAAGCACACTATCCTGGTTTCGGCTGGGATAAAATTCATTTTCTTCTTAGTATCTGGTGCAGTGCTATGTTTGGATTTAGTCTGAGAATAATGCCGATAACACACTGATATTTTTGTTGTTGCTAAGTAGCGCTTGCCCTAATCAAGGACTTTTCAGTCTCTCATGCTCTGCCAGTGAGGAGGGGCACAAGAAGCCAAGAGGGAACACAGCCAGGAAGGATGACTTGAATTAGCCAAAAGGATATTCCATACCACAGCACATCATGCTTGGTACAGAAACTGAGGGGAGTTACCCAGGAACTGCTCAGGGATGGGCTGTGTATCTGTGAGCCAGTGGCGAGCAATTGTATTGTGTATCACTTGGGTTTTATTTATATCTCTTGTTTTCCTATTATTATTGTTATTATCATCATTATTGTTATTCTTGTTATTATTTACTTTATATTTTTATCTCTATAGTTTGGAGAAGAGGAGACTGCGGGGGGACCTTATTAGTGTATATAGATATAAAGGGGGAGTGTCATGAGGATGGAGCCAGGCTCTTCTCAATGGCAAACAATGATAAGACAAGGGGTAATGGGTATAAACTGGAACACAAGAGGTTCCACTTAAACTTGAGAAGAAACTTCTTCTCAGTGAGGGTGACAGAACACTGGAACAGGCTGCCCAGGGAGGTTGTGGAGTCTCCTTCTCTGGAGACATTCAAAACCCGCCTGGACACATTCCTATGTAACCTTATCTAGGTGTTCCTGCTCTGGCAGGGGGATTGGACTAGATGATCTTTTGAGGTCCTTTCCAATTTCTAACATACTGTGATTACTGTTCTTATCTCACCCCATGGGTTTTACATTTTTCCAGTTCTCCTCTCCATCCCAATAGGGGTTGAGGGAGTGAGTGAGCAGCTGCATGATACTTAGTTGCAGGCGGGGGTTAAATCTCTCTTTGTTTACTTCAAAATAACTGTACCTAAATAGCAATGTTCATGCAGAATCAGAGCCAAGGTAGGGGAAATTCGAAGATGGCCAGATGTCTCTACACTTTCCCATTAATGAATCAAAACCCCAAATGGCTGCGGCTCATTGTGTTGTATATTGGTATCTCATTCACAAAGACATCCTTTTGTCTGCAAGGAAATCTTTTTCTTCTCCAACAAGCTCCCATTTTCTTGACAAATTGAAGGTTAGGCCTCTGAAAAAAGCAAATGTCCCTCATTTAGGTGCTTTTTCCTCTGATGGGACCTACTCAATTCAGTTCTTGTCCCTCCTAAAGAAATCTTGAGCTCTTCCCAGTTCAGTCTGAAGTCACATCTTTAGCTGGACTGAAGGGAAGCCATGAATAACCTCCCAGATTTGGTGTTTAGAGGGAGTAGCACACCGAGTCCCAAGGTTTGTTAGCAAGTGAGGACCTGATATTTTCCATCCTTCTGCCTGAGAGAAAGATGCAATCATCTGACACACATTTACAGGGCATGAAATAACCGCTTGGCTGTGACATTTCAGGTCAGATCCCCTCCATCGCTAGGCTTTGAAGAGTTGGGAAGTAAGGGTGGGAGCACTCTGCACGTGTATGTATGTGTGGGTTATTTTCTCCCATACTTAGGATTTGATATAACTGTATTAGCACCTGCTGAATGGAAAACAGAATTCTTCCTGCCACTTGAATGACAAAGCTGCTGAAACGGTAATGAATATTTCTTTCAAGGCTGATAAAATAATCTCTCAGTGCTGGTCACCACTGAGTCTCTGGGAAACCTTCAAATGCAATTTTCCCTGTGTAAGGTTGTACTTATTTTGATTTTCAATGAATTGCATCAGGGTGAAACCGCCCAAAGAGGACACATAAATAAAAAAAAAAATACTTAACTGGTGTGTTTCTGATTGACTGTGTAGTTCAATATTGTGCTGTCAGCTGCATTATCAGTTAAGCTTATCTCTTTCACAGGGAGTGGGACAACTCTGGAGGGAAAGAAACTTTTGCTAAGCTATATATAGGACAATGAAATCATGATGACTGGTTGGGATTGGGTCTTTGACACGTGAGACAGAGTAAACCACAGTAAATCTGGATGCTGGCATTTATTAAAGAAGAAGTGAAGTTATAGCTTTTGCTTTACTTGATTATTTCACATATACTCGCTTTTCCTCAGCACTGTATTCAGGTTTCAACTTCCCCACAGGGAGGTAGCATTACCAGCCAAAGTAAGACTGTCCCCCAGCATTCACTCTCCTGATCTCCATGATCTTCCCCACATTAGGCATCTTTCTTCCAGAGATATTTTCACCTTCTTCTTCCTGGCCCTGCTTCCTCCTTCTGAAATCACTCCTTTTTGGGAACCTGTTTTGGAACAGCTTCCTCTTTTTTCCAATCCCTCAAGCCCCATGCTTTTTTAACCTAAACAGTCTACATGCAGAGCAGTAGACTACAACGTATGATCAGACAGGAAGTTCAGTTTTGACCATTCATGCCCTCACATGTGTACACCCAATTATCTGCTGCCTGTTAGCATCCACCATTCAAACCACATTTTTGGCTGTAACAGTTTCAGTTGATGAAAATCAGATTCTCCTTCAGAGTCAGGGGAGCTTTCCTGATTTCTGCCAGTTCGGAATATGGCCCTAACACACATGCATTCCACAGGTGGGAAAAGGGACTTGAAGTATTTTCAGGTATGTTTGTTTAACAGGAACCAATCCTAGAGGTGGAAAAGTTCTTTTCTTACTTTCTTGAATATTTGTGTTGCTATTTTACAACAGAAGCATTTTTTTCTCATTAAAATTTTGCGTACAATATTGTTCGAGCACCATGTAAAACCTTCATATAAAGAAGATTTACTGCTTTTCCTTTTCATTTTTCTTGTTTAGCTCAAGTCCTATGTGATTACTTTAATGCAGGGGTTTGCCTCTGAGGACAATTTGAAATGCAATACTTGCTACTCTTCCAGCAATGAGGCTACCTCAATGAATCCCCAGCTGGAACCTGTTTGAGTGCTCTGCCCCATTTGATGTTGATGCAAAAAGCAGCATTAAAGGGAGAGCACAGGCTGGAATAGAGGGACATCTTCCCAAGTAACCTTGTCAAGAACATGAAAAATTATATTACCTCCCTCTCTTCAATATTTGTTTCCAATATCCTCAGCTCTGGATGTATTCCCCTTCTTTACCTTTTTTTTTTTTCCCTGTGGTGAATTAAACTGCTAAAATGCAATAGCAGAAAGATTTGGAGTTTGATGTTTGCATGTCTACTCTCAAATTTTGGCAAGCTTTTTCGTTCCCCCTGCCCTGTACTTCTTCCTCAGGCAGTTTCACAGATTTGATAGAATTATGATGAGTCTACGCTGGTTCTTTGCCTTATCACTGCATGTCACTGGTCAAATGAATCCTTGGGAAAATTATTTTAGAAAATTATGATACAATAGTTCTTAAAAGACACCTCTGTACGTGTGAATGTGCATTCTACTACCGATGTTCAGGGCTAAATGCATGCTCTTTGCTCCAGGAGAATTATAACCGCCATCCTGATATAACTACCTTTTAGTATATTGTCTGCCTTGGCAACCTTCAGGTGAGAGCAACCTTAGGTGAGCAGCATAGGCTAATCTCTGAGTGCCCCTCTGTTAATAGTCTAAAAAAATCAAATATTTGCCATTTTCAAAGGATGTGAGCCAAATTTTAAGTTTCTCTATGGGCTATGGAATTCCCATCTTCCCTCTTGGGAATGCTTTGTCTCTGGGATAATACCCAATATAACAGACATACAGAAGGGATTTGATGAGATGAGGAAGCTGCTGGTGTGCTGAGCATCAGGCTGTGGATTTTCCTTGACAGAGATACACAGGTGACTAGAAAGAGGATTTTATTAGGAAACTCTTCCTCCTTTTTCTGGTGCAACAAATAGGTGAAATATGCTGTGGCAGATGGTCTTGTCAGCTTCAGCTTGGAGGATAGGTTAAAGAAAGACATGACCTGGGAGCTTTTAGCTGAACTGATATGGCAAATAGGGAAGTCAGGCTACAGTGTCTGTTTGTAGTTTGTGCCTTCCATGGTTATCTGAAGCACTGTAGATAAAAAAACCAGCCCTGTGTATTTAGGGGTGGCCTCATTTCACATTTCTCTGGGCAATGCATGTGGTTTAGTTGGTGTTTCTACTATGTCCCCTGAAATGGGGAGCAGCCCTGCAGCTGTCCCATCTGTATGATGGCAGGAGTTGCTCAGAAGCTTCTTTACCCATTGCTAAATAAAATTACATCTGGATTGATCAGTTGGTAACCCTGACTGCCTCTGCAGAACCATGGTGAAGTGCAAGAAATACAGCTCTTTGTCTCCCTCCAATGGCTACTTAATGTCAGAGCGTACAGCTGGGGGTACCATCCCCTCTCCTTTTCCACCATGGGCAAACCTTCCAGAGATTGCTGTTGCTAGCCTCTGACTCTGCTGCCTAAATACTTATATCAAGAGGTCTGGAGTTTTAACTCTGGAACCAATCTGAGAAAAGGTGGATTTTTATGCTCTAATGCTTTAGGATAGGGTGTTAATTGTCTGAGCTGAGACATGGGGTAGCACAGAGGGTTCCAGCCACCCTCTCTGAACTATAGTCACATCACATAAGGTTTCTCCTCATTCATAAACTCATCTGGAAAAACCTAAGCTGGTGAATACAGCAGGGATATATAGAATCATAGAATCATTTAGGTTGGAAAAGGCCTTTAAGATAATTAAGTCCATCCATAAACCTCACACTGTCAAGCCCACCACTAAAATCATGTCCCTGAAGGCAACATCTGCATGTGTTTTAAATACCTCCAGGGATGGTGACTCTACCACTTCCCTGGGCAGCCTGTTCCAATGCTTGATAACACTTTTGGTAAAGAAATTTTTCCTAATATGCAATCTAAACCTCCCCTGGTGCAGCTTGAAGCTATTTCTGGTTGTCCTACTGCTTGGTTACCTGGAAAAAGACCAACAACCACCTCATTTCAGCATCCTTTCAGGTAGTTATAGGAAGCAATAAGGTCTCCCCTAACCCTCCTTTTCTTCAGACTAAAGAACCCCAGTTCCTTCACTGCACTTCACAGGACTTGTGCTCTAGAATCTTTTACCAGCTTTGTTGCCTTTCATTGGAAAGAAGCATGTATGATTTGCAATGTTCAGTAGCAGCAAGGAGCTGGCTTTTAGCTCTATTCAGAAAGATATTCAACAGTACTGCTGTCCTCTGTGTCCTGCTGTGGCAGTAGGGCCATCCTTCAGCATACTGGCTTGTCACTGCTGACACCTGGAGTAGCCCTGGGCTTTGGGGTGATTTGGTGCTCTGCTTCCTGACCTTTGTGAGTGTGTGATCTGCGATGATCAGAGCCTGCAGAAATATAGCCATAGGCAGAAACAGGAATTTTCTGCAGCTCTGGCTGTTCTGAATTACAGATGGGCAGATTGTGAATCAATGCAAATGCAGACGCACCGTGAGAGCAACAGAGGGTTATGGGGAGCAAGGGGCTATTCTCTGAATTGGTTGCTGACTTATGATAGCAGGCCATGGCTAAGGTCAAAATACTGTCCACATAGTCAGGAACACAAGTATCAAAGACATTTCCTAAAGATAGCTTCAGAAAGAAAAAGTTGAAAGATAAGAAGCTTCGCCTAGAGGTGGCCTGCAGTTTCTGTAGCCAGTATCCCTCTTCTGTGGAAATGAAGTGGCTGCCTTGATGGGAGAAGAGAGAAGTACTTACAGAAGTGTTAAGAGAAGTACTTACAGCAAACATCTATTTTTACTGCACCACTGGCAAAGGGCACAAAAGTGTTATTATGGCTTATTAATTGATTTCTCTCGTTCTTATGGTGGCCAGATTTATTTATTCCTACCACCCTGTTCTATGCAAAGACTGCTTTAAAGGATCACTGTGACCACCAAATGTTTGTCCTAACCTATCATTAAAGGGCTAGATGTTACTACCAACAACTGACCGTCACAAGTTGAGTTCTTCATGGTTTCTGTGTGGTTGTTAAAGGCATTGCTCTTTATTTTCCTCTGAAAGGAAGTGAAAAACCTTGTTGCTCTTTTCTTTTTCAGTGAACAGCAAAACCATTAATGCAGTAATTAATTATTTATGCAGTTAATTATATTATTATATAATTATATAATAAATTATATACATTAATGCAGTAAAATGGTTTATACTGAGTTATTCTGAGATGAAGCAAATCTTATTTCAGCCAAACCTTATTTCAGATCTCTCCACAAAGCCCTGTGATCAAAAAACCTGCTTCCATTCACCAGCTGGAATAACACCACTGCATTGTTCCAAGGTTGCTAAATCATGGGTCAGTTGTTGACATACCCAAAATGAGATATAGGAAAGCTATTATAGCCAAAGCTCAGTGTCCAACACTGCAGTTCTGAGTGCAGAACTTATGACTCCAATGGAAGATAATCTGCCTCTGTTCCCAGTGCTAGCTAAAATGGCAATCATTTTATGGTAGTGATTCATCTCCAAAGAGAAGTGATAAAGACTTTATTCCTGTTGGAAAATGCTAATTTGTTATATGCAAAACACTTCACTGAAACATGTTAACTCAAAGTTCAGAACTCGAAAAGTTTCAAAAACTGACAGAAAATCTGAAAATGGGGTCAAAATGTTCTATTTATTTGCTTCATTTAAAGGAGAATTATTTGATCTTTGATTCTGTGACTCATTCCTTTTGGTTTCTATTTATTTATCCATCTATACAACAATATAAATCAAGTTTGGCTGAAAAGTCTGACCCATGTCAAAAGGAATGTCTCTTACCTTTTAATTTTTCCATCATAGTGTAAGTGGTGAGAATTTTTCTAGCTTTTGGTTTTGTAATCTCAAAACTTTAAGATTTGCCCTCAATTAATTAAAAAAAAAAAAAAAAATAAAATTCAAACAGTGTTTCCCAGGACTTGGATCTGAAATAGGTGCTTGCTACAGAGGTGGATATTTTTTTTCCCCTTTTAATCAAACTTCAGGACAGAATAACCTTTTAGGGTTTTTATTTTCTGCACATCCACATTAGTTTTCCTAGCAGCCCAGTGTCTGAAGCAGTAAGGAAAATGAATATATTCGTTCACGTAGTTAACCATCTGTATGTAGTAGAATGGCAGTTATCCAGAGGACAATGCTGCATAGCATTTATTTTAAAATAAGAAGTTCATCTCTTGCTTTATAAGATTAAAAAATCTCTCAATCCTACAGAAATGAACCCTTTCATCCATGGGATACTTACTAGAAAAAGTCATTTCAGCAGGGTTGAAAGTCTTGTTTGGGTCGTTGTGACGTTGATGATTATTATATTCGCTTGGAGAAGGAACTTTTTGTCAAAAGCCAGGTTTGAGACTGGCAGTTAAGAGGCATTTTCAGACAGGTAAGAGAAGCCAGGCTAAAGAAACGGGAAAGTAAGGCTCTTTTCAAGCAGCAACTAATTATTATTAAAACTCAGAGCATCTCAGATGGGAGGGTTGCATGATGCTCTGCAGACACAAAGACACATTTGCAGCTATTATCTTGTTCCCAAGTGACTGAAACAGAAAAATGCCATTTTCTGTTTGTGGCAGCATTTTTCAAGAACAGCAGCAGGGCAGCACCACAGATCATAAAGTGCTTTGCAAACACTAAATTGCAAAATATGCAAGTGCAGACAGTGTTTTGTCACAACTTTCTTGGAGCACAAATTAGGGAGCCAGCAAGCCCATGTCTAATCTGTAACTATGTACTACAGCTCATTAAAGCAATTCACAGTGAAGTTAGACTTGTTGCTTCTGAGTGACAGGATTCCAGCAGAAGAACTGGGGAAGGCCTTTTTTTAGCCGTTAAAACCAGAGGACCAATGATTGGCATAGAATTGCTCTGAAGCCAAGGGGTAGCGACACATTTGCCTGTGGCTGTGGCAGGTTGCCCACATGGACTATTGTAATTCTCCCTGTACAGGACCAAGAGTGTTCAGGAAGACACTGCTGTTGATGCAAAGTAGTCAGTCTGCAAAACTGTTTGAAATTAAAATCACTTAGTTGCAGGACTCTGATAGAAGTGTGATCTTCCAGGCAGTTAAAGAAGACTGAGCTATGTGGACAGGGATAGACCTAAGAGGAACATAGGACCGTGGAGGTAGCTGTCTTGAGACAAGCAAGCTTGTCCTAGGAAAGCACTACCAAATCCATGGTCAATGGCTGCCACATGGCTAAGCCAGGGACAGGATACAAAGTCTTATTCTGTGTTAAAATCCAATGCTTAAGTCCCTAGACCACACTTCTAGACCAGAAGGCAGGTTATGTCTAGCTCAGATGTCTAAATCCATTTTGAAATTCAGAAAATGTCTAAATTATGTCTCTTGCCCGTAGGCGACACGTGCTCATTTGAAACATTAATCCGAGTATTTACAGTCTGATTTCCTGAAGACTAGGTAAAGATGCAGGGCAAAAGTGACACAATGTGTTGGGGCACACTTTAAACAGGATAATTTCTTGACTAGTTTTGTCTGAAAGCTGATTTCTGAATTCAGACTATTGTCTCAAACACATGGTCAATATTTAATGTCTGACAATCTGTGTGGTATATAAAAACCAAATTAATTCAGAACTCAAAAGGGAACTCAGGAAGTCTATGGTATGATGATGAGTATCTGCTAAAGAGCTCTATATACCATATCTCTTTTTCTTCATCTTCTTCCTCTGAAAAGAAAAAAAGCATTTTTAACTGATCTACTTTATAAAGAGCTCAAGAACTGAAAATGATTATAAATACATAAAAATACCCCTATCTTTGGCCAGAAGAGAAATAATTGAAGAGTTGGGCCTGTAGGTATTGTTCCAACTAGCAATTTGCATCTCATTATCTTCTAGAATAGTAACTTTTATCATACCACACATTCTCCTTACACTGTTTCCTTTTATGCTTAGGTTGACTGTAATACAAAATCACAGGAAAATCTGTCTCCTTTGGTTCAAGTTAATTACTCAGTAGTTCAGGGATTTTGATAAATTGATACTTCACCCCCATCATCTTTGGACTTGAAGAAGGTGGAAGAAAGAAAGATTAGATTTTGTCCTTAATGTTTTACTTTCAAATGAGGGAAAGAAATGTAATTATTTTGCTTCTGTTATATGTGATCCTGCTAAGGTAAACCATAAATGGCTGTGCTACTGATGTCTGGGCTCACAAGTGTGATAAAGACTTTACTTCTGAAAGGGTCAATTCTCCTTAAAATGAAACACGATAGCATGTTTGGAGGAAAAGGACACAGGTTCTCATTCTGACCTCCTTGAGTAGTTTTGCATGTTCACAGTTATCCATGGTACATGGATTGTGTTTCAGTATTGCTGGGTTATTTTCTTTTCACAGGCTTGTCCTCCATCAGCTATGGATCATGCTGTTCACTGGAGCAGCAAGACAAGAAGTGACCACTCTGTCCCCCTCCTGGAAGGAGCATTTTAAGCCCATAACCAGCAGCAAAAAATGTTGTTGTGTTTTTTAAGTGAATCAGTCCTGTATCTTTGCAGGGAACTCTGTCAAATCTAGGCTATTGCTTATGGGCTCAGTTTAGCAAAGCTGAAGGTGTTGAGGGTGGACTTTTAGACTCATTGATAATTTGGGCTTCCTAAAATTTGGGCTTTTTTCCTAAAAGAAAAGGTCGAAATCCCACTTTCTTACTCTTAAGGACTAGATTCACTTGCTGGAAATCAGAATAGCTCAGCTGATTCAGAGTAAGCTTACCATTTTAGCAGATTGTCTTTATGCTTCTTCAAAAGTGTTGGTTGGGGTTTTTTTTTATCAACACGTCCCATCTCTCCTTTCTCTCTTTTGTTTTTGGTTTGGTTTTTTTTTGTAAGTGTTTCATTTGGATTGACGACTTAAAATGCTGCAGGCATCACAATTAGCATGATACTAATACATAAAGAGAGTTTTGATATTAGTAAGCCTCCTGGTCACCTGAGGTGTCTTTTGCTGATCCTTTTTTACCTTTTCAAAGGCATGTGTACACACGTGCATACACACAGGAGTGGAAGGTGGTTATTTGTACATTGTAAAATTGTTCCGTCGATTTTTTTTCTCATGGAAAATGAATAATACTTCAGATGCTTACCATTATCCCCCTTCTTTTCCTCTGGATTATCAGAGAAAGAGTCAGCAATTAATCAGAATGGAGAACAAATTGGCTGTTTTCCCTACTATATTGTCTCTGAATCTTAAAAAAAAAAAAAGAAGTAATTAACAGATTGGGCTAAAGAGAGTGGTTTCGGGCAGGGTTGTTTTGTTTTGTGTTGTGTTGTGGTTTTTTCCACAAAACATGTGTAGTTTCTGCACATACTTTTACAGATGTAATATGTCAGAGGTGCACAGCCCAGTCCTTTATTGCTGCTGATTAATTTGACACTAAGAATTAATGCCTTGTAAATGACAGCAATGCTTTCAGGAGATGCTAAAAAGTCTTTATGTGCATTAATGAACTAACCAGAGCCGTTCAACAGCCTCTGATAGAAAAACAACCATTATCACAGCTGGATGAACTAAGGCATAGACAAACTGAGTTGTCACTGTCACAGCCAAAGACAGTAGAAAGTCTGGGACTGCAACTCCCAACACATGCTAATTTATCCAGCCTGTGTGTTACCCACTGCATCACTCAATAGCCCCATCTACCACACTTTCAACTTCCCATTTTCAGACCCCTAAATATTTTCTAACAGAACAGTGATTCCAGCAGAGCAAATTTCACATTAATAATTTCTTGGTTAGTTTTTGTTTGTTCCATTTGCAAAACAAATTTAGTGTCAACAGACAAAATGAAGGATCCCTCTGCCAGTTAGATGACATATAGCCTCCTGTTCCAGAGAAGGCCTTAGAGGCAAAAAAAAGTTTGTCTTTGAAATGGACCATGGTAGTAGACTTCAGAAATCCCCTATGTTTAGATGCAGTTCGCAGTAATATCACTGCTGGGATATCTCATTCCTTCTCTCCAGACAGGAATGTAGGGTACTGCTTTCATGGCATCTATGATAAATGAGTGTGTACAAATTCCCAGATTCTATTCAGAATGGTATTTTCAAATGCAAGGTTTCCTCTTAAAAAGCTAGGCAGTTCATTTTGTCATCTCTGCTTCAACAGAAGCAGAAAACTCATTTCTCTGTTTGCAGAAATTTAATTTAAAACTAGAAAAAAACCATTCTCCTTACAAAAAGAGGCATTATGTTAAACCTGAATGTTAAAATGAAACCCAAAGTTTATTCAGGAATGTCTGTGATTTCTTTCTATTATTTGTTTTTACTACATCAGTTATATAAAAATTGGAGGCACTTCTCAGCATATATTAATAGAGAGAGAACTAATGACATCATGGGGTCTTTAGGGAAAAATTCACACCTGGGAAAGAGACATCACTGAACCAAACTGTTGTAGATTTTCATTTCAAACAAACTCTGTTTGTGACACCCCAGGTTCTCAATGAGATCTCTAAATGACATAAATTAGAACAGCTCCACTGAAGTTGGTGATGATACCAATAAACTGAGGTTATCTTAGACTTTGAAATTTTACTTGTAATAATAATGTCTCCAACCTCTGATTGATAAAGAAGAGCTGCAGTGATCATTTCTGCAAAGTCTTCATCAGTCAGTATATATGTAGTTAACCAATTTTCTCCATTATTTGCATATTTTTGATTTAATCACCATTACTTTTGTCTACACTGAATGTTTAACTTCCTACACGTTACTACTGTTCTATTTCTTATTTATATAATGTGCTAAAACCCAGTTTCTTCCTGTAGCATACCAAAATAACTCCAGTTAAGCCAAGTTACAAATATTTGCACCACATGACTGCTTATCTTTTATGATCTTTTACTCAACATGAAAATGAGAGGTGGAAAACAACAAACAATTTTGCAAAATGCAAATCTCTGTATTCTTGATTCTGCACACTCATGTTGCTTCCTCAGAGCAGAACATATATATATATATATATATCTTTCTGCATGCCGTATATTTCACACGCTTTCTGAGCTGAAACCACTTTTTTTCCTCTCAATTTCTTGAAAAATTATGGAGCACATGAACATTTTGATTTGACTTATTTGCCTCAAAAAGGTAAGGTTTTGCTAACGGACAAAGTTAGGGTGGTTTGCTTAGGTTTCTGCAAAACAGGCGGTCAGACTACAACCTATTTGCTTTCTATGTTAGACATTCAAGAAGGATGATGTGGAATAGTACATGTATCCAGGAAAGATATTCTCTGTATATAATTGGCAGTAGTGGAATGCATTTTCAGATTAATAGTATACTGGATAAACACTCAGGAGACTTGAACATAGGGTTTTTCCAATTGGCTTTTATCAAGTCATTTCATGTGGTAATCACTCTATACCTTGACTTTCTTTCTTATCCACTATCATCACATGCATTCAGACTCAAATCTGGTTTGATGTGGCAGTTGTCTCCTAATACAACTATGGCACCACACACACAGGGACTTTCTCTACATTGGAATCTCTTCTAATTTACCTATAAAGCAAAATTTCCATTATGATAATACCAAAACCTCCTGGATATGTTGTATAGGGACATGAGTCCTAAAAAATAATAAAAAAAAAAAAATATAGGCAAAGTAGACTTCCAAGACTCATTTAACTACCTTAGAGCAAAGTGAGCCTGAGCCATGATGAAAGTTTTGCTGTAATACTGATCACAGCTCATTCTGCTTACCGTTTGCTTTCTGATTCCAAGTCCTGAATCATCACCACATCTATTCCATACAACTCTCTGTGAGAGCCAAATGCAGATGGGAGGACATTTTAAAATAATGAGCCAAACACAGTTAATTTTCTTGGTATTTACTGTAATAACATTAATTTTGATGAACCCCTCTGTTACTAATGTTAATGTCACAAGTGCATTTCCACTTGGATTCCATATTAATTAACTGAGCTGTTAATCTAAAATGTTACTGAAGGAATATAATAGAGCATAACCCAGAAGAGAGAGGAAAAGGAAAAACAAAATAATTTCTTAGTCAATGGGAAGGTGGGCAATAAAAAAAAAAAAAAAAAAAGAAAAAAAAAAACACACCAAAAACCAAAACAAACCAAAACAAACCCCAGCCAAACAAAAAAACAAAATCAACAAAAAACAAAACTAAAAGCAAACCAAAACACCATCAAATGACCTTCCCACACTGGTGTCTCCGACATGGTGAAGTCTCAGCACCTTGGACAGAGTCATGGTACCATTATGGTTCCATTTACCGATCTGCTTCGTGATGATACATGGTTGGATTACCATTCGAGCTCATCACTCTTTGCATGTAATGGACATAAATTGCATTTATGCTTGCTTTATGGCCCACTTTAGTGCCATCGTGGAAAAGCGCTTTAGAATAAATGAGGACAGACCCACATTTCTCATCCAGTTTTCAAAACATTAAGTAACTTGCTTTTTTTTTTTTTTTTTTTTTTTTTGTAAGGAATTTAGAGTTTACTACAGTCTCCAAATAAAAGATGACAAATCCATCTGTGAGAAGCAGTATGTCAAGTATGCGTAGCATGACAGCTGGACAGCTTATATCTCCTCTGATTTCTGTCCAGTGGCCTTAATCACCCTCTTTCTGAATTTTCTATATTGCAAGCAACGATCTGGGAGCACTATGTAATACACTAACTGAGCCGGATCTGTTATACTTTTCTTTTATGAGCCATACCATGCCCTGCTAACACAGATTATCCCAAAGAATTTAGATTCCAGGAAAAAGCACTCCTCACCTCCTGTAGTTTATTTCTTAAACCCAGCTTGAGTGGGATAGAGATGAATTAGAAGCAACACTGTGAATGTGAGTTAAAATGTGCTGTTTCCTAGAACTGTGGCTGAGATTCCTCTTTCTATCAGACTTTGTTCTTGTCATACTTTTTCACTGACATAATCTAAAATTTCCTTCTATTCCATCTCTGCACCACAGGAGGACCCCTTGCAAACCATTCCTTCATACTCAATGTACCAGTTACCTAAATCCACCTCCTGGTGAGTAGCTGCAGTGTTGAAGCTCCAAAGACCCAGTACTGCTTTGCCCCCATGGTGTCACTGTAAACCTCTCAACTACGTCCCTTGTTTCTCCTCATTTTCATAGAACCAGAAAAGCCTTTGGCACTGGCTCAGGACTCCATGCACAACCTGCCCTTCCATATACCAAATTCCCCTTCTTTGCACTGTATCTAACAAACAGGTCTTGCCTCCACTCATGTGCCTCCACCTTCTTTTCTTGCTTGTCTCCAAGCTTCAGTCTGCTTTTTCCTTTTTTTCCTCTGTGTGCATAGCTGACTATGGAAGTAAATAGAAACCCAGATATCCAGGTATGGCACCTACGTGCCTTGCTTTGGCCGCCTGTCCTGACAATGGTCTTGGCACTCACACTCACCATAGCTGGCTCTGATGGTCAGCCTGTATTTATGCTTCCTCTCCTATAAAGCAATCCCTATGTATAACTCCCTTTATTTATTTTTTTTTTTTTTTAAGAAAGTTTTGCTTAGAGTATGATTTGAAGTGCTTATTTTAGTGAGACAGTTAACTATTCCTCACAGGAGAAAGTGGTCCATTTGCCACCCTTGTTCAGAAATGTTTTCCATGAGATATTTGTTTTGAGAGGTTTAGCTCATGATTTTTCTTGAATGATTGGAAGTTGGGTACAAATGCATGTGCACGGTTTTAACTCCAGAACAGTTCATATCACTAATTTTCGGGCTGAGGGGTGCTCTCAGGTTCGGGAAATATCAGTTTTCTTCTGTTTTCAAACAATATGCTATTTTATACAGAAAAATCCAAGCCTGTTTAGTGTCTGTCATGCACTGACTTCATCACAATGCTGGTGATAAAGAGTGATGAATAAGTGAGAGAAAGCTGTGAAAGCACATTCAGTTATATCTAGCTCTCCTAACACATCAGTGGAGAGGAATTATAAAGACCCCTTTCCTCAAGTCTCAGCCTCTAAGATCACAGACCTTGTCAGTCAAGCTTGTCATACTCAGGGCTGCTAAAACATGTTGCTGTGCTGTGATGATGTAACAGATGGCAGGGAGCAAGACACCAAAGGAATTTGATTGTAACCTAAGGAAGCTATTTTGAAATATGGCACATCCAAATTTCTTTCATCCAAGCCTAACAGCAACATACTCTGTAACAACTCAGCAAGAACACTAGTGAAGCTCAGAAAATTAGATGTTGCAAACTGCTTTGCCCACCTCTGATAGAAGGTACCACTCCAGTAAAATAATAAGAGCTTTACAATATGGACGGATTTCTTAGGGAGAGAAACAAGAGCTGCCAAGCACATTAAATATTAGGGAAAAGTCGTAATGATGATTTTCAACTTCAGTGACAGAGAGACTGGACCAACTGAGCTGATATCTCACTGCTTGAGAGGGGATTTTATTTTAAAGAAAAAAACCTTTCTAGTCACTGTGGTCTATCCTCATCACTTATGATCCTTACAGAGTTTCACATGCCAGCTGAGGACATGGTTTAAGATGTGTATATCCTGCAAAAGCAGAAGAGCTATTTCAATTGACAACAGGAAAAATCTATCCCTTTAGCCAGGTTGTCCCTCACAAAAGCAGGCTGTGCTACATTGCCAGCTCATAGTTTTATTATGAACCTTGTTTTCATTACTGTCTTCTGCATAGAATTTTACTATTTGAATTATTTTATTTTATGAGACATTCTTTTTCATCAAGTGATTCACCTTAACAGCATTGATACAGGAAAGTTTGATTGCAAAAGACCCCAAAATAGCAGTCAGTTTCAACTAAAAGCATACATAAGATATCTTTTAAGATAAAGAAATAGCTATTTCAGCCTTGTTTGTGAATGCTTTTGGATTTTCAATTATTGTTTGTCATTGCTGCTTCCAGTGACTAGGAAACTAAGTCAAAGATAAGCAATTAATCAAAAAGTTTCAAGGGTGTCAGTACATTTAGTGCTGGCATGAGAAACTTGGGAATACCCAGAGAGAGCAACCAGTCACCCCAATGGCAGACCTCTGCCTCAGTGCCTGACAGTTCAAAGGAACTAACATGTTCTTAGAGGGGAGCAAAAAGGTCCCTGTTGATAAATCTCCCAACAGGGTCAACCCCTTAGCTGAATAGCTGAGAATTGCCACCTGGAGCTAGAAAAAAATGCATTTATTACACTCCTTGCTTTCAGCTTTCTCATTTTGCTGGCTTATTATCAGCTACCAGAAAATGCCATTTCTATCAGTGTATTACTGCTCAGACATTGTGTAAAGTGGAAAGGAACAGACTGAACATAGCTGAAAGCTTATTAATGACCGAATTAAACAATTAATAAGCATGCTTTCTGTGCTCTCTGGAAGCCAGAGCAGGCATATTTTGAGCTCCAGTTCCTCTTGCTCATACTGTATTTCCTCTTTACATTTGCATTGTAAGGTCTCCAATTCATGGCTGCTTTATGAAATGTTTGCATATACACTAATTAAAAAGGGTTTATCAGGTTGATCTTATGATAACTGAAGGACCCTTTCTCCTTTGGCAAGGTTTTAATATTTGAATAGCTCATTAATGCTCCTGCTTTTTAGAAGAGGAGACTGAAAAATTAAAGAGGAGGATTTGCTGTGCAGCTTTAGATGAAAGGTTGCTTCGTTTATTTTTAAAGCTGTCTAAAGGGGTTAAGCCCTACTCTGATTTACACCAAAGGGCAACTTCTGAACCTTTACCAAAATAAGTCTGCATTTACATTGGCACGCACCATTTATTCGCAGGGTTTCTTCAATATAAACAAAAGAAAAATTTATCTGTCTGAGCTTTTTGCCTTTTGAAGTTGCAAAATTGACACCATTCTTAGGAATCCCTGTGAATCAGGAGTTAGTTGACTTGGTTGTGATGTAAATGCATCATAGCCTCCAAATTACAGGAATATACCCTCATTTATGCCACTGGGGATTTGGTCCTTGAGTTAAAAGAGATAGCAGAGCTTAATTTTATGCTTATTCTTCCACTGTGCATACTACCCTCTGCACTTGGCCCCAAGTTACTCCAGTGTACATTGCCACAGGTGAGATTCCTCCATCTTCAAAATCGAAAAAGAGTAGTGTCCAAATAATAGTTGCAAGTTTAAAAATAATTTAATATATCCAAACCCATATACATGTATTTTCAAAATGCCTGCTGTACATGCTAATCTGGTGCTTGGCTGGATTATTGTCACATGAAGATTATATCCCTGAGAGCTTTTAGTGCCCACTATGTCTTCCTTTTTTTTCTTTCCAAAGTGCTTGAAAGATCCCACTGAGTCAATTAAAACACAGTATCTCTTAATAATGTCCTCTTTCTGGCACATCAGTGTTTTCCTTTCTGTTTATTTCAAAAAGTTAAATTAAACAGGACAGTAGAGATAAATCCACATTATGAATTATAAAATGTTACCACATGCTCCTGAGAATGCCCAGAATTTAGATCGGGAGAATTTAGTAAGGTGGTGCCCTGGGGAAGTCAGTGCTACAGAAAGCCAGGACTGTTAAAGCCAGACAAAATCAAAGTATATGAATTTTGCTGTTTACAAGTTCATTTCTCCTGCACTGGGAGGCTGGTGCCAAGTATGGTCTCCAATATTTTCATTTGCCTGTAGATATCTGTATTACATAGCAATTGAACTGATTGCCAAAGAAAGTAGTGGGGAAATCCCCAGTGCTTGGGGATCTTCAGGAATAGATTAGTTTAACACCATTCAGGACTGTTTTAGGAGCTAACCTTCCTTTCAGCAAAGTAATCCTTGGAAAAACCTCCAGCTCTGTGGTTATCTGAAGTTCTGCAACACACACGTGAGTGATGTTGGTTGGGAGAGAGATAGGGCTGCTCTTTGGGAATTACAATGACCATCTGAGTACTGTTAAATCCCACTACCTTTCCTGGTGCTAAAAGGGTACTACACTTGTTCTGAATGAAAATTTAGCAGACATCCTTTTGACATTTTAGGGATGTAATGAGTACTGGATTCTCCAGAGCACCAATATTACAAATTTCAAACTAACTACTTTCTAAAATGCACAAGGATGTAATGCAAGAGCTTGGCTTAGTTTCTGTCCTTCTAACCAACATATCAAATTGTCTGCCCAGTGACTTCAACCTTCTTACATTACCTTGTCTATAAATTCAACCGCATTCAGTGGGTAAATATAACCAAGGATAAATCAGCACAGCCGTCAATAGCCCTACAGTAATATGAACTGTCATAGCTTAGGGACTATTCCTTTTCACCTCTTATTTTGAGCTTTATCATTGCTTCACTATGAACTATGAAACAATGGCCACATCTCTTGCACCAGAAGCAGCTGCATTTCAGTGATGAGTGAAATATTCCTCATACAGCCTTTGAGTAAGTACATAAAGCACCTTATGAGCCTTCCAGATATAAAAGGTAATATAAAAGGAAATAGTAATACACCCATATAAATATTAAGGGAAAACTGGCATGTCTCTTTTATAAAAGCAATATCTATTCCTGACTTTATATTTTCTAGCATACACAGAAAGACAAAATCTGCATGCCCACATTTTATAGCTATATTCTTGTCTGCAAAATTTCACCTGCATTTTGCTCACCCTTTTCCTTTCCTCCTCTCCTCTCCAATAAATCATTAAAAGCAACAGGGCTTGTAAACCTGTTGTAGTAGAGAACTCCTTGAAATTCTTGAAAATAAAAAGGTCAGGAAGGAGAGGTTTATTCTGAGAATTAAGTGGGGTGCATGAGAAATGAAAGGGAAACCCTCAACTTTTTATGCTGCCGAAAAAGAACTCGGTGCTGAACATTAGGAGCAGGCAGCAGCAGTAAACGTCAAGCAAAGTGGGTAATGAACTACATTGTCTGTCTCCTAGGAGTATGAGAGGTAGCCAGCAAGTTATGTGAGTCATCGTTCCTTTATTGTCCTATTTTCTGTTTTCCCATTGCATGTACTGTCTGAAACTGACAAAGGCTGTGACAAAGACTGTACCCAAACAAAAAAGCAAATGAACAAAATAGCCAAAGCAGGGCATTCTCTGCAATAGGGATAAGGCCAATTTGCCACCTGGTGTAAGCTGATACCGTCTAACATGAATTGGCATTGCCCATCACTTCAGAGGTCTCTACCAAAATTGGAACAAAATAACTATCTGGTCCTACTTTCCTAATTTCGTCTTCAGTGACACTTCATTAGCATTATCAGCGCTTCCATCCCAGCTTCCTTTTTTGACAGTAGTGTGTCATTAGGAAGATGCCTGCAATATGGAATGGGATGTGAGGTTATGACATTTGGCCGTAAGTATGTGCACAAAATAGTTTTGATTTCTGTTTCTGCACTAGGACTTAATTCAAAATATCTTCCTTAAGCCCCTGTGGAAGATGAAGAACCAGTCAAGACAATGATGAATTATCTGAATCAAAGCCTTTATTCAAGACTGTATCCTTCCCTAATGGCATATTCACAACAGCAGAGATACATGAGACTAATTCACCCCTGTCCCCACTGACTCGGGAAATGACAGTAGGGGAGAGCAGAGGGAGCTCAAGGTAGCAGAATCCCAACCAACTCCAGCTGAGATGCTGCACAGTCACTCTCTCACTGCTAGATAAGCCATTAGCCCTGCAACAGGGAAAATTCAGGTTCAGGAGGTGAATACTCAGGTGTGCCATGTAGACTGAATAACTATACCCCTTTAGCTTTGGGACTGCTTTGCCATCGTTGTCTGAGCAGGAGTGGAGGGGCTCTGAGAGAGAAAGGTTAGATTCAGCTGTGGAAGCAGAAATGGTGCAGGAAGTAGCTCTAAAATTAAACACTCAGGAGATCCTGTCTCAATGTTTCTCATACCATAGGCAAAACCCACACTGCTGGGAATGAAGAGCTAGGGCTGGACTGCTTCTGCCACAGAGTAAGAGTGAGGAACTGGAGAGAGTGCTGCTGCTGTCCAAGGACGAGGGTGGCCATTTCTATTTCAAAGGAAGATTGTCTGTCTTTTTCTTTGCTTCTTTCTCAGAAGGGGAAGCGATCAGAAATTCTTCCCCTATAACCTCTAGCCTGGGCTTTAGGGTTTTAATGTATACAGTCAGGGGAACTGCCATTTTGCTATCTCAGCTGCCAGTAGCTGCCTGTTACAACAGGCCACTACTTGCTTTGCATGAGCCTAGAGCTGCGTCTGTAAGCAGTCCCTCCAGTGCTACTAATTAACCAAAATGTCTCAACTCCTGTGGCTTTGCATATTAACAAGGCTATTATACCTCCTAAATGACATCGTGTGACCCTCCTTGTCCCCTGGGAACTCCTCCTTTGTAGAGATCCAAATTATTTTATTTACATGTGTAGGTAAAGTCAGGTCAGTCATTTCTGAGAGCCTTGTGAATTTGCTGCATTTTGCAAAACCAACCTGAGTTTACAGATTTTTCTCCCTTGGAGCCAATTATTTCTTAGGTTGGATTTTTTTCATTATTTTTAATTCTTTTGTTAAAGGGCTGCCTGCTTCTTTAAATACATCCTGTATCCTCCAGACCTACATTCTTTAGCGTTTCGTTGTGTAACTCTGTTGACTTCTGTAGAATAACTCATCACAGAACACATATCATCTTCAGTCCATCTGTTTTATATTGTACTATTTCTTCTTGCCCCACCAGTGCTGTTCTCCCATTTGTTTCTGTGCTGGCTAATTGTTATTTATATCAGGCTAGGAATTTCCTGCAGTGACTATTGCCCTTTAAAAATCCCCATTTTTCAGTTCCTATTTGCCCTTAAAAAGAGTTATTACTAAGCAGCAAAATCATTGTAAAAAGAATTGGCAATCCTAACAAAATCTGATCTATGTAAACTCTAACAGAAATTCATAATTCCATTCAGATATTTCTGGATTGGAACATTTTGGGTTTAAAATTAATTTATATATTTTAATTTTATTTCCTATTACATATTTTTAATGAAATAATTCAGAACATGTAATTTAATGTTTAGCTAGATTTTTTTGTCAGTTTTATTTCATAAGAAGATGCTGCTTCTTTTTTCTATCAGTATATGCATGTGTCTGTGACTTTTTTTGTCTCATTAGACTCTTTTCTAACAAAAATCCCACCAGAAAGGAATTATGACAAAACTCTTATTTACACTCCTGACTAGTTGCAAAGAAACCAGGTAATAGGTACAGATTCCGTATATGGTTCGAGTTTTATATGCAGTTCCAGTACTGCATGAATGCCTCACTTCTTCTCTCTCTCACCCCTCCAATAAAAAAATACCATGCTGCTCCTTAAAAAATAGAAACATGCATAGTAAGTTGTAGCAAACACCCTCAAAGCTAGAATATTTTCCTAGTACCCTGTAGTAATTATTTTCCTTTTACTATACTCCCAATAACAATTTAGTGACTTCCTGTGTTCCTAAACATGTCTTGATCTTTCTAAACTTGTGTCAGACTAAGAAAGATATCTTGAGAGAAGACTTGAACAAGTCCTAGTACAATGCTGCCATGTTTTAAGAAAATCCCTTTGTCTTAAGTTTCATGAAAACTAAGCATGAAACAACAAACAATTCCTAACTGAAGTCCAATATTTGGAAGATGCTGGGAATGTGTGTGTTCTTTTCTGCACTTTAACTATGTTGCTTCTCCTGGTCTACCTGAAGCAATCGGTTTGCCTGAAAAGTTCACATGAAGATGATGTCAGACTTCTCAAATATTTCTACAGACAGTATGAAAGCCCAGCTGAAACAACCTTCCCCATCCTTAATTCAATTAAGCCATTCTCATGGGGGTGTTCTCTGAGCTTTGAAAGAAGGAACTTAAGAGATTGAAGATCTGGTCCTTTCGGAGTTTCTTGATATCCATGAGTTACTGACAGTGAATATTAACCATGAGTAAAAGCTTGAAAATGAACCTTAAAAGCTGCAAATTTGCCCTGTTAATGCTTAATGACAATTTCCAAAATAACAGGTGGCTGATTGGGATCTTCAGCTGCCTTAAAAGGTGATAAATTATGTTAGTTCTTCACCAGGAGCTGTTGAATTCCCATATTACTCTCAGAAGACATGTCTTTTCTCGTTAGCCAGCATTTCATGGGATGTCGGAACATTTATAACAGGTGTCATATTGCTGAGTGGCAAATAGCTAAGAATGACAAAAACCATTAACAGTGAAGGATGATGCCCTCAAACTATTAAATAAAAAGATTAAATAATCACAGAAAAAAATTTACCAAATTTTCCAGTGAACACAACCCAAGTGCTATCTCCACTAATTCAACCTGCCTTTCTGATGGAGTTACTTCTACATGTCCATTTTTTTAAGTGATTCTCGCCTGTTCACCGCTTTGCAAATGAGGTCCAGTACTTCTGAGTAATTTCTTGCTGCTTCTTTATAAAAATGAGGCAAGACTCTGACCAAACCTTTATGAATCATTTGCTTTCCTGATCAGAAATTACTTGATATTCTTCTTTGAGGAGATCTTGAGTGAAAATCACATACTTCCCCATACACAGACTTTTTATATTAAATTATTAGAGAAGACTTTAGATCAGTGAGTGTCTTGAAAAGACATTATATAGGGATTATTCAAGGAAAAAAAAATTTACCAAGAAACAAACAAATCCCTGACAATTGATGATTTGATGTGAGGAAAACACTGTCACTTTACAGTTCAGAAGAAATCTGATTCCATTGATCCTACTCATTTTGCACTTCATAGAAATATTAAAGCTTGTTGGGATCAATAGTAGCAATTCATATTATACCAGTCACAACTCTTATTCCAAGAAACCCTTCATCAAAAGATATCATGTTTTTCTTCAGAGCCCATGCATTATACAAAGAGAAACATCCGAAGTAAAAATAAAACCCTATGCCAAAGTCTGCATGGTGCAAAAATGTCAGCCATTGCAAATAGTCCCTACATAAAAAAAACAAAACATACCAAAACCAGAACATAGAAATGTTTAGAAATGTCAGAAATATCCCTTTCTCAAGAATGATTTGATAGATTATTTATGGTTCCCTCACTGATGACCCTATGACAGATAGACATTGGTGTGACTATATATAGCTTTTTGTCCTGGCTTTCATTCACAATGACAAAGATGATTTAAAGAGTCTTCACTACATGATAGTTCAGGGCTCCTTTAGAAGTTTTTAAATCAACCCAAATCATCTATAAAAACTGGACTTCCAAATATACTACGCATGAATTAATCCATTGGGTTCAGTTGTCATTGAGGACGAGGTGCTGGAGGGAACCAAATCATAGTTTAGAAAATCAATTCCCTATTCTTTTGTCTCTCAGTCAAAGGTGAATGATAGCTTGAGTCATCTTCTTAGGAAAGAATTTCTATAATAACTGATTTTCACTCTTCTGGAGTAACGTCACTGGTATGTTGGTCTATAGGGTCAGATTCTTCAGATGTGGTGGCTGGCCATCAGCAAAGCTAAAGCACACATTAATGTCCCCGAAGACCATGCCCCAATGCCTTATTTGCTAGTAAACAATAGAAATCATGCAGCACCACTGCCACAGGGGAGAGCATTCCTAAATGAAAGATCTTTTCTTTCTTCACCTAAAATACTTTAATCCAAAAGTTACAAACTATTGGGATAGTTTTGAGTGACCATACACCCTGTATGCACTGGGACTTGTTAGGTCAGTTTAAGCCTTTCTACAAGAAGATGACACATTTCATAATTCTTGGAGGCCTGTCTCTAGTTCCTGGGTAATATCAGCTAAGCACTCATCCAATTCCATCCCTCTGGAATTCTTTTGGAAGAAGCTGTTCTTTACTCTCTATGTCTAAAGGCAACAGATTTATTATATCAAAACTACAAAAATCTGTCATAAGTTTTTAAAGATAAGCAGACTTTGTTTTAAAAGACGATATGTTATTAGAATATGTTATTCTAACCCAGTAGATTTCACAAGCCTATTGTTTTATATCTTTTCCACCCTCTTGGGCTATGCAGCTGGCATTGTTCAAGTGGCCAAAGTAGAAGAGTCTATTAGACCACCATAAGCATATCAAAGGTATGACAATTAAATGGAGTTGTTCCTGAAATGAACCCACTAACCAGCTTGTAGTTAAAGTAATATTGCTTGGAAATATACCAGGTCTTCAGACAAAGGATTTCCAGAACTGCAGTATCTTATCACTTAACTTGGTAATTTCTACAAATGGCTACTCAGTTTCATGACTCAAAATCTTTGTCTTGTTTCTCATTCAGATATGCCAAGCTTTAAACTGCCAGCTCTCAGGTCTCATTAGACTTTTTTGGGTAGATTAAAAAGGCCTTTAGGACCTACTATTTTCTTCCTACAAAGTTTCTTACACAGACAGTCATCACAGTGACCTCCCATTTTGGGGTACACATTTGAAAGTTTTACTGCTTAATTACTGGAGACAAGCAGCCAGGGATTTCATTGACTCAAGCGACCTTGTCATGGATCAGAGGCAGTGGTAGGACAGATGAAAATAGAAGTGAGCCTTCTGGGCTCTGCTTATATGCACTGATCATAAGCTATCTGCCAGATAATATTCACACTTTGCTGGAGTACACAATCATGAGAGTATTGCGTGAGACATAATACATTGTGGCAACTAATGGAAGGTAGTTTCAGGGGGGATGGGGAATCCAACCAAAAAGAAACTTAGAAGGGAATTTGGCAGTTCTGTATTGAATTCCTCCACTGCAACAGACTTCGGTTGTGATCTCAGGCATGTCACTTGAATTTGCTTTGTTCAACATAAAAATACAGCCCTGACCACCCAGTGTGGTGAGAAGAGTGGGAAACACTCTGATTGACCCCGCTGTAAGAGGAGTAGTATCTGCAGAACAGCTTCAGTGCAAGGGATGTGAAATAGCCTTTTAATCCAGATTTGTGTTATCTGGCTGGATTAGTGCCGTGGCTCTGAGTGTTTGCACCACAAAGTCTGGGTTGCTAAAAGTGCACAAATATGAGACCCTGTTTTAATTAAAATTAAGTATTTCAATCCTTCTGTCAAGAACATGTGAACAGCAGCTTAAAAACCAAAGCAATATTAGTAAACATTGATTTTTAGTTTCTTTTGCTATTTGCCTCTGAATCAATTTTTGATGTATAAATTTGACTATGCTAATCACCAAGCTAAAAACCCCTGAAGCTCTCCCAGAAGCAACAATTGGTTTCCAGTTACTGCTGACAGTTGTTCCAAGCAAGGACTTGTAACAGGACATCAAACTAGGGGCTTTCAGGTGTTTATTTTAGTTTGTGTACAGAGATGCTGTTAATACCTAAATTTTCTCCTTTACCGAAATGAATCCCATAGATTTCTTGTCTTTATTTTTTGGACTGGTTTTGGTTCATTCATTCTCTCTGAGCTTAGATAGCATTACATTCAAATTCATATCTTCATACACAGGGCAGATGAATCTGAAAATGCAAATTAAAAAACATAAAAAGCAGGCCCTGTATTTTAAAAACAAACATGTCCTTATCCTATTCTGAGGAGTGCAGTCTGAAATACTGAAAGAGGACAGGGTTTTTGTTTGTTTGTGGTTGTTTGGGGTTTTTTTTAATAGTGCTTGATTTAAAAAAAAAAAAAAAAGTTATTTTTCAGATGCATAGATGCACAATCGTAAATCACATATTTATTTTTTATCCAGATTAAGCTTTTGAATATCCTATGCTTTTCTAGGTTAACAAACCCTATGCAGCATTACATAACTTCTCAAGCATGTCTATTTAATGGACAAGATTTATTTCAAATAATGACTTCCTGGAGAAAAATCAGCTTTAAGCAAACCCTGATGCAGCAGCTGCTTTTAAATTTCAGCTGAATTGTGTCTTACACTTCACAGCGTTGTGTCGCCAGGAATGAAGTGACTGCCTTCCCCAGGGAGAGCCATGCAGTTTGTCTACTGCCTTCACACACATTTGTATATCCAAAATAATATATTAGGAAAAATACCAAGTAACAGCTTCTCCTTCCCTTGTCTGGGTCATGGTTGTGCCATTCCTGTACCTAGGCAGAGAAGCAGCATGCTTTTTAGGAGGGTTTTGTTACTACTGTTCTTTTTGTGGTGGTAGCAGCACAGCTGCAGTCACTGCAGCTTCAGCAGTTTGCCCTCTGGATGTGCTTCAATTAAAGCCATGCATGCACACAAGTATGTGCAGTTGCAAATTGGTCATGTTAGATAAGAATTACAAAGCGTACTAGGTATCAGATCAGATAATTATCTTAAAATAACCATGAAGAAATCCTGATGGAGCGGAGCATCCTGCCAGCTGTGTCCCAGCATGGGCCTATAGCTCTCTGCTGGGGAGCATCAAGGCCTTTTCTTCTGGGGACTGGAAAGTGCTTTACAAATGATAATTAGCTGCACATCACAACTATCCCTAGGAGTAGGCAGATATTAAAATCCCTGTTTGGAGCTTCAAGTAACAGGAACCAAGTTCCTCTGTAAACTTGATGCTTGTCACGTAGAGGGCAGAAGAAGGAATCATAGAATCATAGAATAGTTAGGGTTGGAAAGGACCTTAAGATCATCTAGTTCCAACCCCCTTGCCATGGGCAGGGACACCCCACACTAAACCATGCCACCCAAGGCCTCATCCAACCTGGCCTTGAACACCGCCAAGGATGGAGCATTCACAACGTCCCTGGGCAACCCATTCCAGTGCCTCACCACCCTCTCAGTAAAGAATTTCTTCCTTATATCCAATCTAAACATACATTTTGAATTCATATATTTCATATATTTTGAAACATATAAACATACATTTTGAATTCAGAGAAACAGATTTTGTACCATGGAGGCAAATGAACAATTATCATCTTTCCCTGCAGTAACACAACCAGCTGGCGGCATAGCTAGGAGTGGAAAATGTTTGTTTCCCACACTGGTGCTTTAAGGAACGGCATGTACTGTTTTCAAATACACAGGCAGAGGAAAGTAAGCATTTACATCATGATTCTACTGTTTAAAGGTATCATTAGGTCACATAGGTAACAACTAATACAATTTTCCTAGTAATGGTTTGTCTTCAGTTGAGTGTCAGGGAACTTAGAAGTGTTTGTAAGAGGATATTCCTCCTACAGAATTTTGTACATGCATTTTTTTCTGGTTCAGAAATGAGAAATGTTTGACTTTTGATTTAAAAGCATCTGTTCTCACCCTGGTTTTGACAGCCTTGTTAGCTGTACCTGAACTGTGAGGAGATTATCACGGCTGCAGCAGGCCATGGGGTGAATATGCCCTGTGCTGCACATACAGACGTTCATCAGAGCAGAACTGAGACTGACCTGAAACATAACATTGATGTGATGTTTTCCCTTTGATCTCATTTCTATTCATTCTTTGATCAAGCAGATGAAGACATCTTGCTTGTTGTTAGAAAAACCCATTAAAAAATAAGAAAATAGAGAATATTTTAAAATATAAAATTAAAATTTACTATGGTCAGAAAACTGTAATAGGTTACGACTTTGTAACTTCAGTTGCATCCATGTGTTCATCTATAAACATTTACGTTTTGAGAAAACACTATTAATAAAGCAGGTTGAAAACCAGTAACTTTTTCACAAAGAATGCTTGCAATATTAAGAGATGTTCTGGTATAGAAATTGGGAAATGTAGTAGCCATTAATTCATTAAGATATTTTCTTCTTTCCCTATGAAAATATAATTTTAATGATTTTTTTATAGTGCTAAGAAGAAGGAAGACACATGGTATGCATTTTTCTCCCATAATTCTTCCACTTCTTCTGTCATCTTTTCTCTTGCCATTGAAAACTGAGCAAAAGGGATGGAGAATTGGTAGAGATAGCATTGGAAAAAAAAAAGTGTTCCTTGGAAGTTTTCAATCTCAGGAAAAAGGCTATTTCTGAGGAGGAGAAAAAAAAAAAGCAAGCCCTAAAAATGTTAAATGAGTGTTTAACAATTTGACATTTCAGACTTTAATGTGTATTGCTGTAGGGTAAACACTCAATACATAATCCACTGGAAACTTTTGTCAAGCATAAATCTTAAATTAGTAAGATACAAAGGTCATGTATAGATTTAAATAGAAGTGTTAGAGACTATTGAAATGGAGATTATTTGAATTTTAGGTTATAATAGTACTGTGACCTACAAATGAAAAATTAGGCACAGGGATTTATTATCAGTTTTTAACTGTAAAAAGGTTATAACTTGCTTAGTGAAGGTGAAGGTCAGAATTAAAGCAGTTTGTAGGTTGTTAACTTAAAAAAAATAATTACTGTGAGGTCAATGGGAGAGAAAAATCTTTTCAGCCTGGGAATGTATAAAAAGGGGAAGAATGAAAAACTAAATAGATGAAAAAGAAAAATACTTTATCAAATCCGGCGGGAAAAACATAAGGGAAATCTGTATTAGGACAGGATGGGGGATGTGAGCACTGCTGTTCCTGAGTGCAGTCATTGTTTTGCTTGGTGATCACACTCTGCAGGTTCTCAAGAAATTGAGGTTGGAGGTGGTTAGCCTCAGAAATGCAATTATCAGTAATAGGATAGCATTAAGACAGGACTACATGTAATGAATAGAAGGAAACACTTCCAGATGGTGAAATTAATTAGAAAGTGAAACATGAACATGGGGAATTTATAGAAGCCTCATAGCAAAGGTCACTGAACATACGACTGTACTGTACAAGGCAAATACCTGCTGAGGAGTGTTTTGTGACCAGCCACGGTTTGTTCTATTACTTCTGAAGAACCAGATTTTTGAAGGGTGAAAATCTACACAGAATTAATATCAGTAGTCTATTTCTACCAACACAACCCAGGTCTACTAAAAGCCTTGCTTTTTTTAAGTAGAAATGTGTAGGCAGTTCAAATCATTTATTCACCACAGATGATACATAAACATAGGTTGAAAGCAAGATAGCAGAAAGGAATTGAGTACTTTGTGCATATAGCAGGATGTTTCAATTGCCAATCATTAGATTCCTGAAACATGGGAAGAAGTTAGATGTTAGTCTCCTGGTGATCAGCCGGACTTTTCTTTGAATTATCCTGCAGCAGAGTTGGTGATTTTCCTGCAGTCTAACCTGGGGTGTGAACACAAAAAATGATTTATTCAGAAACTTGTTCTTGGCACACACATACACAGGCATATAGCAGGTGAGAAGTGTCTGAGCAAGGCATGATGCTATAATATGAATATGATTCTTTTCTCATCCTGCAATTAAGCTCATAATCAAGCCCAGCCCAATGCTGCCTCAAGTCAAATTGATACCCAAAGTCTTCTGGTGGAAAATGACACTGCACTAATGCACTGCATTATTTACTTTGCAGGAGTAAAAGGGGGATTTACAACAACTAGAGATGTTCATGGATTAGAGGAGATATCCGTCGCTTTAAGTACCCTGTGTTTACAGGGACTTCTGCTAATGCTTCTGAAATGCAGTGATTTTTAGCATTTGTTTCCTGCACAAGTTAATGTCTCACTCTCTTACTAAAAAAAACACACAAACAAATGAACTACACCATGAATTTAAAGAGTAAATATTTCTCCACAACCAGAAACAAAGATTTTGGGGAGAATCTAATGATCCCGGGGAAAAATAAAAAAAATCAAAAAAAATCAATCCTTTCAATTTAGTTTCAGCATGCACCGCCTTTATTGTATATTGATTTTCTACCTTCACAATCAGCTTCACACTAGAAAGTGAGATAGGGTAGTGACCCAGGTCCCTGCTTTACCACTATCAGCTTTTACAAAAATCCATGCTGTGCCACATCACTGAAACAAATGTCATATATACATGGCTGCCAGAAAAAAATTATAACTGAAAAAGTAAAAGACTGGATATTTTATTTCTAGGAAAATTTTCTCTTTAGAGCATTCTGTTTTATCTGTGTGCTGAACACAACAGTAGCAGTGTTATGCCTCTTGGTGAAAGGATTGACTCGTTCATGATTTTGTAGCATGATGAGGTAGCAGAAAATATCATGTTTCTCATTCCCTAGAAACTTTCAGGAGTGAAAGTGGTGATATGGGTGGATGCATTCTGTCCTGCTAAAAAGTTAGAAGAACTAATCCAAACAGATGCTTGCAACCATCAGTTCTGGTGTCCTCACCATAAGAAGGATATGGAACTGTTGGAATAAGTCCAGAGGAGTGCCATGAGGACTTGAGCACCTCTATGAAGATAGGCTGAGAAAGTTGGGGCTGTTCAGCCTGGAGAAGAGAAGCCTGGAGACTTCACAGCAGTCTTCCAGTATCTGAAGGGGGTGTACAAGGATGCTGGAGAAGGACTCCTCATCAGGGACTGTAGTGATAGGACAAGGGGTAATGGGGTCAAACTTTAACAGGGGAAGTTTAGTTTAGATATAAGGAAGAAATTCTTTTCTGTGAGGGTGGTGAGGCACTGGAATGGGTTAAGGAAGTGGTAAAAGCTCCATCCGTGGCGGTGTTCAAGGCTAGGTTGGACAGAGCCTTGGGTGACATGGTTTAGTGTGAGGTGTCCCTGCCCATGGCAGAGGGTTGGAACTGGGTGATCTTAAGGTCCTTTCCAACCCAAACCCTTTTATGATTCTATGATTCTATCAGTATCAACAAAGGCATTCAAAGTTTTGGTTTTTTTAAATGTGAAACCTTTTCAGCTGTTTTTCGCTTTCCATTCTGCATCAATTTGCACTCGCTGAACAAGAAGTCTTTTGTTCTTTGCTCACCAAAGGGTTTTCATTACTGCAATCCATGTTTCTTAATCAATTTGGAAACTAAGTAAACCCCTTTACATAACAAATACAGAGTTTGAATCCCAAACCAAGCTTTACCCAAAGTCAGGGTTGTTCTAAACCTGGGACCTGAATCTGTCCTGCCAATAGCTTCAAGTGACGCAAACCAAATTTTGAAGTGTTTCTGAGTGAGCGAGAGCAGCAGTACGTCTTGCTGGCTTGTGGATTTAGACTAATCAAAACAAACTTAATTACCCAGGCAGGCAAGAACCGAACCAAGCATGGTGAAAGGTCACCAGCACAAAAGAAACGCTGTCTCAAGCGCTGAGAGGTACAGCAGCATACTCTAACTGCAGGCTGCAAGGGTAGTCAAACTTTTACCTCCAGAAAGAAAAAAAGCTGCCTGCTGCACCATGGAGTAAGTTTTCAGAGATGTAAGTTGTAATAGAAAAAATATTATGTATTTCACATTCTCTTGAAATAAACCCAATTTCATGGTCAATATTTTGTGACCAGAGAAAGTGTGCCAAAAGAAGCAATTAACAATGAGACAATAAAAATGTAAGTCAGAAAAGAGAGTTTTAAGCAAGGGAGTGGCCAGCAATACACCTAGAGGGATACAAAGGTGCTCCTTGGAAGCCAATCTGTCTGCTATTGTGTTGTGTCTAGAACTGAGAAGTCAAACCTAAGATGTGATAATAGGAATTGTGCAGGGTGCCTGTAGTTGTATTTTAAAACTAAAACTTAAAGTTTGCTTCTGATGCCCCTAGTGAAAACTGAGGAGAGCCCTCCAGATTTTAGTTTAGTTCTAGCACTAATGTGAATCAGTTCACGAAAGTTAGCTCTGTTACCAGCTATCAATCATTTCTCTTCAGCTGCACTGCACAGATATAAGACTAAACCAGATTCATCTGGTATACACAGCTTTTTTTCATGAACTAACCTATGAATTTCTCTGGTTGAATAGATTGAAAATGGGAAGAATCAGATACTACAGCTTGGTCTGGGATACAATTACCTAAGGACACAGGGCCTGAGTGCATAATTCCTACAAAGCTAATCAACCTGTTGAGTTTATGACCACTTGACTGGTTATAATAGTATTTTTGAGGAGTAATTGAAGTAAGAAAAAAAACAAAAACCAAACAACAACACGGAATTCTTTGGCAAGAAGTTCTATACAGAAACAGTAGATCTGTGAAGTTCCCGACAACTGGAAAAAGGGAAATATAACCCCCATTTTCAAGAAGGGGAAAATGGATGACCCGGGGAATTACAGACCAGTCAGTCTCACCTCTATGACTCGCAAAATCTTGGAGCAGATTCTCCTGGAAGGCATGCTAAGGCACATGAAAAACAGCAAGGTGCTTGGTGACAGCCAGCATGGCTTCACTAAGGAGAAATCCTACCTGACCAATTTGGTGGACTTCTATGGTGGGGCTACAGAACTGATGGACAGCGGCAGAGCAGCTGACGTCATCTACCTGGACTTGTGCAAAGCGTTCGACACTGTCCCACACGACATCCTTGTCTCTAAATTGGAGAAACATCAATTTGATGGGTGGACCACTCGGTGGATAAAGAACTGGCTGGATGGCCGCATGCAAAGAGTTGTGGTCAATGGCTCAATGTCCGGCTGGAGACTGTTAATGAGTGGTGTCCCTCAGGAATCGGTGTTGGGACCGGTTTTGTTCAACATCTTTGTCGGTGACATGCACAGTGGGATTGAGTGCGCCCTCAGCAAGTTTGCCGATGACACCAAGCTGTGTGGTTCGGTTGATACGCTGGAGGGAAGGGATGCCATCCAGAGGGACCTGGACACACTTGTGAGGTGGGCTGATGCCAGCCTTATGAAGTTTAACCATGTCAAGTGCAAGGTCCTACACCTGGGTTGGAGCAATCCTGGGCACAGCTACAGGTTGGGCAGAGAAGAGGTTCAGAGCAGCCTCGCAGAGAAGGACTTGGGGGTGTTGGTCGATGAGAAAATGAACATGAGCCAGCTTCAGTGTGCGCTCGCAGCCCAGAAAGCCAACCGTATCCTGGGCTGCATCAAGAGGAGTGTGACCAGCAGGTCGAAGGAGGTGATCCTGCCCCTCTACTCTGCTCTCGTGAGACCTCACTTGGAGTATTGTGTGCAGTTGTGGAGTCCTCAACATAAAAAGGACATGGAGCTGTTGGAACAAGTCCAGAGGAGGGCCAAGAGGATGCTCAGGGGAGTGGAACACCTCCCGTATGGAGACAGGCTGAGGAAGTTGGGGCTGTTCAGCCTGGAGAAGAGAAGGTTGCGTGGAGACCTCGTAGCAGCCTTCCAGTATCTGAAGGGGGCCTACAAGGATGCTGGGGATGGACTCTTCATCAGGGACTGTAGTGACAGGACAAGGGGTAACGGGTTCAAACTTAAACAGGGGAAGTTTAGATTGGATCTAAGGAGGAAGTTTTTTACTGTGAGTGTGGTGAGGCTGAATGGGTTGCCCAGGGAGGTTGTGAATGTTCCATCCTTGGCGGTGTTCAAGGCCAGTTTGGATGAGGCCTTGGGTGACATGGTTTAGTGTGAGGTGTCCCTGCCCATGGCAGAGGGGTTGGAACTGGGTGATCTTAAGGTCCTTTCCAACCCTAACTATTTTATGATTCTATGGTTCTATTCTATGATCTGTGCTGCATTTCTGCAGGACTTTTCTATAAGATTTGTTAATGTCACACTGAAAATCAGGTAGTCTGTTCATTATTTATTGCTATTTAACACAGTGAAAGGTTTCTATCAGCCACATAATAAAAATTCTAAATTAATGGACACATACAAGACTGGCAAAGATTTACTTGCTTTATGCATGTAATAAACTTCCTCACAGTTTTCTCAAGCTCCGTATTTTCCTCCTAAATTATCATGACAAAGGTTAACCTTATTTCTAAGATGCTTGTGGCTTGTAAATCACTTCTTTATGGGGGTACAACAGAGTCTGTTCAAAATCTCCAACAAACTTTCTACTAGCCAGAACAGCAACACTTCAGGAGTCTGGTAAGATTTCTCTGCCACTGTTCTTCTCCTATTACAATCTCTTTCGAACATTAAAACTCAGATGAAAAAGAAACATAAAACCCATCTAAACCTACTGACTTTTGAGATATTTGTATTTTAGGTCCCTATAACATGATTGCTAAAAGCTGTTGCTGGCAATATTAGCTTCTCCGGAGGTGGATGATTAAAGTAAGTGTCACTATAAATAATCTTCATGTTAGAGCACGCCATGATTAGGAAAAGAACAAGAATTAAGATGTGCAGATATATAATGTACCTAATGGCCTAGTGCAAGGTAAACCTTGACCTTTCTACACTCTTTTCTCAGGATATAAAAGTGAAAAGTGTTTGAGTATATTAAAGTACTGTGAATTTTAAGTGGTAAAAATGAAAAAGTAGAGTTTAGGGTTTATAATGTGAACCTTATGTGTGTTTGTATATGTATGTACACAGACATGTACATACGAACTGACATTAAATTCGGATAAAACACACTAGACAAACAATAGGCAGACAGATTTTCATGGCTGATGGGAAGACTTTTCCCTGTAGCTCTGAAGCAGTTTGAGTTTCTTAGAGCATAAACACACAATCTATTTTAGCTGTGAGAATGAAGAACAAAGTGTGGAAAGAAAACTGGCAAACATGAAAAAATGAAATTAAGCTAACCAAAAGAGAATAAAAGTCTGGGGTAAACTTCAAACTTTTGTGCCATCAAGCTTATAAGGCATACTTGCCCCAGGCCTCTCTATATGCAAGACAGACACTTGTCTTGTTGCTGATTTTTGAAGCATTTCAGCCTGTGGTAAAATCTTTCAGTTGGATGAACCATCATTGAGCAATTCTTTTTAAGGTTTGCCAGTCAGCCAGATTTGCTTTCAGCAGCATGTACAGGGATTTCTAACTTACCTGTGATTATTTCTAGCTCTTCAGCTCTACAGTTTTCCTTCTAGCAGCTGGGCTTCTCTCATTTTAATTTCAACCCAATTAGGCTACAAGGTTTTGGCAAGCTCTGTCCATTCCTATTATTGCAAATGGGTCTCAGTGTATTGCGGAAGCCTGTCCAACTCAAAGAAAGGAATATTTGCTTTAATTACCTTACTGGAAATTTTACAGGTTTCCACATGATTTTAAGATTGGCTCAGCTAGTAGATCACCCCTACCCTCTTAGCCTGAAATCCACTGGTCAACCTTATGCTTCTGGAAGCCTTATTGAACATCTGGGTGTGAAACTGGGTTCATCATTTAAAAATATTCACTTTCCAGAGAAAAATAGCATTCTTAATGGCTTTAGAGACATTTAGGATAGCTGAAGATAGAATCCAGGTGGTAACGTATCATCCACGATATTGAACTAGGTGTACCAGCAGCATCTTCTGTAGACTTTGGATGAAGTTTGTGCCAAAATTCTTTTTGGACAGTGAACAAAATTAAAGATGGATAGATATGTGGTGTAGAAACAAAATGGCAACAGGAAGCCAGTTAGCATGTGTCTTTGATTTCTTATCAGAGAAGGCTCTTTCCTGGCAAAAGTCTATTTATCAAAACAAACAAATGCTAGTCAATCAAATGAGCATGTGAACACTATTATGTGGACTTTAATAAAACCCTTAATTATCATAAAGTCAGAAAAGCATGCTGAGATTTACTTAAAAGGAAAACCAGACAAAAAAGAAAAAAACAAACACCAGCTTTGAGCCTTACACTGGCATGTTTTTTATTCATAGTGAAGAATGAGACTAAGATAATTTGTAACATGAGTTCAAGTATTTGACAAAAAAAGTTCTTTTTTGCATAATTTATTACATTCTATTATTAATTTTTAATATTATTCTGACTTTGTAAAAAAATCACCTTGCATTTGCCCAAGCAACTGTGCAAAAAAGCAAGTGTACAATATCTGTGAGTGCATGCCTTTTGGTTAGTAAAGCGTTTATATTGTAAATACTGTGAGTTAACAGTATTTAATAGTTAACAGTAGCCTGGATCAGTCTGTTGGATGCTTTATCCTATACAGGATTCCAGCACTTTTCCTCCTAAACCTCTGCCTCATTAACCTGCCACATTTGCATATGAAGGAACACTCCAATTCATGTAGCTCAAAATAAGAATTATGTTTTCATGGCAGATCATTCAGAGCAAGCATTTACGTACAGCAAGTGGGAAACACAGGCAAACAACCTCAGTACCAGTGAGAGAGTGGTTTGGAACAGCTGTAACTTTATTATTAAAAAAATAAAATTTAATGGGTATAGAAACATAAAAGCCACACAAGCTAGAGTTTCTTTCTGCATAAACAAACATTGGCAGCTTTAATGATAATGAATGGCCTTCCATACCTAATCTGTTCTGTTTAACAGGTGGCATTTCATACTCAGATTTCATCAATAGGATAATTTTCTTGTTAAAGAAAAAAGATTATCTTAACAAATAACCGTTACTTCCGCGCATAAGTGGTTTAGTAGGCAGGGGGTGAAATCCTGGCACTATCAATGCAATACACATTTACATGTATGGTGTATGAGAAAAGATGTCATGGGCTGCATAAAGAAAAGCTTCTGAGTGGGTAGTCTTTCTTCTCAGGTAGGTGTTCAGTAATCTAGTCTAATCTAGTGATGCAGATGGCCAAATCATCATCCAAGAAGCACCGTCTTAACTAGCTGGAATGAGAAGAAATACAGAACAATTTTTAAAGTCATTTGCAGTGTAACAATATCTTTAAATCCAAACTAAAACTCAAAAATGTTTATTGAAAAACATGTAGGAAAAGAGTCATTCTCTTTCCCAGAAAGTTTACTGTCTGAGTATGTAGGAAAAAGGACAAGAAAAAATATTTAGTATATTTTGCAGGTGCAAGAAATATGCGGAAAACTGAAGCCAGATCTGCTGAAGATTAACTTTGTCTTATGAGAGGAGAACACTCTTTCCTTGCTGATTATACTACTTAAGTGAGCTATGTTGATTGAAATTATTGTATCAGATGCAGACTTAGACTCAAAGCTTTGCAGAACTCTTAGAGTTAATATGTTACCGAGTTTAACCAAAAGGATCACCCATCCATTTGTTTCCAAGTATCAGATGTCTCAAATTTTGAGAGGTCTGCTCCTGTGTCTCTGACTGTACATAAATATTCACAGCTTCCGAAAGTCTATCAAGAAAATATTCTTTTCATCTCATGTTGCTTTGCAGGCTGCTCTCTGACAAGCAATAACATCATGCTTGAAATGCTCAGTGATCCCTAAAACATCTAGATAATCCCATGAGCTAGCTACAACTGGCTGAATGATCCTCTCACATTCGTAGCTGGCATTCATAAAGGTTTTGCAGCCAGCATTCAGTGCTTCTGATACCAGAGTCCCTTCCCCTTTAATACTTCCCCTGTCACAACACCACCCACCCACCCAGCTCAATTAGAAAGATCTGTGTGTAGAAAAATTGGAGTCGGCAATCTCAACAGTTGTTAATAAAGCTGCTTGGATGGATTTGCCAGAACAACCAGTTGCTTCTGTTATCCATCACTGAGCTCATTGGTTTCAGCTAATCATCTTCTGTATTAAAACTGCTGATGAAAACTCAGTAGGTGCCAGAAAAAAAAACATTTGGGAGAAAGTTGAGCAGGTTTATGCCATGTCTTTTAAAATAATGGGAAACTTGGATAGAGCCGTATGTGTAACAGAAAACCCCAAGACTGCAGAGACTGCACATGGTTGCATCATGTGTGTGCCATAGCAGCAGCTTTGTCAGACGCTGCATGTATTTATTCTTGGAAAAGTAACATGGAGAAACATCTATTTTCAGGGGTATTAGGAGGACTAGTGATTCAATTTGACATAAATAGGTAGAATAAAATCAGAGGTTATTCAGTAGTATGGTGACCATTAGCAGAAATTGTTGCCTAGTCTGAATTTTCACTGCAAGCTTCTCTGACTCTAGCAATGGGAAGGGGACTGGAAACCTAAGTGCTGATATGAAAACCAGAAGTGTAAAGTAATTGAAAACAAAGGAATACTGTCATTAGCTTATTTTATTCCCCATTGTTTAAAAACTAAAACATCGATTTTCTAGTTTGGCTGAAGCTTCAAGGCAAAATTAAGAGAGAAAAGAAAAAAGAATAAAATGGAAAGATAGCATAATCCTGTTCTTAGTGGAAGTAATTCATGATTTAAGATGTCACCAGGGTATCATCTGCAGCCTTCCTAGATAATAGAGTTACATCCAATTTCTTTGTATTCTACCCAACATAGGAACTATGTGATATTTCAGTAGATGACTCTCAGTTTTTGGGCTGGCACAGAAAAAAACATGGAGAGAATTTTTAAAGTTCATAATGACTAAATATTAACTTCTAAAGAGAATATATTAGTTTTGCTTTCCTCACTATTGATGAAGTGAATGGTTTTTGCTTTATCTTTTATGTTACCTTCCTAGACCAAACACTTAATGGGACAGAAAAGAGAAGGACTTATTAAGCCAACTCCCTATAGTTTCTAAGCAACACACATAGATTATAAAAGGAAAGCTAGACTTTTACTTGCTTTGCTCCTCTTCACTTTGTCAGAAATCAAATTTTGATTAACATGAAAATGGAAAACTTTTGTACAAAATGAAGTATAATTGTGTGCATTTACATTTTGGGAGGAGAGAAAACACAGCATATTTTTACACCCGCTTATCTATTTTTTATTCTTTGCAAACACGCACATACCATGTGCATGCACACAGAATGTTTTATTTTCTCCTTAGTCAGATAAAGGGATATGGCTTCTGCCTCTGACCCAGTTTTACACATTTTCCACTGTGACCTGTACTTTAAAGATGTAGAGAGCCACAACTTCATCACTTGTTTTACCAATGCTATGGAAGCAGCTGATGTACTACAATCCCAAAAGCACAAAGGTCACTTCAGCACTTCCCAGCAGAGCAGTTAATAACAGCCAATACTCCCCCAGTTCCCTTCATTTTCAGGAGACTACAGATAATCTCCCTCAGCCATCAAATCAATACCTCCTGCTCCACAGTGCCAGCTCCATGCCGAACAGGGTATGTATGTGCAACATGGGCCTAGCTGCTTATTGCCAATTTGAAGCTAGGAAAGCCTAATTAATTCATCTCTGAGGCCACAATGTAAATGAGGGACTAGCTCAGTTTGACTCTACAGGATGTTCTCACAGCTGTCTCCCCCTTCACAATCTGTTTCACCTCAGAACAAGAGAAGTGCAAGGCTAGCCAGTGTGCATGCTGAATTATGCATTCAAATTGCTTGTGCTTAAACCCCTAAAAAAACCTTAATGGCTTAATTAAGCCAGAAATGGCACAATGTATCTCCTTAAATCTTCACTTCCAGATTGATCTCTCTTTGAATAACCTAGCAGTGTGACAGTAGGTCCAGAGCATAACTAAGATGACGGGAAATTTGGTGACATGATAACTTCTCACTTTCCCATTTAAATAATCTCATCAGACATTGGTCAAGGGAATATTTCGACATAGCAGACCATCGGAGTCACCCACTAGAGTAAAAGAAATACCAGTTTGTATTCCTCGTGTGTGTATACAGTAGGAGAACAAGCTTTAGCTAAAATTCGAGGTCCCCCACAGGTCTGACTACCTTGCTCAGAAGAAAGATAGAGGTCCTGCTCATTAGAGAAGTAATGGCCATATTCATTATGAGGTCTTGTTTCAGAACAAAGTTACTACTTAGGAACCCAAAACAGAATAATTACCTAGATTTTATTTTTTTTTAACCTGCATTTTCACACAACATAAATAAATTTTATTATCTTTTTTAGAATTGTAATTTATTTATTTTTTATTATTTTGTTGCTTTCACACAAGAATATGACTGTCTTTGTCAGTGCACGTTCTGGGACTGAACAGATAATTGCAAAAGTAGAAAAACATTTTTGATTTGTTGAAAAACTTCTATTTGTGTATTTATGCAAAGATTTCCTCTCTACGATGGATCTACTATATGCTGTGTTCATATTTGGTTAAGAGTAGGGAAGGAAGGCAAATAGTTCAACTGGTTTTTTTTAATAAGAAAAGGTATATTCAGAATTTTCAGTTTATGGCTCTTACTTCCTTTCTCCTAACACTTCTCTATACTAGGAAAAAAAAAAACCAACAACCAAATTCAACAGTTTTCTGTCATTTATATCACTCAGTGTACACTTCCGTGTGTGTAACACATACGAGTTGCAAAGTTTTTTGTGTGACAATGGCAGCTGTAGTTAGCATGGGAGTGTGAGCTCTACCTTGGTATGCTCAGCAGCTGTGATGTAGCAGTCCTACCATATATCTGTCTGTCTTGGCACCAGATCTGAAAGTTGCCTCATTCCCAGCAAGTCTCAAGGGAAGAAAGTAAGACTGCAAAATGCACCGTGCAAGAAGGCAGCACTTTGCGCTTCAAGAAGGGAAGCTTGCCAAGTGGTGCTTTGCTCAGTTCAGGCTCTTGCTTCACACATCAGACCTGGCCCAAGAGCCACATCTTTGAATAGAGCCTCTTGTTTTTCTTTTTTTTCTGTCACACCTCTGCAAAGCTCTGACACTATTTATTCTCTCTTCTGGGCTTTCAGCCTGCAGATGCCCAAATTTTTTGGAGGGTTTCTGGAAAAAAGACTATGATACTTTGTTATTGAGGGTGGAATATTCTGTTAGAGGGCACATTCCTCAGATATGGCTGTCTCTGAATCCCTCTCAAGAAATCTTTGTCACCTGGGTGTTTGGCCTGCCTGTCATAACATCCCCAAATAGCAGTGTAGCCATCATAAAACTGTACATTAAAGTTATACGTTCCATTTACATTAATGACTATTTCTTTATAATACATATTTCTGTGGCCTGATAATTGAGCTTCATGTGTCAAATTTCTAAGTATCTGATGGAATGAGAATGTTGCCCAAAGGGCAGCATATAGAGAAAACGAGCTAAAGGAGCTGGATCTAATTCTGGATAGTTTCTGCTTCTCCAATACATGCCTGTGTAACTGAAGTAATTTCTTCTTCTCCTTTCCTAGCTTTAGTAATTTCTCTGAGTTGTTTCCTCCCAAGAGCACAACAATCTGAGTTAGGAGCAGAGAAAAACAGTGAGGATGCTTGTGTAATTCATGGGAGCTGGCGCAAGGGCAGACATGATGGGATAGGACATGTGTTAGAGATTAGCTATGAATGCGAAAAGTAGAAGAAAAATAGAAAGTCCTTGATGGAAACGAGAAACCATCACAGTCTAAACACTGAAACTCAACATTTATCCAGTGTCCCTGATTGTGGATTTTGTTAACTTAGATTTCTTTTTAACCGTTAGTTCAAACCCGAAGTAGTTTATTAGAGTATTCAAAATATGTTCCTGGGTTTCAAGCCTGTCTATAGCGATTAACTGGGACAGCAGAGTCAGGGCCAGGACAGGAAGCCCCTGGTGACCACTTGAACCTGTCTCTCTTATCTCATTCAAAAGTTAATGGGATGCACAGGATGCTAATCTGCGCTCCTATATCATGTTGGCAAATCAAAATGCCTTGTGACAACATGAATTCCCATAGTATCAGTGACTTTGTGAAATGTCTTATTAGATCTTCGTAGCTGTGTAAATTAAGCAGTGTTGGGTCTGGCAGAAATGGACGTGATTCACCTGAATGCTCCTTGCCTAGAGCCACAGCAGCAAGGCTGGAATGCAATATCTTCTTTGCAGACATTTTGTTGGTTCCAGAGCTGTTTTTTCCAGGTCAGACAGACACATGCATGCATGTACTGAACATGACCACATGATGGAAGGAATTTAAGGAAGAAGTGAAACAGCAAGGAAGTCAGTCTGCTGCATGAGAGGCTAGGCCTCTAACATTGTTCCCCCATCCTTCACAGACGTTTGCACTAGTTTGGTACATCAAACTAGTCCCCTTTTGTTTTCTTTATTTCCCCCAGTCAGCTTTGTCTTTCAGAAAGTCTTGACAACTCAGTTTGCAATGTAGATCCCCTAGCATTTTACTTACCCTTTTAGTTAAGTATCTGTTTTGACAGTTAAATATTCTTTCCTTGATAGATTGATATTAAAGGATTCCCACAGAGACCAGGTTGACTTCAGTAGTCTGGACTAATCTAATCCTGATGTGCAAATCAAAAATGTATTTCATTTCCAGGATCATGAAAGGGGTGCGGGAACAGCTGGAATTGCAGCCACTAAACTTGAGTCATCCTGAGTAGATTGAAACCTGAATCTCTTACAGAACAAAAAAGCAAACATATTACATTAGAGACTGGGCTACAGGTAGGGAAAGAGTGTGAGTGAACTTAAGAGTTTCAAAGAATGTATCGAAGATGGTGCATAGGCAAAGGGAGAATGAATTCAGTCATAGGGTGAAGATTGGGCGTGAAAAGAAAGGATAGGTAGATGGGTCAAACTCGTGTGATTCACACCAACATGCTCCACATCTCTCCTTCTAGTGACTTAAAAATGAATTATAAACAGCCATAAAGAACAGCTTATGAACACTTGTATACTACCTCAACTCACATAAAGTGTGTCTGTCTTATCTTAAAGTGACAAGTTCAGTCCCCTGGTAATACTCCTTTATCATGATGTGGGAAAACACAATGGGTTTTTTGCTTACATAATCTTGTGTCATTGTGCAGCAGGGAATATATTCTAATGGGAATAGCTACAGCAGTCCTGATAACTATAATGTGTTGCACAACATCCCAGTGTTTCCTCTTCTCCAATTGTTTTGGCATACACTCTAGAGGCAGCTTCTCCCTCTCCCTTATGGAAAGTGTTTGACAGGAACAGCACGGCCAATTACATGGTGTCACTAGGTAGAAATTTTTCATAACTCTCCATTTAGTAACCAAGGGCTCAGCAAGTTTGGAGATAGATAATTGCAATGTTGGTGCATTACTGATGTCCTCCTGCCAAGAAGGCAAACAGCTCAACAAGGTACATGTTCCTGGGCCTTGGCTGTGCTGTTAAAGATAGAAGAGGAATGTCTCAAGAAAATGGCTACTACAGCAGCAAGTCATGATGAAAGATGAGGCCTTTCCTGTTGTCAACAAAAAGAATAATGCAGGTGTCTTGGTTTAAGAGGGAATCTGTACCATAAGGTGAAAGATTTTGTAGTTGAGACACCCAATTAATAAGGGTGACTGAATCATTTAACATACTTTAAGCATGGATCTTCTGTTTCCCTTTTGAAAGATTTGACAGGTAACTAACTACAAAACCACTCATTTTCTATCAATGTAGATTGTGACATAATAAAGTTCTTGTTTTAAATTAGGAAATAGATATAGATGATGGGGTCAAGAAGTGCAGATCTAGACCTACACATTCAGTTTGCCAGCTCAGGCAGGAATTTGGCTTGAAGGATAAATCTGAATTTTGTCATCTTGTTTTAAATGTAGAGGAAAGCTGTGAAACCAAAGTCAGTACCTGAACTTTTACAGAGGGCTGCAGGTGCATGAATCCCTCTGCCAGAAGAGGACCAGGTTTATTTCAAGTGCAGAATAAAGGCAGGTATATTAAAATATTAAAACCCTTACAGATCTGAAATATGCTTACCTAAACATCATGTCACAGTTTTACATATTGAAATTTAAGTTGAATAAGCTTGAATATTTTCAATGAAATAAATTTGGGTTTGTGTTTAAGAATATTCCTTAAAACTACCTAGGGCTGAAGTCTTGCCTGGCAGTTCCAGTGAGATTTTCATATCTCCATGCATTAAGCTTGGAAGCCATGGCTTTTTCGTGGAAAAACCAGCACAGTGGTCTCCTGTCCAGAGCTGTGAAACTCCTGTGAAAGCTAGGAGGTGTCTGAGCCAAGCATGGAAAACATTTGCTTAAATAAATGATACTTTCAGAAACTGGAAGCAGCTGGTATTATTTTTAAAATATATTTTTTTCAAAGTTGGAGCAGAACGTGTCATAGATCTGTCAAGACTTAACAATGAAGGAATACCCCAGATAAGTGCCCAAACTGAAAACTACATATTATGTCTTTGTCAGAAGCTTTGATTCCTTGAAAAAAGTGAGCTCTCTCAGTGCTTTGATTTGCCAGATTTGGCTGTCTTTCAGACCTTTTGCTGGTACAGGCATGGTAATCTCTACAACTTCAGCAGTTGACTCGAAAACGTACATTTAATGCATTACAATAATGGCTTTCTTGGCAGTTGTTTTTGTGTTGGTTATTTTTAATTTTCCCTCAGAGCAGTTCTTCAGAAAGAGTTTAGGTGTAAAAGCAAGTGCATCCATTGTACTTATAGCTGTGTGCAATTCCGCTGCTTTTCTAGTACATGCAAGCTGCCACCTAGGAAACTTGGAACTTGATACGGCATCAGTGCAATGAAGGTGTCCTTGTTTCTAGGACCCGTGTATATTTAAGACATCTGCTTCTCTATGCTGCACTGTCCAGCAACTGAAAATCCTGGCCACATGCCCTTTCTTTCTCTTTTATCTGAATAAATCTTTGAAATAAGTGCCTGCCTCACTCTAAATTCTTGGGTGAAACTAAAGCCAACAGAACATTTCTGCATTAAGTAAAAAGGTCTCCTTTAGTACTGTAAACCTTTAAATACATCAGTTAGGCAGGGGAGCTTTGCTTACACAAACCAACATGCACTGTGAGGCCAAATCATGGAGAGAATGATCTCCTGAGGACAGACATCATAATACCAATAACACTTTATTCATTTGCTTTGTTTTTCGCTATGAAACTGCAAGGTGCAGCAAAAATAACTTTGCAGAGGTTGGGCTCTAGTGTGAATGTCCTACAGCTGCACTGGACAGGAAACTGTGTTGAGGATTTTGTTTCTTTGCTAATAAAAAAAGGGAATCAGTTTTTGGTAGGGTTAGTGTTACAAGGATGTCTGAGTTGTCACTCACCTTATACAACATCAGCCTGCCTCAGCTAAGCCCTTAAAATTATGAGCAGCATGACTGTGATATGACATATACTCTTTCACATACACATGGAGGAGGATTTCTAGTATCTGAAGGAACTAGATCAGAATGGCCTATGGCAGAAAACCACAATGAGATCCTGCTAGTAGGTCCAGCTAACTGAGGTTTAGATGAGGACTAAATGACTAATTTTTACAGTGAAGGTGTTTAACCAAAGATCCATTGACAGAGGAAATAAAGCAGCTTTTCCAGTGCTAGGAGCCTTTAAATAAAACATAAGTGCTTAGAAAATGCTACAGTTGTGAGAACTAGAATCAACAAAGAGTTTTCCAAATTAAATTGAAATGCCTGTGTTTTCATATAGTAGCTATAGTAGTCCTTTATGGTTTTGAAATGTATACATGTTTAAGAGGAATCTTACTGCAGGCCCTGAGTCACCAGAGGGAATATTTAAACTGCTCTTAAACTACATATTTCAACATTGGGATGGCCCCTATAGAGCCTTCTTTTGACTAAACTGGTGTGCTGTTGTTGCTTGATCCAAAGCAGCAATTCTGCTGGCTCTGGCCCAGACAGACTACAAGGCTTTTAGAAACCCAGCTTCCCTGGTGTTCAGTTGGGTTTAAGTGTCCAGTTTCCTAAAGCCTATTGAAAAGTTGCGGGCTGAATTAATGATTGCCTACGGTGGAAGAAATAAAGGAATAAATACTTTCAAATAAACTGCACACATAATTAACTTCTGATCTCTCTCACACTGACTTTTTTCCTTTGCCATTCAGAGAAATATCAGAATCTGGGCCAATAGGTCTGCAGCAGCAAACCGTGTAGCAGACATTTCCTGAAAAGAAAAAAGGACATCCCTGCTTGACATTATAATTTCTCATTTCTGTCAATGTAGTTTAAAGGCAGCTTGATCTTTCTTGCTAACCCCATACCTGTTTGTTATGAATTGCTACAAGTTGCTTCAGCAAGCCAAGTTTTCTAGATGAATGTGTGTTGGCAAACATATTTAAAGAAACTGCAGCATATTCTGAAAGGTGCTAGGCAGAAAAAAAGGCAGTGGGAGGTCTATCTTTGACTCCCTGGTTTAGAAATCAGTTGGTGCACAAACTTACAACCAGTTCCCCATAAGTTTTCATTCAGACTGTAATCTCTGTCCAAAGCCTGTCATGCAGAAGAATATTTGAAAGGAACAAGGGAGTTTGTGTTCACCTGTGAGGATTTTGTGCACAGGAATTAAAAATAATATTTACCAGCTAGTAGTAATTAGCAATATAAATAAAACTGAAGATAGAAAACAAACCCAGGCTATCTAATAATTTCAAAGCTTC